>NW_024426774.1:47576091-47621693 GCF_017311325.1 Ursus maritimus
AGTACCCTCAGCCCTTAGCGATTACTGCTTCTGCCTGCCACGGGTTACCTTCTGCCCTTGCCTCTCAAAGCTCTGTCCTCAGAGGAAGCTCCACAGCCCCCCCCATCCCAATCTTAGCCAGGCCCACAGCATCAAGTTTCTGTCCCTCCACACAGCACTCAGTCTCACTCCAGATCTTTCTTCTGACCTGCATTTCAACTGTCTGCTAGAACGGAGACTTCTTTGCAGGTGCAAGTAGGCATGCCCTGAATAGTGTGCTCCTTCTGTTCATTCATTTGTTCATTCATTCATCCACCCATCACCCAAGTCTCCCAGAGGGCCTGTGCCGGCCCAACTTTGGAAGGCTACAGTAACAGGATAGACTCAGTCTTGGCCTTTGAAACCAGCTGGTGAAAGAGCCAGTGCACAGGTCATTTTAAAGAAGGTGCTTCACGGGGCACCTGGGTGGCTCAGTTGGTTAATCATCCGACTCTTGATCTCAGCTCAGGTCTTGAACTCAGGGTGGTGAGTTTAAGCCCTGTGTTGGGCTCCACGCTGGGTGGGGAACCTACTTTAAAAAAGAACAAGAGGTGCTTTGAGAGTCTATAACACAGGACCCTGCTCTGGGCCATCAGGAACAGCTTGAGACAGGTGGGACTGAAGGGTGAGGGGACGGTACCTTCAGCACCAACACTAGATGAACAGCGCTCGTGTGTCCCACCTGCCATCCCCCTCCAGCCCGAGCCCAGGCAATACCTCTCATCTGGGCATCTTCCCTGACTAGCTTCAAAAGGCACCGTTCTGTGCAGGTTACTTTGCCATCAAGAGGCCTAACAAACTCCAAGGCCCGCCATGCTCTCTTTTCAGTCTCGCTTGTAGCATGTGCTCAACCCAGTCAAGGGGCTGCAGACCTGGTTTGACACGTTCCCATCAGAAGCACTGGCTCCCACGGTAGCCACTGGGGGCAGAGGGAGTGTTGTTGCCGGTGGTAAATAACCTAAAAATGTTTCTCCTTCAGGTCATTTAAAAGAATTCTGCTTCTCCCCAGTAAGAATTAGTAGATGTCACAAAGTGTAGCTGGCTTAGTGAGCAGTCAATCACAAGGCCACAGCCCACTGGAGGGTGTGAATCAGGCCTAAAGGACAGGTGGCATTTGGTCTCAGCAGTGCGTGGTCGGTGGCACACTGGCCTGGGGAGGCACGTCTGAGGCAGGCTGCCCGGCCTCTGGCTCCGCATCTTACCAGTGGGCCCAACTTAGCACTTGCCTTAGTCCCCCCGTTCTTCACCTCCAAGACGGACTTCATCATGGGGTCTCTCTCACGGTATTATCGTGAGTTCAAGATTGGTTAAGTTTGTCTTGCTCTGGAGTCAAAGTGAGTTATTTACAATTCCACTCCCCACCTCTACTTACTCCCCCCAAAAGTTTATTCTGTGTCTTGGGGAGCTTTAGTGGACATGCACTGCCATGTGGTCCCTGGGATGCAGCCTGTGGCCCCGCTGCCGGGTGCGGGTTGGCTGGCAGCACAATGGCAGGTGGGCCTGCACAGTGGCCCAGCCCGGCCTGGGGGCGCCATCATCTCGCTCGGCCCTGACTCTTCTCCGTTCTGTGGCAGTTTCCTCTTCTCCACTGTGCCCAGCGGATGTTTACCTCGCAAACTGAGGGGGAGCTCAAGGTGACCCAAATTCTCAAAGACAAGTTTCCTGGAGCGACAGCTATCCAAGTCACCGACATTTCAGGTGAGGTTTTCACTCGTCTTCCCACAGGGCGTGATAGGGTTTTGCCCTCAGCAGGGGCAGGGGGCAGGGCCTGGGCAGAGTGCCCTCGCCATCAGCGGCTTCTCCACACGTGTGGCTTTTGGACAGATGGAACTCAGCCTCCCAGCCAACGGCCGGAGGTGGGGATGTGGAAGCGTCAGAGGGAAAGTGTGTGGGGATAAGACCCAGCTGGGAGGACTCATGGTTGCTAGCCTGGCCTGGCTCGGATGAGGTCCCTCTCGGCCACCCTGGGGCTCAGGTCCACAGTCTTTAATTTGACTTCGAGATAAACATTAATTTCTCCACATTCTTCTGACACCCTAGAATGTTAGAGCTTAAACGGATCCCAGAAGGATTTTATGCTTTTGAAAGTAACTTCCTTACTTTCCCCATGAAGAGCCGAGCCCGGAAAGGCCAAAGAACCTGCCCAGCCCCTCCCAGGGAGGAGGTGGCAGAGCCGGAACCAGCACCAGGACACGGGGGGACACAGGCGGACTCTGTCCTGAGTCCGGTTACCAGCCCCAGGCACCTCGGAAGTTCTGACTGGCTGCGTGTTAGGAACAGGCTGGGAGGCGGGTTCTGCACCCACCGGCCAGGAGGACAGGGCCTTCGTCAGACGCATGTGTGGGACAGCTTAGCAGGGGCAGTAAGACGGGTGTCCCCCTGCATCTCCATACCCACGTGTCTTTGGCACCCTGCGTTGCCGTCATCGCCTCTGCTCACTGGCTTCTCTGAAAACCAAACATCTGCAAGCATTGGTAGAAGGTTTAGAAAGTAGTTTTTATTTGAAACTATAAATAAATTCATGGATCCAAAGACCTGTCGGCACGGGAGGTCAGGCGAGCCCTCTGTGGCGTCCCAGGGCAGCTCTGAGACCTCGACGTTCCCAGTCCTCTACCTGCCCAGGTCAGGCAGAGCTGGAACTTGACCTTCGGTCTGGAACAGAGTATGGAAAGGGAATCGAGGCCGGCAAGCTTGGTTAACCAAAGCTCAGGTTCCTGGTACTGAGTGTGGAAAGGGAATCGAGACTGGGAAGCTTGGTGAACCAAAGCTCGGATTCCTGGTACGCGTAAAGTCTGCTGAGTACCTTGCGCTTCTCATAAACCGGCCGGTGCTCCCGGCACCAGGGCCGCATTCTCTCGCCCGCGTTGGTTCGTGTGGGGGCAGCACGCTTCCGTCGGTCATCAGCACAATCTCGCCAGCCAGGTGGTGGGGGTGGATGTGTCCACCACAAGCTCTGCCTTGACAGCTTGACCAGAAAGCTCTTCCCTCTCCGAGGAGGCCTAGCACGAGACCCTTGAGGCTGCTCACAGACCAGGAGGGGCTGAAGAGAGCCTCGTGCAGGGGCGCCTGGGGGCTCAGTCAGTGAAGCGTCTGCCTTCGGCTCAGGTCATGATCTCAGGGTCCTGGGATTGAGTCCCGCATCGGGCTCCTTGCTCAGTGGGGTGTCTGCTTCTCCCTCTGCCTGCCGCTCCCCCTGCTTATGTTCTCTCTCTCTGACAAATAAATAAATAATAAAATCTTTAAAAAAAAAAGAGAGAGAGAGAGCGCCCCACGCAACTTCGTGACCAGCATGTCTGTGGCCTCCCCCGTCCTGCTGTGCCCCTGTCTCTCGCCTGCTTCTGTTCCTGTCTTTTCTTTGGGTTAGTATTACACAGGTTTATTCAAACCAAACTTTAGTGTATTTTTGCATTTTTAAAAATACTGATTTTTGCATTTTTAAAAATACTCCTTTGGAAGGTTGAACCCTGAAATTCGGCCTCTCCCCTCCCTCTTCCAGGGGGTTTCTTGGTCTACTCAACAGAAGTACAGGCAAACCTACATTTCCTAGGCTTTCTGTGCTTTGTGCCTTCTCTTTCATGCCCCACAAGGAATAATCCTGGGTAAGTGCAGTTGCCTTGCAAAAGGAAGAGCACATTCTGGACCGAGGCTGCCCACGGGGCATGGTGGTCAGGTCATCAGCCATGAGCCATGAGGTGTTTCTTTTCTTTTCTTTTTTTTTTTTTTTTTTAAGATTTTATTTATTTGTTTGACAGAGAGAGGAACACCAGCAGGGGGAGTGGGAGAGGAAGAAGCAGGCCTCTTGCTGAGCAGGGAGCCCGATGCGGGGCTCGATTCCAAGAGCCTGGGATCATGACCTGAGCCGAAGGCAGACACTTAACTGACTGAGCCACCCAGGCGCCCCAGCCATGAGGTGTTTCTAGCCGAGTTAGCAACTTCCTGCTAGATGAGAATACTCGGACCTTCTTTGGGTTGTGCGGAACTTTGAGGACAGATGGGGCGGTGGCTGCCGTAAGTTAATCATTGAAACACTTTTGAGTCATGTTTATTTCAGGAGGCTGTGGGGCGATGTATGAAATCCGGATCGAGTCAGAAGAATTTAAGGAGAAGAGAACTGTCCAGCAGCACCAGATGGTAAATCAGGTCAGTAGAAGCAACACGGCTCCGTTGCCATTGGTCTCCTGCGTCTTGAAAGGGCCTGACGAGCGGGGCTGGTGTTTAACTGTCAGCCCAGGAAAGAATAAGGCAATACTACGCCATGCAGACAGCATTCAGGACCTGAGCAAAAGGTAATCTGGAACTATCTGGAATCAGACTGTGGGCAAATAGGCATTTTATTCAGAATTGAAAACAAGCCACCCAATAGTTAGTTTACATTTCCTTCTATGTTTCTTTGCATAATACTACTAATGTTTACTGTATATATTTGTAGACATACAAGTACTAAATAATAGATGTTTTTGTAGATGTGAAGAATTTTTTTTAGCATCTCTTTGGGTAAATTGAGGCACGGCATGATTGAGAATTGCTCCAGCTGCCCCAGACCCAGTGACAGGATATCAGGAGTCTGGAACATCAGATTTAACCAGACTAAGGTCCAGCTTCTTCATGATCTATGCTTGTTTTACTTGGACTTTATACCAGCCTGGGCCCCTGGCCTGTATCTGCAAAGCACCCCCTGCAGCAGGTGTGTCTGACATCATTCCGGAAGGTCTTGCACATTGTGAACTAGTTTCATTTTTGCCCAGCACAGCTCTGGTCATGAGAATCCCTGGGTGGCCCCTTTTCAGGTGTCCCAGACTGCTATTCCAGGCCTTTCCCCACCCTTCTCCAGATGAACCCTCCCATGTTCCCTGCCCGTTGTTCTGTCTGTGCCTCTGGACCTTTGCCCAGATCAGCGTTCCCTTCCTCTCCTCCGGCACCCAGCTCAAACGCTGCCCCCTTCCACCTGCCTGGCAGGGAAGGAATGTCCCCGCGCCCTCCGACTCCAGCGTTTTCTGCCTTGCGTCCTGGATACTTACGTCCCTGCTGTCTGTCCCTTGGCCCTGTCATCCCTCTGTGGGCTGTTCCCCTTCGGATTCGTCTTTGACTTCCTCACGGAGCCTAGTCTTTCACTTGCATGCGGACACCTACGGCCATGTGGTGTGCTGCGGGCCTGCAGGGAGGGCTGGGGTGGAACAGCTACTCGGCTCCCCCGAAGTGCTTCTCGGCCCACGTGATCTCAGGGGCGGGAGCCAAGGCAAGACTGGGAGGACCTCACTGGCCCATATCATCCCCAACCGGTAGGACTTTGGGTTTTGTCCCCAAAACTCCTAGGGCTGCCTGCTGCGCCTGGGCTCCTAAGGGTGCTGTGAATTTGAGCGCCTCCCCTGGCCTGGGGCCATCATTACAAGTGGCTGAGGATGCAGGTTCCGGAGTGTGCCTGCCCGCGTTACCCACGTGGGCTCTGCTACCTTCTAGCTGTGTGATCTTGAGCAACTTACTCGACCTCCCTGTGCGTCGGTTCTTTAATCTGTCACTGGGGAGAGACACAGTACTTGCCTCAAAGGGCTGTTTTGAAAATTAGTGGTAGAGCACACGCGTGGCACTGAGAATGCTGTCTGACAGCTCGTAAGCCCTCGGTAAACGTCAGCGGCCGTCTCCATTGTCATCCTTGTCCTCAGCATTGGGCAGAGCCCGCTGTGTGTCTAGGGGAAAGGCGGCCATTCCCTGGGTTTGGGGGACTGTCCCCTACATCATCGTGGGCTCCAGGCTTCCTCAGGACCCCTGCAGAGCACGGGCTTCCCCGGCACCCTTCAAGCAGAAGAGCCCTGCACGGCGCTTGCCGCTGCCCTGGGAAGCCGTCTCCACGCAGCCGGCCCTGGCTCTGTTTCGTTCACTGCGGTGTTTCCCACACCTGGCAGCTGCCACCTAAGGGAGCTCCACCAGTCTTTGCTGAGAGTTTGCAGGCAGTAAGGAGAGCTGACCTGGTATGGTTATGGGCTTACAGACTATTGAAGTGTTTGGTGGCCGCACACGCTCCTGTTTCAGAGCACGCCATGCTGGCACGGGTGCACTCTGGACCCGGGGCACCGCAGCCGCCGCACTGTGCCCTCCAAGCGCTGTGCTCCCCCCCCAGCACTGTGCCCCCTGAGCGCTGTGCCCCCGAGCGTGCTGTGCCCCCCGAGCATGCTGTGTCCCCCGAGCACTGTGCCCCCTGAGGGGCCGTGTGGTTCCACAGCCAGGCGCCTGCTGAGCCCGCCCCGTAGCCCGCGCGGAGGCCGCATTAGCACGGCAAGTGCGGGGCTCTGGCGCACCCGCCGCAAGGACTTGTGCCCTCGTGGGCATCTTCAGAGGACTGCATTTGCAGGCGTTGGCTGTGAGGGAGTCTCTGGGAGGAACGGAAGGAAATGTCTTCGAGAGCAGGTCGGATGGCCTGCAGGGCCTGGGCTGGACCCGGAGTTCGCTGCCCGTCTTTATTGGTGTTGGGAATCCCAGCTCTGAGGGGCCCGTGGAGTGGAGGTGAGGCGAGCAGATCCAGGCCGCGGCTTCTGTTCCGTGGGTGCTGAGTCAGCAGCTTCTCCGGGAGGGTGATGGTTGGATGCTGTGGGTCCCCGGCTCCCGGGTGGGGGCCTGGTGGTCCTGGGCTGGGGTGCAGCTTTCCTCTTTGATCGTGCTTAGTCACCCTAATAGAATCGAGACTCTCAGGCCAGAAGGCCCTGAAAAGGCCACCTGGTCCATCTGATACTGGAATCCACTGCTGGTCAGACAGTCCCTGCCTGATTCCCTGGGGACAGGGCGTCCCCGCCCTTGAGACTCACACCTGCTCCACCCTCAGCAGGAATGCGCCATTCCTCAGGGACCCTGCCGACGTGTAGCCTGGCCTCTTTCAGCTGCTGGGGTTCATCAGACTTCTCTTCTGGAATAGTCACTGGTCTTGACTTTGGGCCAGGCCGCAGGGATGCTGTCCATCCTATTCCCGCCCTGGGGAACAGCCACAGGGAGACAAGTGAGCACTGAGCTCCCTTTTGTGTCAGAGGAAGCTGGTTGCTTCTCGGCTGTCTGCTTCACAGTGGGACCCAAGCCTCAGTGTCCGTGTTGGCAAAGATCGCATGAGGTGTTGGCCGCACGTGCCCGGCATCGTGACGCATGTGGAAGGCATTCGGGCGATAGCAGGCACCCTCTCCCCTTCTCTGGCCTCTTTCCTGTCTGTTGCCCATTCACCCGCCCCTGAGGCTGCCTCTGCCCATGCTTCCGCTGCCCAGAGCCCTGCAGCGGGTACCCGGAATGCCCAGGAGTCCAGACCCACCCTCCCCCCTGTGGCCTGCCTCAGTCTCACACCGCCTGCTCCTGACTCACAGCCAGGCTTCCCCCGGTGAATTGTGGCAGGTTCCTGGCCTTCCCTCCTGGGCCCGGTGCTTGGTCCCTCTGCCCGTCCCGCTCCCAGCTGCCCAGCTGCGCGAACGGCCAGCACAGGTGCTGACTCCCTCCCGTGAACACCCACAGCTGCGCTTGTGGCCTCGTGGTCCAGCAGCGCCTGTCACTGTCCACCGTGTCCATTTTTTGTGCCCTTGTATTACTTCCCTTTACCTTTCTCATCCTTTCCCCATGCCTTTTGCACCTGTGACCCCAGCACAACAGCGGGCGCTGAAAAATGTTTGCCAAACTACATCTTAGAAACTGGGGGGCTACGGCTAAGTCACTTCCCTACCAGGACCTCAACTGTGAAGTGACCCGCGTGATGTTTAAGGCCCTCTGTAGCTGAGAGATACTGTGACCTGGGTCACAGGCCCTTAGAAGCCTGCAAGAGAACTGGTAGAAGGCGTTGGGAGGGCCAAGTGCACAGAACACGAGGGGTCAAGGCCTTCCATGTGAAGGTGTGGCTGGGCCCACGCCTATCCGAGGAGGCTTTAAGGGTTGTGGCCTAGGTGACAGCCCAAATACAGGGACAGGGACAGCCTTTAGGGAGCATTCTGTGCCTACAGAAAGCAGAGAGCTTGTGGCCTATGGAGCTGTGTTCTCTTCCCACCCACCCCCCAACATGAAACTTTTTCCCCGGGGCATTTCTCTTGTCTGCAGAGTGGAGGGGTTGTAGGTGAATATGGAAGGGGCAGGGCAGTTCATTGGCTTCCAGCACACAGCAGCTCCTGGCTTCAGGGCTGGACAGGAGCCCAAGGGGAACGAGGAGTGGCCAGAACATCAGGTTCATGTCCTGATTTTGTTCCTCGCATGCTGAGTTTGGACAGGGGGGTAGATTCTATTTCTTTTTTATCAAAGAAAGGAATAGGACTGGATTATCGCTAAGGATCGTTCTCCCTATAAACCTGACTCCATGTGGTAGGAATTGTTTTGTTGTAAGCTAGCAAGAGCAAACAAAGGGAATTATTGGCCCGTGCAATTAAATTATCTGGTGCCTGGCATGTCTAGATTCAGGGTCTTAAATACTTCATCTGCTTGCTCTTTTTCATGTTCTCTCTCTCCCCCTCGCTGAGCTTTTGGCTTCCGTGTGTTGGCCTCATTTTCTCCCACTGGAGATGGGCTTTCTCTTTTTGTTGGAGAACATGGCCCCCAGCCACCTCCAACTGACATCGTTCAGGTAACAGTGACCCCAGAGACAAGGCTTCACACTGAAAAATCCCGGCAGAGATTCTGATTGGCCCAGTTTGGGTCACATGTCACCCCCTGGACCAATCAGGCTGGGCCAGAGGCACATAGCTACCTAATAGCGGGCATATGGGTAGGTCCACCGGCAGTCCACGATTAAGATCTCCAGTGGCTAGTGGAGAAGGGGAAGTGTCCAACAATGTGTTTGACGTGCTGCCATTTGTGTTATCAAAAGGTAGCAGTGTGGATATATATTCATATTAGCTTAAACATGCATTTTTCAATCATTGCAAAGACATACAAGAAGTTGACACCATTTCTCTCATTTGGGGATGGAGGTGGGAATGGGAGGTGGTGGAGGGCAGGTGTGGGGGGATACCTCACTGCTTGCCTTTTTATAACTTTTGATTTTTGAGCCTCATTAGATATTAATTCAAAAAAATAAAATATTATTTTCTAAAAAAAAAGGAAAAACTGCTCAGACGAAGCCCATGCGAGCCTCCTGCGGAGACAGAGCTTTACACAGATGCTCTCGTAGAGGCTTACGCAGTCGGTGTCGAATGCGAAACAGTGATGCTCTTCTCCTTACTCAGGCACTGAAAGAAGAAATCAAAGGAATGCACGGATTGCGGATATTTACCTCCGTCCCCAAACACTGACGACATCCTGGCCGCGTAGATGCTGCCGCTTAACGCCTTGGACGAACTTGGCTGACACCATCCTTTTCTAGGCATTTGCCAAAAAAGTTATCTATTTTGTTCATAGACATTTCCGTATTGTAATTGTAGAATATGTCCTCTATTTAGAATTTAATTAAAGGCAACAGACAACCGAAACCTTTTGAAGAGTCATTGGTGATTCGTCTAGTTCCTCTGTTTCAGAGGCAATGTCCTTTGTCCCAAGTTCTCCCATCTTTGGACGCTCCTGTCCTGCTGCTACGCACTGAGGGGAGTGCCAGCTAATTCTGTCGTGTCAAGAGACTTTCTTGTTTCTTCTCTAGGAAACTATTAAGGCCCCTTAATCTTACCCAAAAGAAAAAAAGAGAAGAGGAAAAAAATACCCTTTGGTTTTGCTGTTCCCTCAGTTGCGTGCCTCTCTTTCCCTTCCCCTCCAAACCTCTTACAAGAATGATCTTAGACCTTCAATTTCCGACTCCCTGGAGTGGACTTAGAGGGGTCTGGGATGCCAGGATCAAGGTCTTCTTCCTGTTTGAAGACCCCCTGCCCTCTGCATCTTGGAGGTGTAGCCCGTCTCCCACAGCAGCAGAGGGAAAGGTCCGCCTTCCGAGCTCCCTTGCATATGGGTACAGGTCGCTGGTCTAGACTCAGCCCATCAGACGGATGGGGAGCAGGTGAGCCAAGAAGGAGGGGTAGCGGCACATCCACTCCGGCCGCTGGGGCAGCGTGTCCAGCGTCCTGGCTGCTGGCAGTGACCGAGTCAGTGTCACAAGCTGTTGTCTCTGGAGTCCGTGGTGGTGGTAGTGGTGTCTGGGTCTGTGGCATGATCTGGGCTCTGGTAACAGAGCCTTCCTGTTCCTGCCCATTTCAGAAGCTGGTTCGCCAGTCTTCCTAGATGTTTTGTGATTGTTTCATGTCCTTTCACTAAATTCTTTATTGTTCACATCAGTCTGGTCAGTGTCTGTTGCTTGCAAGCGAGAGATCCCTGATGGGTTCATCCGCCCCTCACAGTGTGGCTCCTGCCTTCCCACCCCCACATCCCTCCTGGGCAGCTTTTTGAGAGACTGTGTCCACTGCCACTCAGTCCTCGGCACCCCGGTCACCCCGGTGATGGCAGGCTGCCCGTCCGCTCCTTCCTCAGATGCCTCCTTTGTCGTGCTGCTCACCAGGGAGTCCAGTGGTCGGTCTCGTTTCTGAAGATCCCTAGTACCTCCCTAAGTAATGTGGTTGAAACAACCTTGGGCCCGAGTTTTGGAGCAGCACAAATTTTAAATATTCTGTTCCTATACCATGCCCCCATTTTGGGGTTTAAAAATATTCTCTATCTCCACAGTATGGGGGAGGGATTGGTGTCCTGCCAAGGCATAACCGCCTTTTACATGGAATAGATTTGCTGAGTTGCGTAAGAGCTGAAAAGCCAGGACACAACAGAACAGAGGATCAGAGGCAGCTTGGAAGGAGCGCCCCAGAGGACAGATTTTAGGTGGCGTAGTGACGAAACACCGAAGAATGGAGTCCGAGGGGCCAGAAGAAGGTAGCAGTCAGCGAGAACAGAGAGATCGCAGAATTAGATACATGTTGGTTACTCGTGTGGAGCCTAATTGTCCTCCTGACAGTGGGCTGGACGTAGTCATCTGCTTCTAAAGAACAGAATCCAGTAGAAAGGACAAGGGGCCGCTTCAGAGACTACGTCATAAAGGCACCATGGCTTCCTCCTCTCAGATTGCTCCCTCTGAGGGAAGGGAGCCACCATGTTGTGAGGGCACTCAAGCAGCCTGTGGAGAGGTCCATGTGGGGAACTGAGGCCTCTTACCAACAGCCAATGAAATAGGCCTGCCAATAGCCAGCAGGGAACCAAACCTGCCAAAGCAAGAGCCATTTGGGTAAGCCATCTTGGAAGTGGGTCCTTCTGAGTCACAGTCACCATTGAGCCTTCAGACAACTGTCGCCCCAGCGGACATCTTGACTGCAGCTTGCCAGAACCACTCAGCTAAGCTACTCCCAATTCTTGACTAACGGAAACTGGGAGGTAATAAATACTTGTCGTTTGAAGCCGCTAAGTTTCGAGGTAAGTTCTAGAGCAGTAGATAACTGTGTGCATTGGTACGCTTGTGCAGTATGGGCAGGACACGGGGGCATTTCACATATTGGAGAAGAGGTGGAGGGCCAAACTGCAGAAAGGACGGGGACGGCTAAACGTCAGGAGCACACGACACCCCTGGGTCTCCACGTCTCCTGTCTGCTTCTCTCTGCAGATCAGCTTTATTATAGATACATTTATTGTAGACTGGCCTTCACCACACACTGCCAGGCTATGGCTCACTCACTGTACTGCCCATAGCTCTTAATTTTTTTTTAAGATTTTTTATCTATTTATTTGTCAGAGAGAGAGAGAGCCCAAGCAGGGGGAGGGGCAGGCAGAGGGAGAAGCAGCCTCCCTGCTGAGCAAGGAACCCGATGTGGGACTCCATCCCAGGACCCTGGGATCATGACCTGAGCCGAAGGCAGATGCTTAACTGACTAAGCCACCCAGGCACCCCATAGCTCTTAATTTGTATGTCAAAGCCTCGAGAAGGGCAGACTTTCCTTCCAAGTTCCAGTCCAAAGAATGCCAGGGAAGGCCTTGGCGGGGCCCGCCCTGAATCAGTAGCCACCCAGGAGGCACGTGACGTGGCAGCCTCTCTCTGGACTGGAGAGAAGAGCAGTCGCCTCAAAAAGTGGGGGTTCTGTTCCAAGAAGAGGCTGGGGACAAACAACAGGTATTCGTGGCTGGAGGGAAGGTGATGGGGTCCAGCAGGCCCGCTGGGAGTCTGGGGACACCGGGGCAACTCGGAGTCTTCCCTGGCTTCGCCCCGACTCCCCACCCCAGGCGACTCTTCAGGCCCCGAGATATGTGGCAGCCCTACCACAGCCACATGTCTGTTCCCAAATCTGGCCACAAGAACTTTTTCAAGTAACTCCCCTACCCCCTCTGCAGGTGTTCTCCTTTCAAGGTTAAAAGGAAAGTTGGAGGAATCGGTGTTTCTTTTTAGTTGATTAAACAAGAATAAATTGTTTATACAGCCAACTCTTAGCTTTGTGATTAAGTGCTACTTGTGGAAATTGCTGAGTCGAGATGGTACAATTTCTGAGTCAAGTGTCCTTTTAAAAACAGTGTCCAGTTTTCCAGTGGAAAATCTAAAGCATCTTGAGATAGCTGCTTGCTGACCAGATTAAGTCAATCTAAGGGACCTTACCCCACACACAGCCCTCCTCCAGGCCCTTTGGTCCCAAGGGTTCATGTAATGCCCCACTCTCCCCTGATTAGACCACCCAACTAGCAGCCAGGGCACAGCTGGGCTGCACCTGCGAGGGGAAGGGGGCCACGAAGCCCCACCCCTATACCAGCCGTGGCAAAGAGTGAGGGAATCCAATTCTTTCTTGGGAATCCAAACTGGAAAGGTCAGAGTCAATGACCCAAGGACAGCTCATGGCCGCTGGAAAGCTCCAGGCAAACAATAAGGGCACTCAAATCAGGAAATAAGGAGAGATTCCATCTAGGAGAAACAGAAGTTGGAAAAATGGCCTGGGAGATGCCAGGCGGGGCATCGGCAAATCTGAGTTGAGAGGAAGCTGACACTGGGGAATAGAGAAGACAGTGATTCTCAATCCTGCGGCAAATGAGAACCACCTGGGGTGTTTAAAAATACTCACACCTGGGGCGTTCCCAGGTGCACGAGGCAGAGACCAGGCAGTTAAATACAGCCGTGAACCGCCCCGCACGCCTTAGAGCTTCGTGAGTCAGGACCGACCCCTACCTCTGCCCCCAAACCTGGGTGAGGCCTGCCCTGCCCACCCGCTTTCCTTCCTGGGAGCTGCTGCGCTTGCGTCAGTTTGCCAGCTCGCCTCCACCCCCTACCCACCTGGGGGGGGGCTGCCCCCACCCCCTAACTTCACGGGGTGAATGGTGGGAGGGCACCCATGCTGCCTGAGCTGGGGGCGCCCCCGGGGCCCCCACCTGCCCTAGGCGGGATCCAGCCTGTGGATCCGAGGAAAAAGGAGCCAGGCCTCTGCCAGCTGGGAGTTTCCCGAGTTTTCCGGGGCACCGCCGCGCACAGCCTCGCTACCCTGCGCTCCCTCGGGCCCGCAAGGTAAGCCGCCCCCGCGTGTGCCCGCGTGCGTGTCGGAAACCTTTGGCTTGAGTCAGCAGAGTTGTTTCTTACTTGCAACCCAGACGGCCTTAAGCCACACCAGCCGTACCTCGCAGTTCTCCCCTTGCCAACTGAGCCGACTTTTGACATGTTTTCTGCTTGCATTTGCTCTCGTAACGCTGGTAGGACTAAGTCTGTCATTAGGCGCCTCCTTTCAGGAAATTGAGCTCATTTCTTAGGTCGTGGTAAGATACCCTGACACTGGGAATTTCAAAGAAAGTGTATGCACTTTAATTTTGTTTTGTTTTAGAAAAATATAATGCTTATTAGGGAGGCAGATAAGAAGGTACAAGTAAAAGATGCCTGTGTCTTCAGTCGCGTTCACCTTTATTCAAACGCCGTTGGTTCAGACCCCGAGCGTCTGTAACCCCGGCCAGGTGGCCAGGTCCCCAGCGGCCATACAAACACAGAGGTCCGCAGGGAGCAGAGCAGGCAGCTCAACAAGCGGATGAAAGAGTAAAAAGTGAGAACAACTGAAGATCAAGTAATAATGTTAGCTTTTTTAAAATAAACGGTTTTTAGGACGGTTATATAACTGTTTTTAGAACTATTTTAGATTTACAGAAAAATGGAGAAGATAGTACAGAGTGCCTGTGTATCCCACGCCCTTCCCCTCCTCTTACCAGCTGAGATTAGCGTGGCACATTTGTTACAATTAATGAGCTGATTCGGGTTCGGTGTTACAAATTAAAGCCCTGGTTCATTCACATTTCTTTAGTTTTTCCTTAATATCTTGTCCCCGGTGTCCCCTCCACAGCTCCACATTACCTGTCATCGTCATGTCCCCTCCATCTCTTCTTGGCCCTGACAGTTTCTCAGAATTTCCTTGCTGTCGATGACCTTTTAGTTTTTAAATAGCAGTGTGTATCAATAAATTCTGTGGGGGTAATGATGGATGTGTTTGACAGAAAGCAATTGTTTTTGTCATTAAGGACAAGCTTGTGCTTGGGGTCCGTGGCTGGCTCACTCGGAGGAGCATACCACTCTTTTTTTTTTTTATGTTCGGTTAGCCGCTGTATAGTTTTTGATGTAGTGTTCAGTGATTCATTACTTGTGTATAACACCCAGTGTTCCCCACAACACGTGCCCTCAATACCCATGCCCCTGTTACCCCATCCTCCCACCCCTCCCCTCTGAAACCCATACCACTCTTGATCTCTGGATCGTGAGTTTGAGCCCCACCTTGGGTGTAGAGTTACTTAAAATAAAAAAATAAAAATAAAAAAAGACTAGCCTCTGCTTATTTTAGATTTAAGAAGAACTGTGCCTTAGACACCAAAAACATACTCCTCAACCACATATGGTCACAGGAAACCTTTTCTTTGAGGGCACCCTGGAACTGCACCCATATTTGTAAGCATTTGGGTGTTTAGGGATTTCAGATTTGCAGTGTGTTTCACCTTCTGGGGAAAATGTTTGGGGTTGAGCATAAATAATAGTTTAGTTTTTTCAGCTTAAAGCAATTTGCATAATACTCTCATATCCCTGATTTGATTTGATCATTTTTTTAAAAATTCAATTCTAGTATAATTAACATACAGTGTTATATTGGTTTCAGGTGTATAATTTAGTGATTCAGTAATTCTGTACATTACTCAGTGCTTATTGTAAGTGTACTCTTTAATCCCCATCACCCATTTTGTGATTCTCCCCCCCCGCCCCGGTACTCATTGGTTTGTTCTCTGCAGTTAAGAGACTGTTTTTTGGTTTATCTTTTTTCCCCTTCGTTCATTTGTTTTGTTTCTTAAATTCCACATACGAGTGAAATCGTATTGTATTTGTCTTTCTCTGACTGATTTCACTTAGCATTATATTCCCTAGATTCATTCACATTGTTGCAAATGGCAAGATTTCATTCTTTTTCATGGCTGAGTAATATTCCTCTGTGTGTGTGTGTGTGTGTGTGTGTGTGTACCACATCTTTAGCCATTCATCTATCCATGGACACCTGGGTTGCTTGCCTAATTTGGCTACTGTAAATAATGCTGCAGTAAACACAGGGGTGCATAGATCTTTTCAAATTAGTCTTTACTTATTCTTTGAGTAAATACCCAGTCGTGGAATTGCTGGGTCATATGGTAGTTCTATTTTTAATTTCATGCGTCTGTTTTTGTGCCAGTACCGTACTGTTTTAATCATTATACCTTTGTAGTATATCTTAAAATCTGGGTTGTGATTCCTCCAGTTGTGCTCTTTTTTCAGGATTGCTTTGGTTATTTGGGGTCTTTTGTGGTTGCATCCAAATTCTAGTTCTGTGAAAAATGCTGTTGGTATTTTGAGAGGGATTGCATTAAATCTGCAGATTGCTTTGGGCAGTATGGCCATTTTAACTATATCTGTTCTCCCAATCCATGAGCATGGAATGTCTTTCCATTTCTTTGCATCCTCTTCAATTTCTTTCGTTAATGTTTTACAATTTTCGAAGTATAGGTCTTTCACCTCCTTGGTTGAGTTTATTCCTAGGTATTTTTATTTTATTATATTTGGTGCAATTGTAAATGGGATTGTTTTTTAAATTTCTCTTTCTCCTACTTCATTACACTCTATAGACATGCATCAGATTTCTGTATATTTATTTTGTGTCCTGCAACATACTGAATTCATTTATCAGTTCTAGTGGTTTTGGGGTGGAGTCTTTAGGATTTTCTGTATTTGATCTCATGTCATCTACAAATAGTGAAAGTTTTATTTCTTCCTTACCAATTTGGATTTCTTTTAGTCCTTTTTCTTGTCTGATTGCTGTGGCTAGGACTTCCAGTACTGTGTTGAAAAGTGGTGGGAGGGGAGGGACATCCTTGTCTCATTCCTGATCTTAGGAGAAAAACTCTGTTTTTCCACCATTGAGTATGATGTTAGCTGTGGGTTTTCATATATGGCTTTTATTATGTTGAGGTATGTTCCCTCTAAACCTACGCTGCAAAGGTTTTTTTTTTTTTCTTTTTTAAGATTGTATTTATTTATTTGAGAGAGAGCAAGAGAGAGCACAAGCAGGGGGAGTGGCAGAGGGAGAGGGAGAAGCAGGCTCCTTCCTGAGCAGGGAACAAGACCTGGGACTCCATCCCAGGACTCTGGGATCATGACCTGAGCTGAAGGCAGACACTTAACTGACTGAGCACCCAGGTGCCCCTGCAGAGGGTTTTTATCATGAATGGATGTTGTATGCTGTCAAATGCTTTTTCTGCATCAATTGAAACGATCATGTGGTTTTTATCCTTTCCCTTGTTGATGTGATCCATCATGTTGATTGATTTGTATATATTGAACCACCCTTGTATCCAGGAGTAAATCCCATTGATTGTGGTAAATGACTTTTTTAATGTATTGTTGGATTCAGTTTGCTAATATTTTTTTTAAGATTTTATCTATTTATTTGACAGAGAGACAGCCAGCAAGAGAGGGAACACAAGCAGGGGGAGTGGGAGAGGAAGAAGCAGGCTCCCAGCAGAGGAGCCGAAGGCAGACGCTTAACGACCGCGCCACCCAGGCGCCCCAGTTTGCTAATATTTTGTTGAGGATTTTTGTGTTTATGTTCACCAGAGATATTGGCCTGTCATTCTTTTTTTTATAGTGTCTCCTCTGCTTTTGGTTTCAGGATAATGCTGGCCTCATAGTATGAGTCGGGAAGCTTTCTTTCCCCTTCTATCTTTTTTGGAATAGTTTGAGAAGTATAGGTATTAACTCTTCTTTAAATGTTTGGTAGAGGGGGCGCCTGGCTGACTCAGTTGGTAGACCGTGCAACTCTTGATCTCACGGTTATAAGTTTGAGCCCCACATTGGGTGTAGAGATTACTTAAAAATAAAGATCTTAAAAAAAATGTTTGTTAGACTTTTATTTTTTGGTAGTTTTTTGATTATCAATCTAATTTTGTACTAGCAATCTGTTCAGATTTTCTATTTCTCCCTGGTTCAGTTTTGGAAGATTGTATGTTTCTAGGAACTTATCCATTTCTTTTAGATTGTCCAGTTTGTTATATAATTTTTCATAATCTTTATAATTCTTTGTATTTCTGTTGTGTCAATTGTTATTTCTCCTTCATTCTGATTTTGAGTCCTCTCTCTCTCTCTCTCTCTGAGTCTCATTTAAGGTTTATCAGTTTTGTTGATTGTTTCAAAGAACCAGCTCTTCGTTTCACTGATCTGTTCTATTGTTTTTTAGTTTCTATTTTATTTGTTCCCATCTTTCTTATTTCCTTTCTTCTACTGGTTTTGGATTTTGTTTATTCTTCTTTTTCTAGCTCCTGTAGGTGTAAGGTTAGGTTGTTTATTTGAGATTTTCTTCTTGAAGTTGGTGGGGGTGTATTGCTATAAACTTCCCTCTTAGAACAGCCTTTGCTGCATCCCAAAGGTTTTGGACCATTGTGTTTTCATTTTCGTCTCCATGTATTTTTTTTTAATTTCCTCTTTGATTTCTTGGTTAACCCATTCATTATTTCATAGCACGTTATTTAGCATGTTATTTAACTTCCGTGTATTTGTGCTCTTTCCATATTTTTTCTTGTGGTTGACTTGTAGTTTCATAGCATTGTGGTCAGAAAAGATGCATGGTGTGTCTTCAGTCTTTTTGAATTTGTTGAGACTTGTTTTGTGTCCTAACATGTGATCTGTTCTGGAGAATGTTCCATGTGCACTTGAAAAGAATGTGTAATCCACTGTTTCAGGATGGAATGTTTTGAATATGTGTTGGACCCATCTGGTCCAATGTGTCATTCAAAGGCAACATTTCCTTGTTGATTTTCTGTTTGGATGTTCTGTCCATCGATATAAGTGGGGTGTTAAAGTCCCATACTATTATTGTATTAATATCAATGACTTCCTTTATATTTTTAACTGCTTTATGTATTTGGGTGCTCCCATGTTGGGTGTATAAATATGTATAATTGTTATATCTTGTTGGATTGTTCCCTTTATGATTATGTAGTGTCCTTTGTTGTCCCTTGTTATAGTCTTTGTTTTAAAGTCTATTTTGTCCAAATAAGTATTGCTATCCAGGCTTTCTTTCCAATTCCATTTGCGTGATAAATGCTTTTTCGTCCCTTCACCTTGAATGTGCAGGTGTCTTCAGGTCTGAAATGAGTCTCTGATAGGCAGCCTATAGACGGATGGTGCTTTTTTTATCCATTCTGTCACCTTGTCTTTCGGTTGGAGTGTTTAGTACATTTACTTCAAAGTAATTGCTGGTAGGAATGCATTTATTGCCATTTTATTGCTTGTTTTGCGGTTGTTTTTGTAGTTCTTCTCTGTTCCTTTCTCGCTCTCTTCTCACAGTTTGCCGGCTTTCTTCAGTGATATGCTTGGACTCCTTTCTCTTAACTGTTCGCATATCTATTACCAGTGTTTGCTACAGAAAGCAATTTTTGTAACAAAGACAAAACTGCAAAGGAAATCACCATCCAGGGGCAGCTGGGAGGCTCAGTCAGTGGGGCGTCTGCCTTTGGCTCGGGCAATGATCCCGGGGTCCTGGGGTCGAACCTCGCATCGAGCTCCCCGCTCAGTGGAGGGCCTGCTTCTCCCTCTTCCTCTGCTGCTCCCCCTGCTTGTGCTCTCTCTCTTGCTCTCTTGGGTGCTCTTGCTCTAACTCAAATGGATAAATAAAATCTTTAAAAAAAAAAGTATAAAAAAAGTCACCATCCAGTTGGCCAATTGAAAGTCACTCTATCCTAGACATTTTGGCAAACATTAAATCATCACATCTTAGACACCACACCAAAAAAGTGCCCTGGCGTTATTAAAAATAAAACAGGTGCCTTGAGTTAGAGGCATCAGAAAGTAGCAGCTTCCCCCAGACAGGATGGGTTTAAAAGACAGCATTGTCTTGGGTGAGGTTTGGTAGATTTATAAACAAGGTTAGGTAGGAGAGGCTTCTCCACACACATTATTAACCTGTAAGCGTGTAATTAGAGACAAAGGAAGAAAACCTTATAAACAAGCTGAGATTGTCCTTTTATTTAACAGAGAACTGTTGGAAGAAAAAAGAATACTTTGGGTGGAAGTAGAAAGTTCTGATGCCTTGGAAATTGTACTTTTTCTAATTCTTCAGGCATCGACTAGCAGAACTGAAAATGCAAACTATCTTAAGCTGCTCCACCCCTGCCCCGCATCTTCCTCTGTTCTGGGAGCCGAGTTGACGACGTAAACGGATGTCGTGCACACAGCCGCTTGCCCCGCCCTGTGCAAACCAACAGAGCTATTTTCTGAATCAAATTTGCACAACTCTAAAGGGAAAAAAAAAAGTTCAAAGAACAGGATGTTTTTCAAGGCAGGCTTTTTAGAAGCTAATGTTGACTTGCCCCATTTTAGGCTTTTTCAGTATTTATTTTGCCCTCTCTGGTGGCTAACAAGTTGGAAATGAGCCCCTCGTCTAGTATAGGGAGGTCAGATTGTCTGTGTCCTCAGTCTCCCCTTCGTTTGGTGAGAAGTCCGAAGCTGGGATTCCACTGGTGCCGCAGTGAGGAGAGGCATTTCGGGCTCGTGAAAACCAATCCTCATGGTTCGCAGCGCAGCTGATTTTCTTGCTACAATACATGAGAAAAGAGAACTGGATTCCCCTGAAGAGGTCTGGGTCAAGATGAGTGGCGTTGTCAATATCATGTCAGTAAAGGCATAATTCAACAGAGCTTTTCATTATAAAATTTAGAAAATTGTATAGCTGGAAGTCAGGCTGTCGTCAAGTGAAGTCCACAACATTTCGCTTTGGTAGCCCTTGTAAAATGTACGCTAACTCACTGCTGGGACCTCGAACCGGAGCCAGGCGGAGCAGCAAGCGTGACTCCCGTCCTACCTCTTTCTTTTCTTTCTTTCTTTCTTTTCTTTCTTTCTGATTTATTTATTCGTTTGACAGAGAGACAGCCAGCGAGAGAGGGAACACAAGCAGGGGGAGTGGGAGAGGAAGAAGCAGGCTCCCAGCAGAGGAGCCTGATGTGGGGCTCGATCCCAGAACGCCGGGATCACGTCCTGAGCCGAAGGCAGACGCTTAACGACTGCCCTACCCAGGCGCCCCTGTCCTGCCACTTTCTGATCCTCTGATTTGAGCTTATGAAATGAGCCCATAGTGTAGAAACAGGAAGCTAATTCTCCTGTCTAAAAGTAGGAAGGGCATGAATAAATAGTTCTCAAAAATAATAAAAAGAAGAAGAACATCTCAACCTGACACCTTTCTTCTGACCCATTTAACTTAATAGCTGGCTCTCTGGTCTCTGGGTAGATCTCATTACTGAGCGTGATTAAACACTCGGCTTGGTAGCTGTCTATGCATGTGACTAGTTTCACTATCCGTCCTCCCGCCTCAGTGCCAATTTAAGAATGCAAATCCTATGTGGGCAGGTTTTTAAAGTTGGTGAGAACATTTTATTTTATTCTTGCTGAAGTTAATCATATTATTTTCTAAAGTGAACCTTTACATTTATTGCTTTTTAAATATCCCAGTCAAGGAGCGCCTGGATGGCTCAGTCAATTAAGCATCGGCCTTCAGCCCAGGGTCCTGGGATCGAGCCCTGCATTGGGCTCCCTGCTCGGCGGGGAGTCTGCTTCTCCCTCTCCCTCTGCCTGCTGCTCCCCTTGCTTGTGCACTCTCTCTCTCTGTCAAATAAATAAATAAATAAAATGTTTTTAAAAAAATCTCAGTCAATTTGAAAGTGAAGTTGTAAAGATACCAATGATTTAAAAAATCCACCTTTTGAGAAGCGCTATGCTGAGTGTCTGTGGGTGACTGTAGCTGCTGCCACACTGTAGTCTAGTTCTAGGCCGGCCTAGGGACATCTGAGCTGAGTACAGCTCCTCTTGCCACGGAACGTGCTGAAACAGAACCGGGGTGGCTGAGAAGTAGACAAACGCTGTGTGCATGTGAACATGTCTGTACGGCGTGAGAACACCTGATCCTCTGCGTTAGTTCTGCAGAGAGAGGTCCGCTGATGTCATGTGTAACAATCAACAGGCTAATTGTCCAAACTTTTCCAATTTCAACTGGTTATGTGGGATCAAATAGACATGCTAGCATAATCACGATGAAGTGACCACGATCTTAACTGCATTTAAGGAAAAATACGAAGGCTTATTACCAGTAAAAGTATTTTCTCATTTACTTCTTTACTCAAGAAGAGTGAGACTTTATTTTGTTCATGATTTCCCCTAAGTAAGTGATGGGAAAATTTAACAAACTAGCTTAGGTCTACTTATTAAGTTACAAAATGTAACATTCTGATGCAGTCTAATTGATGGTAGGAGTGTATATAAAAGAGCTGAAGTCTTTTGCACACATGATGCTATCCTTTGTGGTAAAAAAAAACAATGGTTAGAAGGTAGAATCCAGCTTTTTTGTTGTATACAGATGCTGCCAAAAGAAAAATGGTTTATCAGATTTCGAGTGGCACGAGTGTAAGTGGGAAGTTGGCAGCTTTCGGTGCAAAGCTTTCTCTTAGCACGAGAGACTGGATTAGAGTCCAGAGTAGCTGGGCTTCTTTCCACCGTGTGAGCACCGCCATCGTGGGTCGTGTGCACGCTCCTGGGAAATCGGAGTGAGCCGCAGAGACTCTCACGGCGTCGCACAAGTATGTTTTGTGACCAGCAGTACGATCTTGAGAGTTCTTAAGGCCAAAGGACTTGCTCCTGAGGGTCTCTACCATGTGATGAAGAAAGCTGTTGCTATTTGAAAACATCTTGAGAGGAACAGGAAGGATAAGGATGCTAAATTCGGACTATATTCTGACCAAGAGCTATAATCACCGGATGGCTCGATATTCTAAGACCGAACAAGTCGTCCCCTGCCCCCGCCACCTCCCCACCCCCAGCTGGAAAGTCGAGTTATCCACAGCCTCTGTCCTGGTGGCATAAATTTGTCTGTGTATTCAAGCCATAAAATCATTGTCTAGCTAGGAAAAACAAAAACAAAAACTGAGGGGAAACAGGCGTACGAAGCCTAGAAGCCTACTATGGGAGTCTGTAAAAACCTGTCCCTTGGCGCGGCCCATCCATCCTGTGCTTTGAAGACCTGACTGTAACAATCTCAGTTGTGGGGAGAAACCATTCCAGTTCTTTCCCTTTTCCCCTTTTTCCCTTTTTCCCTTTCCCGTTTTCCCTTTCCCCTTTTCCCTTTCCCACAAAGTTTTAAAAGAGATATGAAATCTACAACTTAGCACCTTTGGCATTTTTGTCCAAACAGACTCTGACAAAGAAAGTGGGAACGTAACCCTGCTCACTTCCTTTCTCCCAGGCAGATTCACCTCCTGTTTCCTCTGCCGTTGGGCAGTTCTGCGTCATGGGCTGGGACTTCTCCTTGGTTCTGCCCTTCGCAGACTCAGAGAGCTTTACACCTTCCTACGGTGGGAAGGGCTTCCTTGTCATCAAACGCACTGTTAAAATCCGTGCCCAGAACCCGCACCTCACCCTCCGGACTCGGCTCCTCTGTGGCGCCCTCCAGGCTTGCGCACCATTATTTGGCGTTGGAGGGTTTGTACATTTTCCTCTGTTGTCGGGCTTGGTGCTGGGAGCCTGCCTTCAACCTCAGCCAGCCAGACTTTGTCACAGTTTTTTGATGTTTTGGGGCAATTTCTGTGAACCTGTGACCCAAACTGGCTGGGTCTCCTCCTTGAGGGTTTTAGAGTCATTCTTCATCTCTGTTATGCCGTTTCTTCGATCCATCTCCATCTGGATTTCTTCTTTTTTTTTTTTTAAGATTTTATTTATTTATTTGACAGAGAGACAGCCAGCAAGAGAGGGAACATAAGCAGGGGGAGTGGGAGAGAAAGAAGCAGGCTCCCAGCAGAGGAGCCTGATGTGGGGCTCGATCCCAGAACGCCGGGATCACGCCCTGAGCTGAAGGCAGCCACTTAACGACTGAGCCACCCAGGCGCCCCTCCATCTGGATTTCTTTATTTAATCCATTGACTTTCTTTTATAGCTTCTTCCTTCTTTGTCGAGGCAGAAGTTTACTGAAATCCTCTAGCATCATAGCCCCTGCACTTGAGGCTTTGGAAGCGGTGAATTTGGGGTTTGAAGATCATGAATTCACCGAAGCAATGAGTTCCTTTTTCTGTTTGGGAGACTTATTTATTCTTAGGGACAGCCGTAACTTCTTTTTGGATTTGCTAACAGATTTGACCTCTGGTTTGCCTTCTCTGGAATTGGAAAGACTGCTCTCAGACACGGTACTCTTCTTTGGCCGAGTGTCCTCCTCCGATGTCTCTGCGAGGCTCAGACTCTGGCCTGACCGTTCCGATTGCCAGCTGTGACATTTTCCCGATCACTGATTCAGCTGCCTTTCCTGTTTCCGAGAACATTTCATTGATTGCTATCGCCCGTTGATCAATGTCTGTACGTCTTCGTTGATTCTCCCGTCCTCGCTCTCCTCCTTGCCTCCACGCTTTGTATCTCCTGCAAGATGTTGGAACGATGAGGATCTAATAGTCACGCAGCCCACGGTAGCATTTCTTGGAGCGTCGATGCGGGTTCTGCTTTGCTGTCCTCCGCCATCGGCAATGCTTTTGAGCTTGGTGGTGTGCCTTTTCACCATCTACATTTTAAAACCTTCCTGTCAACATCATTTTCTCAACACACTGCTGAGCTCTGCCAGTCTTCTTGCGATCTTGCTCAGATCATCTTTGACCTGGTTTAAGTTGCTGTCCCGTGAGCATCTGTCGTCTGTGTGTCATGAAAGCTCGATTCCCTCTCCTGCGCACGTCTTGACCACAGCCCGCTCACTCCACAGTCATCTGTGACGTCAAGTTCTGGCAGGTCAGTTAGGGCTTCCCGGCGTGATCACTTATTTGGCTCACAGGGTAGGAGGGAAAGCTTTCCATGATGTGTGCCTGTATCCTTCCTCCTTTGACTTCTTTCTAGGTTGGTATTTCTTCAAAAGGTCCTGAGTTGCTCGGCATAGCTGAGTCCATCTCTGTCCCGTCCCTGACGCATGGGATGTATTTCTCAAGAATTGCAATTTCCCACTGTGTGTGGTTTTCGAAGTCAAACCGATCCCTCTGTGTCCCAGGCCAGGTGCAGGGGGTGGGAAGTGGTGCTTCCCAGGGGCATGGCTCCTTCTAGGTCCCTCCCTGACCAGCCCCCATCCCATCCCCTTGTCACGCGTCATGCATCCGCTGCCTCCTGGGTCTCCTCCAACCCCCCTCCACCCCCCATCACTCCTCACCTACAGGCCTGCCCTGCAGCCCATGTGTGATAATTTGTCAATGAACAGGAAGTGGACTTGGACAAATGGAAAATGTAACCTTGTTTTTGTATAGAAGGACTCAACCGCGTAAAAACGTCAGTTCTAAGTGACTTATATAAGTTTAATGTGAGTCAAATGAAAGTGTCAGCAAGCATTTTTTTCCTGGCACTAGGCAGGTTCATTCCAGAGTTCTTATGGAAAAATAAACATGCAAGAACAGCTAGGAAACTCCCAAGAAGGGAGCGCGGTGAGGGTACGCTAGCTGTTAACTAGTGGTAACTAGATGTTAAAATATACGATACACAGTAATATTAAAATACACATGTAACTGCTTGGTCGTGTGGGCCTGGCCCCATGCGCCCAGCGCCCCACACAGCAGCGGCCAAGAGCACGGTGCTCCGCACCAGCTACGGAGAGGGGGGGCCTGGGACGTGCGGCAGCAGCTTTTCCTCCAGGTTCCAAATGCGAGCATGCTGAAGAGTCAAAATATCTTTGCAGAAATGCGTCTTCGGGTGATGGGGAGGAAGTTAATTTCCAGGACTCCGACGTCGCAGCAGCATGAGCCACAGCCCGAGGTGCCTCGGAGCTGTCCGTTCTCCTCTGACCTCATTCAGGGTATTTCTGTTCCCATAGACCTTGGATTGCTGATGCAGAGCCATTTATTCTATGTCCTTTACGGGGACCGTCCCTATTCTCAGGAGGCGCGCCAGCACTCTCTCCTGCTCTTCTGTGGCCTCGCGCGTTGCCCTCCCCGTCAAACAGCTGTTTGCCAAATCTACTTTGGTTTCTGTTCTCTGCACATCAGTTATGCTTTCGGCATAGATAACGTTTGGTCCGTTAGCTAGTAATCTTGATTTTGTTCAGTAGGCGAGATACTCTTTTTAATCTTTTTGAAAATAGATAGCAGCCCCTGTCGAACCTTGCGTCTTGCGAGGGAGTCGTTGCTGTCTTTGAATTCTTAATGTATGTTCTTTGCGCGGTAAAAGTTCTCTTTGGTTTCAGATAACTTGTCTTATTTATTCAGACTTCTTTGAGTAAAATCTCATTGATGTTTTTGTTCTTGTTGATAACTTATTTGGAGTAGTTTTATAGTTTATGTAAATATTTTAATAGATTTTTAAAAGGAGTGAGTTCTCGGTGGTATTACTTGTACTACCCTGAGCCTGAAAGCCCCTTGGTATTTGAGACGCGCGCCTGGGCGGGGGGAGGCACCGAGGGGATGATCCGATGACAGGAAGACTTTCTCTGACTTAATTTGTTTAGCATTATACTCTCTAGATCTATCCCTGTTGCTGCAAATGACAAGATTTCATTCTTTTTATGGCTGAATGATATTCCTGTGTGTGTGTGTGTGTGTGTGTGTAAAGAAGATCTGAGCTACATATCACACACATATTGTATATCAGATGTATTCACATCTTTTTTATTCATTCTATTGATGGGCACTTAAGCTGCTTCTGTAATTTGGCTATTGTAAAAACTGCTGCCATATACATTGGGGTGCAAGTGTCCTTTCAGATCAGTGCTTTCCTATTCTTTGGGTAAATACCCAACAGTATGATCACTGGATTATATGGTAATTCTACTTTTAATTTTTTGAGGAACCTCCGTACTGTTTTCTGCAGTGGCTGCACCAGTTTGCATTCCCACCAACAGTGCACAAGGGTTCCTTTTCCTCCACATCCTTGTCAACACTTGTTGTTTCTTGTGTTTATCTTATCCACTCGGACAGGTGTGAGGTGTATCTCACTGTTCTGATTTGCATTTCCCTGATGAGCACCCTTTCGTGTGGCTGTGGGCCGTCTGGATGTCTCCTTTGGGGAAATGGGTGTTCGTGTCTTCTGCCCATTCTTAATTGGATTATTTGTTTTCTTGGTGTTGAGTTGTATCAGTTCTGTATATATTTTGGATATTAACCTCTTATCGGTTATGTCATTTGCAATTATCTTCTCCCCGTCAGCAGGTTGTCTTTTTGTTTTGTCTGTTGTTTCTTTTGTTGTCCAGAAGCTTTTTACTTTGATGTAGTTCCAGTAGTTTGTGTTTGCTTTTATTTCCCTTCCCTCAGGAGACCTATCTAGAACAATGTTGCTATGGCCAATGCCAGAGAAATTACCACCTGTGCTTTCTTCTAGGATTTTTTTGTTTTGTTTTGTTTTGTTTCAGGTCTCACATTTAGGTCCTTAATCCAGCTTATTTTTGTGTTTGGTGTAAGGAAGTGGTCCAGTTTCATTCTTTTGCATGTAGCTGTCCAGTTGTCCCAACACCATCTGTTGAAGAGACTCTTTGCCATTACATACTCTTGCCTCCTTTGTCAAAGATCAATTGACCACATTAATTGCAGGTTTATTTCCAGGTTTTCTATCCTGTCACATTGATCCATGTGTCTGTTTTTTTTTTTTTAAAGATTTTATTTATTTATGTGACAGACAGCCAGTGAGAGAGGGAACACAAGCAGGGGGAGTGGGAGAGGAAGAAGCAGGCTCCCAGCGGAGGAGCCGGATGTGGGACTCAATTCCGGAACGCCAGGATCACTCCTTGAGCCAAAGGCAGACGCTTTAACGACTGCGCTACCCGGGCGCCCCCATGTGTCAGTTTTTGTGCCAGTACCATACTGTGTTGATTACTGCCGCTTTGTAATATAACTTGAAATCTGGGATTGTGATTCCTCCTGTTTTGTTTTTCTTTTTCAAGGTTGCTTTGGCCATTGGGGGTCTTCTGTGGTTCCGTTCAAACTGTAGGATCACTTGTTCTAGATCTGTGAAAAATGGTGTTTATTTTGATAGGGATTGCATTAAATCTTAAAATTGCTCTGGATAGTATAGACATTTTAACAGTATTTGTTCTCCCAATCCATGGGCATGGAATGTCTTTCCATTTGTTTGCGTTGTCTTGAATTTCTTTCATCAGTTTTATATTTTCAGAGTATAAATCTTCTCTCTTTGTGTTAAGTTTATTCCTAGAAATTTTACTGTTTTTGGTGTAATTGTAAATGGGATTGTTTTCTTTTTCTTTTTCTTTTTTTTTTTTAAGATTTTATTTATTTATTAGAGAGAGAGACAGCCAGCGAGAGAGGGAACACAAGCAGGGGGAGTGGGAGAGGAAGAAGCAGGCTCGTAGCAGAGGAGCCTGATGTGGGGCTCGATCCCGTAACGCCAGGATCTGCCCTGAGCCGAAGGCAGATGCTTAACGACTGCGCCACCCAGGCGCCCCAATGGGATTGTTTTCTTAATTTCTCTTTCTGCTGCTTCATTATTAGTGTGTAGGAATGCAGCAGATTGCTGTACCCTGATTTTGTATCCGGTGACTTTACTGAATTCATGTATCAGTTCTAGTCGTTTTTTGGTGGAGTCTTTAGGGTTTTCTATATAGAGTATCAGGTCATCTGTAAACTGCAAGTTTTACTTCTTCCTTACTAATTTAATTAGGATACCTTTTGTTTCTTTATGTTGTCTGACTGCTTGTGGCTAGGACTTCTAGTACTATGTTGGATGCAAATGGTTAGAGTAGACATCCCTGGCTTGTTTCTGACCTTAGAAGGAGAAGCTCTCAGTTTTTTTTTTCCATTGGGTATGATGTTTGCTGTGGCTTTTCATATATGGCCTGTATTACATTGAGACACATTCCCTCTGGACCTCCTTTGCAGGGGGTTACTTATCATGAATGGATGTTGTACTTTGTCAAATGCCTTGTCAGCATCAGTTGAAATGATCGTATGGTTTTTATCCCTTCTCTTGTTGATACATCATGATGATTGTTTTGCAAATAGTGAACCACCCTTACATCCTGCGAATAAATCCCACTAGATCATGGTGTATGATTTTTTAAATGTATTGTTGGATTTGGTTTCCTAATATTTGGTAAGATTTTTGCATCTATATTCATGAGAGATATTGGCCTGTAGTTTTTGTTTTGTTGTGTTTTGTTTTGTTGTAGTGTCTTTTTTTTTTTTAAGATTTTAAAAATTTTTTTATTTATTCAACAGAGATAGAGACAGCCAGGGAGAGAGGGAACACAAGCAGGGGGAGTGGGAGAGGAAGAAGCAAGCTCATAGCCGAGGAGCCTGATGTGGGGCTCGATCCCAGAACGCTGGGATCACGCCCTGAGCTGAAGGCTGATGCTTAATCGCTGTGCCGCCCAGGTGCCCCTGTTGTAGTGTCTTTATCTGGTTTTGTTATCTGGTTTTAGGGTGATATTGGCCTCAGAATAAATTTGGAAGTTTTCCTTCTATTTTTCAGAATAGTTTCAGAAGGATAGGTTTTAACTCTTCTTTAAATGTTTGGTAGAATTCATCTGTAAAGCCATCTGGTCCTGGGCTTCTGTTTGTTGGGAGTTTTTTGGTTACTAATTCAATTTCATTGCTGTTAACCAGTCTGTTCAAATTTTCTATATCGGTTTCTTCCTTCCGTTCTGGTAGGTTTTATATTTCTAGGAATTTGTCCATTTCTTAGTTTTCCAAATTGTTGCCATATACCTTTTCATAATAGTCTGTTACAATCCTTTGTATTTCTCTCATGTTGGTTGTTATTTCTCCTCTTCCATTAGTGATTTTTAAATTTTAGACAGCCTCTCTCCCTCCCCCCTCTCTCTCCCTCCTTCCCTCTTCTCTCCCTCCCTCCCTCTCTCTCTGTTTCATGAGTCTAGCTAGAGGTTTATCAATTTTGTTTATCTTTTCAAAGAACCAGCTTCTGATTTCACTGATCTGTTCTATTGTGGGTTTTTTTTTAAGTTTTTATAATTTTTCTGCTCTAATCTTTGTTTCCTTTTTTTGCTGGGTTTGGGTTTTGTTTGTTCTTTTTCTAACTCCTTTAGGTGCAAGGTTAGGTGGTTATTTTGAGATTTTTCTCCCCCTGCACCCTCCTCCTCCTAGATTATTCTTGCTTTTTGAGTTAAGTCCGTATTGCTATAAACTTCCCTCTTAAAACAGCTTTTGTTGCATCCTAAAGATTTTGGACCATTTTGTTTTCATTTTCATTTGTCTCCATGTTTTTTCAAAAATCCTCTTTGATTTATTGATTGGCTCATTCATTGTTTAGTAGCATGATATTTCACCTTTATGTAGTCGCACATGATTGTCCAGATTTTTCCTTGTGGTTGACTTCTAGTTTCATAGCATTGTGGTCAGAAAAGATGCGGGATAGGGCTTTGATCTTTTTCAATTTGTTGAGACTTGTTCGTGGCCTAATATGTGATCTATTCTGGAGAATGTTCTGTGTGCGTTTGAAAAGAACATGTATTCTGCTGTCTGAGGATGGAATGTTCTGAATACGTCTTTTAAATCCTCCCGGTCCAATGTGTCATTCAAAGGCAATGTTTCTTTGTTGATTCTCTGTTTGGATGATTTTTCCATTGATGTAAGTGGGATGTGAAAGTCCCCTAGTATTTTTGTGTTACTATCAACTACTTTTGTGTTTGCTACTAACTGCTTTATGTATTTGGATGCTCCCATGCTGGGTGCATAAATATTTATAATTGTGATAGCCTCTTGTTGGATTGTCCACTTCATATAGTGACTTTCTTTGTCTCTTGTTACAATCTTTGTTTTAAAGTCTGTCTGATGGGACGCCTAGGTGGCTTGGTCAGTTAGGCATCTGCCTTCAGCTCAGGTCATGGTCCTGGGGTCCTGCGATCGAACCCCACATCAGGCTCCTTGCTCTGCGGGGAGCCTGCTTCTCTCTCTGCCTACTGCTCCCCCGGCTTGTGCACACTTTCTCTCCGTGTCTCTCTCTCTCTCTCTCTGACAAATAAATAAATAAAATCTTTTTAAAAATAAAAAAAAATAAAGTCTGTCTAAAAAAGTATTGCCTCCCTGGCTTTCTTTTGGCGCCCATCTGCATGATAAATGTTTCCCCATCCCTTCACTTTCACTTTGCCAGCGTCTTTGGGTCTGAAATGAGTCTCTGGTAGGCAGCACATAGATGGTCTTGTTTTTATCTGTTCTGCCATATGCTATGTCTTTTGACTGGACCATGTAGTCCATTTACATTCAAAGCAATTATTGGTATTTATTGTCATTTTGTTTTTTGTTTTATGGTTGTTTTTGGAGTTCTTCTGTTCCTTTCTTCCCTTTTCTCTCATGATGCGTTGGCTTTCTTAGTGACATACTTGGATTCCTTTCTCTTTATTTTGCTTATCGATTACTGGTTTTTGATTTGTGGTGACCATTAGGTTTGGGTATAACAGCAACTGCATCTAGCAGTCTATATAAGTTGATGGTCACTTACGTTCAAAAGCATTCTTTACTCCTCTCCTTCCCCGCAATGTAGGTGTATGGTATCCTATTTTACATCCTTGTATTATGTGAGTCCCTTGGCCAATTTTTATAGATATACTTATTTTTACTGCTTTTGTGCTTCCTGCTTTTCTTAATCTTATGATCTTCCTTTCCACTCAAAGAGTACCCTTAACATTTCTTGTAGGGCTGGTTTAGTGGTCATGAGTTCCTTTAACTTTTGTCTGGGGAAAGTCTGGAAAAGTCTTTATCTCTCCTTCTAGCCTTGCTGGATAGAGTATTCATGGCTGCAGATCTGTTCCGTTCACGCTTTGACTATATCCGGCCACTATCCTCCTGCCTACAAAGTTTCTGATGAATCAGCCATAGCATATGGAGCTTCCCTTGCATGTAACTCTTCTTTTCTCTTGCTGCTGCTTTAAAAATTCTCTCCTCACCAGTACTTTTTGCCGTTTTAATGGCTATGTGTCTTGATGTGGACCTCCTTGGGTTGATTTTGTTGGGAGACCTCTGTGCCTCCTGAATCTGGATCTCTGTTTCCTTCCCCAGATTTGAGAAGTTTTCAACTATTTCTTCAAATATTTTTTCTGCCCCCTTTCCTTGCTGCTGCTTCTGGGATCTCTATAATGCGAATGTTATTACAATTGATGGTGTCACTGAGTTCCCTAGATCTGTTGTCATTTTGCACAATTTTTTTCTCTCTCGCTGTTCAGCTTGATTACCTTCCATTACTCTGTCTGTCAGGTCCTTGATTCATTCTTCTGCTTCCTTTAGTCTAGCATTTATTCCGTTTTTAGAGTATTTTTAATCCTATTTATTGTGTTCTTGATCTCTGATTGGTTATTTCTTATCTCTTTGTTAAGGATCCCACTAATGTCTTTTACTCTTTTCTCAAGTCCAAGGAGTATCTTTATGACCATTACTTAATTTTTTTAAATTTATTATGTTCTGTTAGTCACCATACAGTATATCCTTAGTTTTCGATGTAGTGTTCCATGATTCATTGTTTGCATATAACACCCAGTGCACCATGCAATACGTGCCCTCCTTAATACCCATCACCGGCCTATCCCAGTCCCCCACCCCCTCTCCTCTGAAGCCCTCAGTTTGTTTCCCAGAGTCCATAGTCTGTCGTGGTTCATTCCCCCTTCTGTTTACCCCCCCTTCATTCTTCCCTTCCTTCTCCTACTGATCTCCCTGCTATTTCTTATGTTCCGTAAATGAGTGAAACCATATGATAATTGTCCCTCTCTGCTTGACTTATTTCACTTAGCATAATCTCCTCCAGTCCCATCCATGTTGCTGCAAATGTTGGGTAATCATTCTTTTTGATGGCTGAGTAATATTCCATTGTATATATGGACCACAACTTCTTAATCCAGTCATCTGTTGAAGGGCATCTTGGCTCCTTCCACGATTTAGCTATTGTGGACAATGCTGCTATGAACATTGGGGTGCATATGGCCCTTCTCTTCACTACGTCTGTATCTTTGGGGTAAATACCCAGTAGTGCAATGGCTGGGTCATAGGGTAGCTCTATTTTTAACTTTTTGAGGGACCTCCACACTGTTTTCCAGAGTGGCTGTATATGACCATTACTTTAAATGCTCTATCAGGTATATTACTTGTCTCTATTTTGCTTAGGTCTCTTGCTGTGATTTTTGTCCTGCTCTTTCTTTGGGTACATTCCTCTGTCTCCTCATCTTGTCTCACTCTCTCTGTGTCTCCGTATTAGGCAAGTCGGCTGCATCTCCCGCTCGGGAGTTGTGGCCTTAAGAAGAAGAGGTCCCGCAGTGCATGCGGTGCAGTGGCCCCTGCTCCCTAGCGCCGGCGCCTCACGGTCTCTCACCTGTGCTGCGTGCGCCCTGCTGTGTGGCAGAGCTGCTTCTGCCTTCGCTCCGGTCACCTGCACTGGCTCTCGGCCTGTGGTGGGCAGGGTTCGGTCCCCATGTTTGTGGGCCAGGCTGGGGCCGTGTTGGGCTTTAGTTGAGTCAGAGCAGGTGTTTGCCGGAGATGCAGTAGTACAGAACAGGGTGCTCTCCCTGTGTTGTGCCCCGAGACACTTTTGGTGGTGGGCAGGGCCTGCAGTCAGACCAGCTGCCTGCCCCCAGCTCACTGCTGGGGTCACAGTCTGACCGGTGTGTGCATTTATCTTCTCCTCTCCCCGGGGCGGGAGTCAGTGTGGAGAGGTGCTGCTTCCTGCTGGGGCTGTGGGCACGCTGCCAGGCTCGTGGTCCCGCTTCGGGTGGGCTCTGGCCAAGAGTGTATTGGAGGGAGCGATCCGCAACGCGCCCGGGGCAGGCTGCACAGTGCCTGCAAGGTTTGCACACCTGCCGTCCGGGGAGGGACCTGCAGTGCTGGGACTGAGGCAGGCCTGGCTGGAGGGGGCGGAGCCGCTGAAGCGCAAGGAGGTGTGGAGGGAGGCAGGGATTGGGCGTTGGAAGGTTAGGTAGTGTCGGCCTTGCCTGGATCCCACAGGTGGCTGTGTTTTATGCTGGGGGGCACGGGAGGGAAATGGTGCCTGCCAGCTCCTTTGTCCCTGGAGGAGTCTCCCCTTGCCATCCCTGCCCCTCTGGCGCTCCCAGACTAGTAACGCTCCCTCCCATATGCCCCAAGCATTTTTCCAGCTGCTGCTTCTGTGCTGCTGCTCCGTGAGCTGTTTATTCTGTTGTCTCCTTAGGGGTGGGGACTCAGTTTCCTTTTGTGCTCCTGGCTCTTCCAGAGCCGAGCCCGCTGATTTTTAAAATTTCAGGTTTTAAGTCCTCCTTGTAAGAACTCATGAAATTTGGCCCTTCTGGATTTCAAAGCCAAATGTTACGGGGATTTGTCTTCCCCATGTGGGCTCGCTGGTGCGATCATCTGTTTTTCTCCCCTCTCTGTACTGTGGGTCCGTCCCTCCTTCGGACAGTCCCAGGGTCTAGCTAACTTCTCACCATGTCTCTGCCCTTCCTACCCTCCTCCATGTGGCCTCCGATCTACATTGAGCTGTGGCGTTCGTTCTCCTAGGTCGTCCTCTGGGTTACTCACACCCATGTGAGGTACCTAGTTGTATCCCTGGGAGAGGTGCGCTTAGGGTCCTCCTCCTCTGCCGTCTTCCCAGCAATGGGGGTGCATGTCGTATGTGTTTAAAGGACATGAGGGCACAAAGAGCCACCTAAGGAGAGGGACAGAGAGCTTCAAGTTCTGGGGACAGTGGAATGTCACTGGTAGTCCAGTGGAGCGAAGGATTTCCAGGGCATTTGGAGTCTAAGCTTCAGAGAAGTCGGTGAGGACGGACGCATTGGCCTCAAAGCTCTCTCGGAGTGGGAGGGAGGTGTGGAAGTTGGGGCTGGGATGTGGTCCATGCCTGCAGGAGTGTGGTGTTGATGGAGAGCAGTGAGAACCGCGGGGAGCACGAGGACGGAGCAGCACCGCGCGGTCCCTGCGCGCAGACAGGAGAGGAGCGCAGGGGGGGGCGGCTGCTGGGGCAGGGCGTAGAGGGGAAGCCTAGGGGCAGCTGGATGGAAAGCAGCAGCGTGCGGGGTGAGCCTTGAGGAGGAGGGATCAGTGTGTGAAGAGAGAAGCACGGGAAGATGCTGGAGGACAGGGAAGGGAAACTGGGCAAGCTCGTGGGGCCTGGGATTGGGCTTCTCAGTGATAGGGAGAGTAGGCCTCTGCCAAAGCTTCTGGACGTGTGAGTGGGGAGGGGGTTAGGGACCTAGACTCTGAAGAAGCTTTGCTCACATCTTCGGTGGGGACCCCGTGGCTCTGATAAGAATGTGAGGTTTCTCGGCGGTGAATGTAGTTGTGGCAGAACCGCCATGCCTCGGGGGTACTAAAGGGTGCCTGTCCTCTAACCGATGGTGAGTGCCAATTACTGTGAGTACCACGGGAGACATGGACACCTAACAGCTCTCCAAGCTTAAGGAGCCCCAAGAGCATCAGCCGATGAGCCTGTGATAAGGTTGTTGAGCAAGTTTGCGTAGCTGGGCAGCATAAATCAATATGGACAAAGCTAGGACTCAACACGCACAGGAAGGAGGAGTTGAGCAGTCTAAGACAGCTAAACTTCGGTGGCTCAGCTGGTTAAGTGCTGCCTTTGGCTTATGTCACGATACTAACGTTCTGGGATCAAGTCCCTCATCGTGCTCCTTGCTCAGCGGGGAGCCTGCTTCTCCCTCTGTCTCCTGCTCCCCCTGCTTGTGTGCTCGCTCGCGCACACGCTCTCTCTCTCTCTGATAAAAAAACAAAACAGCTAAACTTCAGGTGCTGTGTGTAGAATTAAAAACACGGGATGGATTAGGAAGGCTGGAGGTTGGTGGACTTGACAGGAGTTCACATAAGAGGTTGAGGTCACTACATCTTGGACTTGTGCCAAGAGTAATAACGATATAGGTTCTATTACCTGACGTGTCCCGAATGTCTGGTACCTTTATTTGTGTAGTATTTTTTGTTGCTCGTATCAGTCTTACCTGGTGTCCTCAGCCTATTTTACAGACAAAGAAAATGACATAGGAGATGAGCCATTTCATCTCCCCATCACACAATCGGGACGTTAAAGGGCCATCCATGTTCTTTTCACTGAGCCACACAGCCCTGAGCATGACTCAGCTGCTTGAAAAGTTAATGAGCCTTGGCATGCATTTGTAAGGATGGCACGTCCAGAACATGGGACTCTGTGGTGTCCCTGTTTGGCTCAGGTCAGCCGGGTCACATCCGGAAGGCAGTGTTTATTTCTAGGGATCCCCATATAAGGAACGATGCCGTGTCTGTACAGATGGGGCATGGTAAGGGCAGGTAGGATAGGATCTAGAGCTATGTCCCCAGGAGGTTCAGGGAATTAAGGATGTAGTCCTGGGGCTGCTTCTTAGAGTAGAAAGAAATTCAGTAGGTGGGACTTATGGAGGCCGACGTAGATTGGTTCCATTTATAATTGTAAAAAGTTGGGATCTTAGAGTTCAATAATAATATATGGATGATTAAATGCGGCTACATCCATACGGGGAAGTACTAGGCAACTGTGGGAGTGCTGACAACACTGACTCCATCTTTGGCCCTCCGTCTTGTTTATTCCTGCACAATGGGCTCCGTCTGGACGGTCTGTTGCAGGCCGTGTGGAGGTTAGTGTATGCTCTGACCGCAGTGTGGGAAGGCTTATTCTGATCTTCCCTAAAGTGGGGCACAGAGGGCTGCACTTCAGATGACTGTTGTAAAGGGGGCAGCACTTTTTTTTTAACTTAATTTTTTTATTTCCAGTATCATTAACATAGAGTGTTATGTTGGTTTCAAGTGTGCAATGCAGTGATTCAGCAATTCTATACACTACTCAGTGCTCTTCACGCCAAGCATGCCCTCTGTCCCCTTCGCCTATTTCACTCGTCCACCTACTCACCTGCCCTCTGGCCACCACCAGTTCTCTATATTTAAGAGTCTGGGGGTTTTTTTGTTTCCTTTTTAAAATTTGTTCATTTGTTGTGTTTCTTAAGTTCTGCATATGAGTGAAATCATATGGTATTTGCCTTTCCCTGACTGATTTATTTCACTTGGCATTATATCCTCTGTATCTGTCTATGTTGTTGTAAATGGGAAGATTTCATTCTTTTTTATGGCTGAGGATCAGTCCAGTGTGTATATATACAGATATATACGCACACCATTTCTTCTGTATCCATTCCTTTCTCACTGGATGCTTCGGTTGCTTCCGTAATGTGGGTATTGTAAAAAAAAAAAAAAAAAAATGCAATAAACGTTGGGCCAGGGGGCGCCTGGGTGGCACAGCGGTTAAGCGTCTGCCTTCGGCTCAGGGCGTGATCCCGGCGTTATGGGATCGAGCCCCACATCAGGCTCCTCTGCTGGGAGCCTGCTTCTTCCTCTCCCACTCCCCCTGCTTGTGTTCCCTCTCTCGCTGGCTATGTCTCTGTCAAATAAATAAATAAAATCTTTAAAAATAAATAAATAAACGTTGGGCCAGTGTTTTTCAGATCAGTGCTTTCCTATTCTTTGGGTAAATACCCAATAGTATGATCACTGGATTATATGGTAATTCTACTTTTAATTTTTTGAGGAACCTCCGTACTGTTTTCTGCAGTGGCTGCACCAGTTTGCGTTCCCACCAACAGTGCACAAGGGTTCCTTTTCCTCCACATCCTTGTCAACACTTGTTGTTTCTTGTGTTGCCACGTCTTCGGCTTTACTGGAGATAACATACTCTTTCATGGCAGATGTATAAACTGTTATTTTCAGAATAGAAATATTTATTGCTGAAGTTCCAATAGTTTATTTTTGTTTCTTTTGCCTGAGGAGAGCTATCTAGAAGGAAGTTGCTATGGCAAGTGTCAGAGAGATTACTGCCTATGCTCTCCTCTAGGATTTTGTTTGTTTCAGGTCTCACATTTAGGTCCTTACTTTAGTTTATTTTTGTGTTTGGTGTAAGGAAGTGGTCCAGTTTCATTCTTTTGCATGTAGCTGTCCAGTTGTCCCAACACCATCTGTTGAAGAGACTCTTTGCCATTACATACGCTTGCCTCCTTTGTCAAAGATCAATTGACCACATTAATTGCAGGTTTATTTCCGGGTTTTCTATCCTGTCACATTGATCCATGTGTCTGTTTTTGTGCCAGTACCATACTGTGTTGATTACTGCCACTTTGTAATATAACTTGAAATCTGGGATTGTGATTCCTCCCATTTTGTTTTTCTTTTTCAAGATTGCTTTGGCCTTTCGGGGTCTTCTGTGGTTCCATACAAACTGTAGGATCACTTGTTCTAGATCTGTGAAGAATGGTGTTGGTATTTTGATAGGGATTGCATTAAATCTTAAAATTGCTCTGGATAGTATAGACATTTTAACAGTATTTGTTCTCCCGATCCATGGGCATGGAATGTCTTTCCATTTGTTTGCATCTGTTTCTTTCATTAGTGTTTTGTAATTTTCAAAGTACAGGTCTTTCACCTCCTTGGTTAAGTTTATTCCTAGGAATTTTGTTGTTTTTGGTGTAATTGTAAATGGGATTGTTTTCTTAATTTCTCTTTCTGCTGCTTCATTATTAGTGTATAGGAATGCAGCAGATTGTTGTACCCTGATTTTGTATCCGGTGACTTTACTGAATTCATGTATCAGTTCTAGTCGTTTTTTGGTGGAGTCTTTAGGGTTTTCTATATAGAGTATCAGGTCATCTGTAAACTGCAAGTTTTACTTCTTCCTTACCAATTTGGATGCCTTTTATGTTGTCTGATTGCTTGTGGCTAGGACTTCTAGTACTATGTTGGATGCAAATGGTTAGAGTGGACATCCTTGGCTTGTTTCTGACCTTAGGAGAAGTTCTCAGTTTTTCACCATTGAGTATGATGTTTGCTGTGGATTTTTCGTACATGGCCTCTATTACATTGAGGCATAGTCCCTCTAGACCTACTTTGCAGAGGGTTTTTATCATGAATGGATGTTGTACTTTGTCAAATGCTTTTTCAGCATCTATTGAAATGATATGGTTTTTATCCTTTTATTTTTTTTTACAATTTTATTTGAGAGAGAGCGCACAGAGGCAGAGTGAGAGGGAGAACCAGACTCCCCACTGAGCAGAGAGCCCAACATGGGGCTCAATCATAAGACCCTGAGATCATGACCTGAACTGAAGGCAGACACTTAACCGACTGAGCCACACAAGTGCCCCTATTCTTTCTTTTATTAATGTGATATATTATGTTGATTGTTTTACAAATATTGAACAAACCTTGCATCCTGGGAGTAAATCCCACTTGATCATGGTGTATGATTTTTTAAATGTATTGTTGGCTTTGGTTTCCTAATATTTGGTGAGGATTTTTACACCTATGTTCATGAGATATTGGCTTGTATTATTATTTTTGTAGTGTCTATCTGGTGTTGGTATCGGGGTAATGCTGGCCTCACAGAATGAATTTGGAAGTTTTCCTTCCTCTTCCATTTTTTAGAATAGTTTGAGAAGGAATAGGTATTAACTCTTCTTTAAATGTTTGGTAGAAGTCTCCTATGAAGCCTTCCGGTCCTGGACTTTTGTCGGGAGTTTTCTGATTACTGATTCAATTTCATTTTTGGCAATTGCTTTGTTCAAATCTTCCATTTCTTCTTTAGTTCTAGGAACTTACCCATTTCTTCTAAGTTGTCCAGATTGTTGGCATATGAGTTTTCATAATATTCTGTTACAATTATATTTCTGTGGTGTTGGTTGTTACTTCTCCTCTTTCATTAGTGATTTTGAGTCTGTCTTTTTTTTTTTTTTTTTTTAATGAGTCTGGCTAGAGCTTTATCAATTTTGTTGATTTTTTTCAAAGAATCACCGCCTGGTTTCATTGGTCTGTTCCTTTTTGTTTCTATATAATTTCTTTCTGCTCTAATCTTCTTTTCTTCCTTCTGCTGGTTTTGGGTTTTGTTTCTTTTTCTAGTTCCTTTAATTGTAAGGTTAGTTTGAGATTTTTCTTGCTGCTTGGGGTAGGCCTGTATTGCTATCAACTTCCCTCTTAGAACCACGTTTGCTGCAGCAGGCTTGGCAATCTGAATTAAAAGGGGGCCTTATGGGAATGCTCTTCTCCCCACAGACCAAAAAATCTCGGGCTCCATATTTGGCTCTTCCTACTACACGGGGTGTTCAGGTCATCAGAACGAAGCTGGCTTCAGCCATTCTTTAGCAAATATTACATCAGAAGTGAACAATCTTAATAGGGGGGGTCTCCAAATTGAAAAAGGGATAAAAGGGGAAAAAAGAAAAGCAGAAACATAGATGAGAAAAGGGCCATCTCCCTTTTGCCCCTGGATATGCGCTCTAAAAGCTGATGGCCTTGAGCATTACGCAGGGGGCAGGAGGAGACCGGGCCAGGCTCTTCGGCTGCTGTTAGTGAGGGCTTCAGTGGCACATCCGCAATGGACAGTGGGAGCGCAGGGCTATAGGGAACCTTAAGTGCCACAGTCTGGGCCTGGCTCAAGGGGGGGGGGGCTGGAGAGCAAGAGGGGAAAAAATGACCCACTCTGAATTTGAGTGCAAAAAATAAATATAAAATTTATTAAAACACCCACAATATTTTAAAGATACCAGGAGTAATACAGTTCACAAACCCAGCTGTTTGTGTAAATTATAATAAAATACAAATCAAAAAAAGGATACATACTTGCAATTTCTAGGCACCCTAAATTAAAATTTACTGAAACACTGGGGGAGAAGGGAGGGTAAGGAGGGGTAGCTCAGGAGGCAAACCAAGAAAGTGGGAGGAAAAAATATTAACAAAAAGGTAAAAATTATACAAAATAAAATTATCAGCATAAATTTACTGTACTAAGAATATCTACAGTTTAATAATACACATCCTATTGCCTTGAGACATTGCAAAAATCTACCATTCATCCATCAACCCCAGATAAACTTCATTTCAAGTAGCCACAGTTACAAAGTCAAGACGGGATATTCAAGTATGGTTGTTAAGTTCACCTCCATTGGAAGCCAAGTAACCAAACAGGAATTCAAAGAAGAAATAAAACACATCAAAAAGCTACAGGGGTTCTAGATTAAGTCTAATGCATTAATATGCCACAATATGACCTGCCCTTATTTCTTTTTATAATTAGAATATGCGAAAAAGAAATGACATCACTCCTGTTTTTCTCCTCCTTTTTCCCCTCAAAAGAAAAAAAAAAAAAAAGGTACCGGAATCAAGAAACTTTGGATGTTCAAATGAGCCTAATAGTATCTTTTAAATCCCCATGTGAATAGTGATGAGTTTTCCCTGAATGACGACAGGTAGTCAAAATGAGAAGAGCGCAAATGATACCGCTACAAAAAGCATCCCTGATATCAGAATAGAAGCAACTGAGGAAGTCGGCCAATCACTCACTGGTCCTTCGGCAAAAAGCGACTTTAGACCTCGCGTTTCTGTGCTGCAGCCTCTGCTCGGGGGAGAAGCCTATTGCTTTGCTCTGTGGGAGGAGGGGCCAGGAGCGCCGAGACAGGGTCTCACGTGGAAACGCTCTACGCACGCGTGGGTGGGGGGCGGTATAACCCGTGCTGGGATATGCACCTCAAAAACTTTTGGTCCAGGGCATGTCGAAGTTGGCCATGTCCTACAGCAGACGCAGCTGGCTAGTAAAGTAGGTTCTGAGGAAGCCATTTCCAATGACAGCAACAATGCCTGAAAAAGCTCAATGAGACGGGCACAGGAGATTCACATTTTATCCGAAAGCAAAACGTACAAAGCACACACAATGAAGTCAGCCACACTCCTTCCTTCAGATGTTCTGCCATGATTAACTGCTGACGAGTGAAAAATACAGTGACCCCAGATTCTTTAAGGTCAAGTCAGTCATCAGATGGACCACCTGCAGGTGTCAGACCCTCACGGAATCTACTTTACTGAAGTTGTCACAATGTCCTGTTTTTGAGGTATTTAAAAAAATTACCGTGACAGTGGATGACACAAGATGGAGCTTCCTGTTACGTTTTCCAAACATCAACTTATGTGGACCCAAGAGAAAATGTAGAGTAGCACCAACTAAAAAGCAGCCTCAGTGGCATCAAGTGAGCAAAGAAAGCTCCTTCCTTCGGTGGGAACACGAGGAGAGACAGGCAGGAGCAATGCTGGGCCAAGGGCTGTGAGGAGCAAAGGAACGAGCCCGCCGCCCGCCGTGGCCTGGCAGCGCCAGGGGAGGAAGGAGGTCCACGTGGAACACCTTGGTATGTGAGTGCCTCTGAGCCCCTCAGGGGTGCCTACTTGGCACCCTGGGCTGCAGGAAGAAACTACGAGAATGCCTGCCATGTTAGAAGGGGCAGCAAGAGTACCAGACTCCCCTTCCTCAGAAACGAGGGGAAGAAAAAAAAAAGCCCTCACCCTTCCTTTCTCATCAGGCCCGAGAGGACAGAGGTGTCAGCAGAGCACCTGCCGCGCCAGGCGGGCCACTCCCGTCACGTGAGGGAGCTAGCTGCCGTCGGAACCTGCCTTTCTGTGTCCGGCCACCAAGGGAAGAAGAATAAAACAAGACAGAAAAACTGCTCAGAGCAGGTTTCAGCACGGTAAACAGAGGTCTAAGGAGACAGCACCAAAAGGGGGAGGGGGAAGCCAAGAGAGACTGGAGCCCACCTTGTTTTTGGTTGGTTGTGGTTTCAGAACCTTGATAGCACCGCAGCAGGACAGGATCAGGGACAGTCACATTAAAACACCATAGCACCATTTTATTTAGACTATTTCAATTCATAAAAATGCTTGCTAGTCCATAAAACACACTTCAGTAACAAAAGGGAAGAGACGGTTGAGGCACGTCAGGGAGATCACTGAACTCTTCCCCCAGCGTCGCCTTGGTTCTGAGATCTGGCGGCGGCGCAACTTCACAAAGTCGGGCTGGATTTCTCTCCATGAGACCGGGTTACCGTCTACTCCTCAACAACTGTCCTCACGCATCTAGCGCTGTTTGATACAAAGCACTTGAGCTCGGCTCCTTTCCTGGCTTTAGCACTTTAAAAGTCCCTTGCTCTGTAAACTACCGTTTCCAAAAGAGGCTGGTGGAAGGACCAGGAGGGGGCAGGGTACGATCTCTTTCCATGCGCACCGGTCACCCCGGCGAGAGGGCAAGCAGTACCCACGAGGCCAGCGTGTGGGAAACTTAAGCCCTGGCCAAAAAACCCCAAAAAACCTCAAACGACAACAGAAACAACAAAACCTCAAAATCCATGAAACAACTTTAGTCACGATTTCTGATAACGGGGTCTTGAGCTAGCACCAGTTATTTTGTGAGAACCTGCCGCAAAGCGATTGATGAGTTTAAAAATCTCTTAGCACAGAACTTTGCAAGCACTTCCCTTGCATGCAAAAGGCAGGGGAAACCAAACAAAGGGGGAGACCAGATCTTCGCAGTGCGTGTGGATGGTGTCTGTGGACAGGGCACACTGGGGAGAGGACTCTAGGACTCCGTCGTTTCTCATTGCTATAATAGTACTCTAACACTTGGTCATGCTGTAGGTTCTTTAGTTGCAATGGCTTTATTTTTCTTCTCATGATAAAAATGTCTGTTAATCATCTTTAGGACTTAAAAAATGATAGTGCCAGTAAAAAATAAAAATTTGATTTTTCTCTTTAAGAAACCTTCAGCAGCAAGGGGGGGAATAAGGAGCTGTGCATAGTTACTTTTTAAATATACGTCTAAAGCATGCTAATTTTAATGACTGAGATTTGAGGTAGGTTATACATGTAGTGTGTAAAAATCAGCACGGACTCGAGCATGGCAACAGCACCACCTAATTTCTGAAACAGCATTCTGAGGGGAACGGGGACATCCAATGGAGACTGCCTCTTGACTCACCTCTCAGCAGCCTGTGTGCTAGTCTAGAGAGTTAGTTACGGACCAAAGGCTGTTGGGGCTGCGGGGACAGACATCGCATGCTTTGAGCTTGTATCGGTTTCTCCTTTCATCTAATGGCTTTGCTACCAAAGGGTGACGAGGGGAAGAGGATATTTAACAGACGTCGGGAAGATTCACACATGCCAAGTATCCAAATCACTGGGTTACACTCGGGACCTTCCAAACCAACAGCCAACCTGGGGTTTTCCCGGGTCATACAGACGGTCACATTCTCCAAATGTTTCGTAAAATATTGTATTTCTTGCTTAAGATCATTTAAAATGAAGTTTTCAAGGCACCCCCGCATCTACCTAGTCAAATGAGACCTGCATAAAAGTACTGACGCGATGAGCAAAATAGCATTTAAAGGACCCAACTGTTCCTCAAAACTAGAAACTTAGCATGCTTATTAAAGACTCTGCTTCCTTTAGCTTGTCAAACTGAAGGTCAGAGGTTTTCCTATAAATCTGAGTTCTGAATAATTCTAAATCCTGATAAGCTCTTGGGTATTTATTTCAAAAGCAATAATATTTCATTTTTGTCCTGTAAAATAAATGCAACTTTACAGAATATGGTAAAAGTGAAGGATAGACAAAGCACGTTAAATATTCAGCTACTATTTACAATTTCTCCCACAATTACATGTTAAAACATACTTTTTTTTTTTCAAGTTGCTGTTTAAATCTAGGCAAAAGTGCTTAAAAAAATCTTCCACTATGTACAGTTAAAACCAGACCACATAAATGCTCAGGACGTCTTACAGCGACTTTCCGCCAGTGCTTCTGACCAGCTGCAGCAAACACCCAGCGGGTCGGTTCTCAGCTCTTACAAGGCACCTGGAAGCTCAGGAACTCGCCTTTAGCATCGTCATCTGATTGTTAGACTCGTTTTACGAAGACCCACATCTGAATAAAACTGCTCGACAAATACCGGACATGTATCTCAGGGCTTGGCTCTCATTCACTGTGTGGCCATACTCCCCTCTGCGTGTCCTGCTGTAAGCCTCCCACTCACCACACACATCCACACGGGCAGCTTGATGGCAACGTCGCTCACACCACAGGAGAAACACGCACGCCAGGACGTCTGTCTTGCTGTCCACGAATGTTGCTTCCACCAGTCAGGCCCAACCTCTCTCCACAATGTTGCAAAAATGAAGCACCACATTCTCATTTCAAAGAACTGAACGAATGCACCAGAATTTTAGAATGGGCAAGTTAAAGTGGGTGGATGGGGGAAAGGAGGGAAAGGAGAAGATGATCGAATAGAGAAATGGCACCAATTAGGGAGGAAACTCATAGCTACCTGCTGAAAACGTTGGACTCCTGCATTTTAAAATTGCTAAGTGCAAGCCCACCCCCGCCCCTGAGGGCGGGGAGGGGGTGGGCTTGGGTGGTGAGGCCTGCACCAGGGTCCAATGTGGAAATCCAGGAAGAGAGAGATGCGTTCACTGCTGTTACACTGCGTGCTGAGCCCTGCAGGACGCGACCCGCCCCAGAGCCGAGGAAGTCCCAGCACGATACGACAGCACCAGGCTCTGCACAGCGCCGCGCGCCGGGCGACGGGCCAACGCCGGCTTTTCACAGCTTGGGTTCAACTTCTTGTTTTAGAGATACAGTAGCCCTTTTTCAATAACAGCATAGGCTTTGGGGCATTAAAAAACAAAAAAACAAAACAAAACAAAACAAAAACGCCACTAAGACAAATTCCTTCAGCCCAGTATTCATTGGCTTGTCAACCCGGTGGAAATGGCTCCTAAGAGCCTCTCAACTCCAGCTCCATCAAGGAGGTGCTGCCTAGGGAACCGTGACATCATGTGACTTGATCTATTGTAACGGACAGAGAGGATTCAGTGTGGAGACTAGCAAGCTTGAAGCTGTCTACTTCCAACCTGGTTTCTGGGGGAGATCGCCGCCAGCATCTCCAGGGCCTGGCCTGGGCGTGCACCTGCCTCCCGCCCCCCGCCCCCCGCCCCCCACGCCAAGCCGGTGACTGGAAAAGGGACCCCAGGTGTTCTTCTCCAGATTCTCCCATCCCACTGAGAGGACAGAAGCTGTCCCGAGGGCTCCCTCCCCTGAAGGGAAGGCGTATCTGTCAGGAGGGATGGACCGGGTGGCTACAGTCTGCACTTGGCTCATGAGGGGCAGAGGGCTGCGAGAACCTTGCCAGCTCCCAAGAGGGCCAGGCTCGCTGGGTCCAGCAAGACGGGGCAGGAAGGAGCGCTTTTGGCCTTTCCTGCCAATCCTTTACCATTACTATTTTCGCTTTTTAAAAAATCCAATAAATACACATTTTAAATGGAATTTAAAACTACTCCTTTGTGAAAGGACACTATAAACTTTCTTTCCATTATTGTGATATACAAGGATAGAGTTTTAAAAACAAGAGGAAATAAAAGCCCCCAAACAAGGGGGGGGGG
>NW_024426774.1:47621722-47806283 GCF_017311325.1 Ursus maritimus
GGGGGGGGGGAACCAACGTGGAGATATAAATATTAAGATCACGAAAAAAATCACCCGACAGCCGTAGTTTCTTCTTCAAAGTGCTGGGGAAGTGGGGGGAAGGGAGGGGCGGGTCAGTTCTGAGGTTTGGACCATAAATACATATATATGCATATCTATATATGTATATATAGATAAAAAGACTTCTGCACCCCCAACCCGCCCCCAGGTGTGAGGGCAAAAGCACCACAGAGGCAGCTCGGGCCGGGCCCGACGCTGAGGTACGCTGGCTCCCTGGCACCCTGGCACCTAGATCCAGCGGCTGTAGGGGCCAGTGACCTTCGTGTAGGCGTAGGAGGACACGGTGACTGCTGAGTCTGTGGGCACGGCCAGCGCCTGCCGCGTGGGGACGATCCCCTTCTTCTCCTTGTGTTGGGGCTCAGCCACCATGGCACCCCCCCATTTGCGCTTCTTCCCGTAGAGCTTGGCCTCCTGCTGGCCCAGGCCCAGCCGGGCGGCCTCCTCCTGTCGCGCCCGGGCCCTCTCCGCCAGCTGCTTCATCTTGGCCTCCCAGAGGGCCAGCCCGTGGTTGGGCTGGTTGAGGTTCTTGTGCTGGTAGAAGACCAGCGAGATGCGGGTGGGGTGGCAGCGGTTGGGTTTCTTGAGGGGCGTGGTGGCATGCAGCTCCCGGCGGGCACACTCGATGAGGATTGAGCCGTGCGCGGGGGCCACGGCCACACCGCCGATGTTCTCGTCCAGGAAGTTGTGTTCGCTGTCGGACCAGAGCTCTTCCTCTTCCTCCGCCCCGCCACTCTTCTCTTCCTTCACCGCCCCCTTGCTGGGGGGGTCCTCGGCAGTCCCCTCCTCCAGGCTGAAGGGATCCCACAGCTTTTCCTCCGCCTTCAGGGCTCCAAAGAGCTTCTCGCTGGAGCCCAGGGGCATGCCGAAGGACTGCCAGGCTTTGTCCAGCTGGCTTGCCCCTGGGGTTGGAATCCTTCCCTCTTCTTTCAGGGGGCTCCACAACTTGTCTTGGAACCCAGGACTGCTTTTCAGGGCAGAGCTGAAATCCCCGGCCCCAACCGCCCAAGGCTTCTCAGTCAGGCTGGGCCCCGCCAAGGCCGACGTGTTGTTCCCAAACTTGCAGGGGCTCCACGGTTTGCTTCGAAGCCGTCCTCCAGGTTGGGGGGCTGGCTGCTGCCCCTCGCCAGGGAACAGCCCCCACTGGCCATCCGAGAAGTGGGAAGGGGTCAGGCAGCCAGCCCCATAAGAACTGAGCTTGTCGGGGATGATGGCAGGGCTCTCCGCAGGGTGGAACACACCCCAGCTGCCACCCACACTGTTAGTCCTCTTGGGGGACATGCTTGGGCCTCCTGAATACTGTCCCCACAGGTGACTGGGTCCCCCATTCTGAGAAGCCTCGGGCAAAGGTGTTTTGCCCATCTTACCAGGGTCTCTGGGTAGAGACTCAGCCGGGACCAGCGGGTCTACTGGCTCTTGCTTGATGGGTCTGTTGTAGCAGCTGGAGCTCTGTGCAAAGGGAGAGGGGTCCCTGGATGCTGGGTGGATCTGGGGAGCCTTGGGAAGCAGATACTCCTTGGGGCCTGGATAAGCAGGCTGCTGGTGGTGAGGAGTGGGATGGTGGGTGTCCGTGGGAACAGCCTGGCCAGGCAGCTCGGCAAACTCAGCACCACCGTAGGCCGGGCTCAGGCTGCTGTGCAGAGCGTGGAGGTCTGGCTTCTTCTCGAAACTGCTGCTGCTGCCACCGTGTCCCCAGGTGCCAGGACCCAGGAACTGTGAGGGGAAGACAGGGTTGCTGGATGGAAAGCCGTAGTAGCCGAACGACGGAAGAGCGTACTTGGAGTGAAAGCCGTTGACGGAGGTCAGGCCGGGCTGTGCATAGTAGGAGTGGTAGGAGTAGACGCTGTTCATGCTATAGGGGTCAGAGGGCCGGCAGTTGCCCAGCACCGAGTAGCTCTCCACCACCGCGTTGCCGCTGTACTTGAAGGAGCTGAAGTGGTTCTGCGGCTCCACTTTGAGGGAGGGCTTCAGGCCTTGCTGGGGCAGTCCACCCTTCAGAGCCAGGCCTGGGGAAGACAGCAGGCAAGACAAAGAAGGAGCAGAGAGAACCACAGCCCACAAAGGCCCAGGGCCAGAGGACGGGGGCTGGAAGCTCTCTCCTCCCCTAAGGGTTTCCCAGCCCCATGGAAGCCCCGGGAGGCGTGGCTAGCAGAGCCCATGGGCCTGAGGCCACGGCACACTCTGCAGACGCTCGGGCAAGCTGGAGCAGAAGCCCAGCTCCGCTGTGGGAAGATGAGAGCCCCCTGCCGCCGGCTCCCCGGCTCTGGTGTCCTGGGGCAGCTGCGGATACCACGCTGAAAGTTAAGATAACGTGGGGTCCAGATGGCCTAGAGAGGCCCCAGGACTTTGGAGTTCTAGCTCAAGGCAGGAAGCAGGGCAGGGAGGGAGCTGTCCAGGGCCACAACCCCCCACCCCGACGGTGCCACCTGTGGGGGGCACCCTCTGCCCACACACCTGGGTCAGTGGTGACGCCGGCCAGCTCCAGGGCCTCCTGTTTGATCTTCTCGGGAGTGCTCAGCTTCTCCTTCTGAATCTTCTTCTTCTCCGCCGCTGCCTTTCGGGCTTCCAGCTGCCGCTGGCGGCACGACTTGGCAGGCTCAGGCAGGCGCCGGACCTCGCGGGGGAAGGCGGTGAGCACCTGGATGGCCCCGCTGCCCACCTTGGCGTTCTGGTTCTCCTCACTGCCGAACTCGTCCGTGTTGGCCATCTTGTACAGGGGAAGCACGTGCAGCTGCTCGTCCTCAGGAATCTTGCCCACGCAGCGATTGTCTTCCTTGGTCAGGGTGCAGACCTGCCCCAAGCAGAGAGAGGGAGGGCGCGTGGGGTTGGGGGAGCCGAGCGCCTGGAGGAAGGGGCTGAGCGTCCGCATGGAAGACCTCCCCCTTCCCCACACAATCCCAACACCAGCCATCCACACTTTCTAGAGTGTCTAAAAACACATTCCTCCTGGTTCAGAGTAACAGTATCCCAGCATTTAGAATGTGCTCTACAGCTTTCAAAGGACGTCCATTCACTTTGTCTCCTGGGACCCTCATGCGGCTGAGAGGGGAAGCGAGGACTGGCCCAAGGTCATGTGCTGGGAAGGGGCCCGGTCAGGACTGGCAGGGGTGCTCTGCCCTCCAGTGGAACATTGCTGTCATTACACCTCATCACCCCACTGAGCCTCAGACCTCACCACACCAGTTACCCTCCGTGCCCTGCACACGCAGCCTCCTTTTGCTCTTAAGATACTTTGTATTAAAAACTACATGTGCTACTTGTAGAAGACTTAGGCCAGCAAAAAGGAAATAACTGTCTCCATAATCGCACCCTCCAGAAATAATCACCATAAACATGTTCATCATATTTGCATACACACATACCCACACTCACTTTCAGGTAATTAGATAGGATTGCATTACGCATACAACTTTATAGGAACTTCTTTTTAAACACAGTATGAATATTTTCTTCTGCGTTATTCTCCCCCTTTGTGATTTAAGAACTTGCATAATATTCTACTGTCTCAACGTATTCATTTAAACCTTCATGGCCATTAAAACTTGTTTCCGGTTTTTTCCTATGGTAAACAATACTTCTGTATTTTTAGCTAAATTTTCTAAAATACATAATCCCTTGGAATGAACTTTGTGAAGTAAAGGGCTACATGTTGCCAAACTGCCCTCCAAAATGATTCTCCTCAGTGTTTCACTCATACTGGCAGAAGGGGAGTTTTCATTTTCCTACACTTTTGCTTAAAATTTTGCCATTCACATTTTGCTTATTATCGAAATGTATCTCATTGTGGGTCTGCATTTCTCTGCTTACTAATGAGGTTTTTTTTTTTTTTTTTTTTCCTCAAGTTTACTCTTTACTCTTGTGTTGACTATTTTCTGTGTTCTTGATATTTTGGCATTTGGGGCCTTGACTCTGGAGGGGCTGTCCTTCCCCAAGACTAGCTAATGCCTAGAGATAGCAAATGACCTCCTTCGGGCGCACTCTGACATACAAACCAACCAGTCCAGAGCCCGCACCGGCAACTCTTCTTGGACCAAACTCTCGCGTACTGAGCCGGTGCTCTCGCTGCCTACATCAGCCAGGCCCAGGGAAGACAACCGGCCACCACGCCTATGGCCCAGAGCCCCCAGAAACTATGCAAGCTCTCCAATCCTCCGCTTACTCACTTTACTCCTCTGCCTTGCCTACTCCTTCCCACAAAATCTCCAATAAAGGCTGGGGGCCCACACTCTCCCCTCTCACCCCTCTGCCTCCTGCCCAGTCCTGGTGCTGCCACGTGGCCCGGTGGGGCACGTGCTTCTGAAGGCTCTCTGAGGATAAACTTCTGCCCTCCCGACACTCCTGTGTCTTCATGTCATACTTGAGTAAAACAAACCTTCAGTATATTTTAATATAACTGTCTTCCTCTTTTCGTTTTATGCCTTTTGCCCATTTTTATACTAAACTATTCATTTTAATTACTCATGTAAAGTAATCTCTGTGAAGATTCGTTCCCACTGTCACTTGTTATCAATACTGTTTTCCAATATGGACTGGCCTTTCAATTTCAATCCCTGGGTCTCCTCTTCCTTCCCTGACCCTCTCTTAACATCCTGCAGGTCCCTCCCTTTCACTCTGTTTCAGCTAGAAACCCTCACAGTACCTGGACAGGGCCTGCCCCATCTTACTGGGAGTGTTGGACATAAGGAGGACAAGGCAGAGAAATAAAATCTCAGGGCTGGGCCGTCAGGCCCAAGCTACACCCAGCCTCGGGGAGTCCCCTTTCAGATGTATTGCCAGGGCCTCTGCCTCTTCCCCAGTTCTCCGGGGAGCCCTGCCAGCCCAGGACCCAGTTACAAAGCAAAGAAGAGAGCTGGCATCGTCCCTTCAAGGGGGTCCCTACTCAGGCCCAAACCTCTCCTCTTCTCCAACTGCACACATTCCCCTGCTGCCTGCATCCGGCCTTGCGGCTGTTACTGAGCTACGCGCTCCCCAGACAGCCCCTCCCTGCCTGCTCCGCACGCCCACCTGCACATACAGCAGGCCTCTCAAAACAGCTTCCCCCCAAACTGGCCTCCTCCTGCTAGTCTACAGCTCAGTGCCTCACCCCAACACTCGCCCTGGGGCTCAAGCAAAAAGTCTTGGGTGGTTCTCTAGTCCTTCCTGCTCATATCCTGCATCTGTCCACCAGCAACCCCCCTTGGCTGTACCTTCAAAATCACCCAAAGTCATCCAATTACCCTCCTCCCCACCCTCACTCCTGCCCCAGCCGCATCACCTCTAGCCTGGACATCGTCCCAGCCTTCGAACTGGGCTCCTCCTCCAGTTCTCTCCCCCCTCCCCCACATACTTATTCTCCATCTGCAGGAGCAAGAGCGTGCTTCTACCTTCATAAACGAGATCCTACCACTCTCAGCTGAAGAGCCCCCCAGGGCTTCCCATCACACTTGGAGCACAACCCGTAGCCCTGCCTGCCTTCCAGGCTCCCTGGGACCGGAGCCCTGCCTGCCTCCGAGCCTTTGCCTGTGCTGGTCCTTCTGTGTGCTGCGCTCCACCCCACACACTCAGTGCCTTACTCCCTCGCTTCATTCAGGTCTCAGCTCGGCTGCCCCTTGTCAGAAAGGCCTCTCTGCCCACGGCATTTCAAACAGCGTCTGCTCTCACGTCCCCCTCCCCCTCCTCCATCTTCACCGCTACCAGTAGTGAACTGTTTCACATACAGTTGGGCAGGACTTGGCCCATTTTATTCCCCAGCATCTAGAACAGCACCTGGGACACAATAAACATTTGCTCAATGAGTGAATCAAGAGATTGTTCCGATTTAAATCCAAGTGTTCACAGAGACCTGGAGCCGTCTTTAGATAAGCGAGGGCCTCCAGGTGTCCCAGAGAGGGCCCTCTGCAGCGTCTACCTGATACAGAGACAAGGCCGGCCTGGTCCGAGCCTTCCGGTCTGCGTACTTCTCAGAGAAGCGAGCAGGAGCAGACAGTTTGGCAGGGTGCCTCCCAGAGGAGTGAGACTCTGGTCTCTGGGTCCCTCCCTACTCTGAGCCCACCTGTCTGCACAAACCAGTTCCCCTCCCAGGATCATCCCGCAGGGGGCACTGTGACAGGCCCAGGGTTCCTTACCACGGTGCACCCGTTGTAGAGGTTATGCTGGTCCTTGTGGGCGTGGGCACAGAAGTCCATGCAGGCTGTGACCCCTGAGAAGGGCCGCCCTTCCTTCAGCCCCAGGCGGCAGTCAATCGCTATTTCCTCATTGGTCACCTGTGTGGATGGCCAAGGAGAACTGCTTGCGTGACCTGAGAGGTCAGTGGCTGGATTCTGCACCGGGGAGGCTAGGTCTTGGAGGGAGGGAGGTTAGGTAACAATCACGGCTGCCTTGTGCTTGGGCTGCAGAAGGTAGGCTTTCTGGCTGAAGCCTCTGTAGGAATGACTTCCTTCTGAGTTATCTCAAGTCCCCCTCACCTCATCTGGGAGATGCAGGGGTGACAGGATAGAGAAACCTGAGCATCCCCAGGAGAAGCCAGGCGAGAGGAGGTGGGAGATTACTAGGGGGAGAGGCACGAAAGCACGGGATAGAGGAGCGATGGTCTGGGATGCAGTTAGCTCAGGGTAAGAAAGGCTCTTATTCGAGACCAAAATCATTGCTCTATCTCTAGCTGCGTTTTCCCCATACGGAGCATAATGGGAGGAGCCCAGTCTCCCCACTTCCTGACTTGAGGGAGCATGGACGGAGATGTGGATGACATACAGGCAGAGAAAGGCCCAGACCTCGTACCTGATTCTGATAGGCCTGGGGAGCCAGCCTCTTGTACAGGGGAGCGACTTCGGTGGCCAGGTCCTGGAAGCTCTTCCGGAGCACTTCTTCCTGTGGAGAGAAGAGCAGCCACATGTATCCAGAGCAGCCCCAGCTGGCAAATTCTATATGCTGGAAATCCACCTCCATTCTAGAACCATCGCGCGGCTGCTGGGAAGGTAGGAAGTAAGGTGCCGTCAGGTGTTTTTACAGAGTTCCCTCTGGGAGGGGCCTGGTGCCATGGACGCTGAGGAGAAGTGGCGGCCCGAAGGTCCAGCCACCTGGACTGCTCAGCCACTGCTCTTCCCGGCTCCAGCTCCGTACCGCTCACAACCCCTACGACGGGTGGTCGGTTTGAGTGCTCGGCATCCTGGGTCAGAGGGGTGGTGGGGGAGGCATGTAGGAGCAGGAGCGACAAGTGTGGCTTTTCCTTCCTACAGACAGGTAAGTGAAGGCCGAGGGGGGGGTCGAGGTTGTGCTAGGAATCCCCCAGCCAGCCACACACGCCAGAGCTCCGTCCTCCAGCCCTGCGCCTTCGCGGGTGCTGGTCACGAGCCGTGTGCTGCGACTGAAGGAAGTATCTATGAATTTACATTAAAATCAAGAGTTCAGTGCCCCTGTTTTACCAGTCACACTTCAAATGCTCAGTGGTTTCACGTGGCTCCCGTGCTGTGTGCGTTTACAGAGAACATTTCCCTCCTCACAGAAGTTCCACTGGCTCGTGCTGCCCCAGACAGAGCAGCAGCACCCCCGCTACATTTGGTCAAGGTTTCAGGTAGCCACAGCCTGGCCCTCTGAGGGTGGCAAGTAGAGCCGGCAGGGGTGAGGCCGGGGTGGCCTCCTGGAAGGCCTTGAGCACAGGCATGAAGAGTTTACACAGAAGAAAGAGAAGACAGAAGAGAAAAAGAACCAAGTTTCCAGAAGTGGAAATGTTAGAGCAGGACTAATGGCTCCGCTGTCCGTCCAGTCAGGCGGCCAGAGCGGCCAGCCACCCCCGATCTCTGGCTACGGTCCAGGGGCTGCCACCGACACAGTGGGTGCAAGGCCAATGCAGCACAGGGTTGAGGCTTGTGAGCTCTGGGGAAAGCCAGGCCTGACTTCGCCATTACTGCCCTGTGGCCTGGGGCAAGCCATGTGCCTGCTCTGTGAAGTGGACAGCAGTAGTGCCCAGACGCTGGGGTGTCATGAGCCTGGCTGAGACGCGTCCCTGTGAGGTGCTGGCCAGAGTGCTCAGCACTATGTAAGCACAGAGATGCTAGCTGAGGGAACAGGGCGAGTCTGTGAGAGAAATTAAAGCAGTGCATTTCGCTCCTGGTAGCTCTTACTTCCCGCGGCCCAGGGGCTCCTCTCTTCATTGAAACTGCTGCATTCGCTGCTTCCAGGGGAGGGCGGATGCCCCCATAACTAAAAGTCTAGGGTCAAATCAGACTGCTCGACTAGCTTGTGCAATAGTCTAAAAGCCAGGCTTTGGGGGCACCTGGGTGGCTCAGTCGGTTGGATATCCGACTCTTGATTTTAGCTTGGGTTGTGGGATTGAGCCCAGCATCAGGCTCCATGCTCAGCGGGGAGTCTGCTTCTCCCTCTGCTCCTTCCCCTCCTCTCATTCTTTCTCCCTCTCTCTAAATAAAATCTTAAAAAAAAAAAAAAAAAAAAAAAAAGCAAAAGCTAGGCTTTGAGGGGAAAAAGCGTTCTGCATTTGAAAATGCTTCCTTTTACTTCTGAAAAGCAGGGCTGAGAACTCTGAGCCTAAAGTTTATTATATGCACAGTAGAAAAACACATGCCCAAGGGGAGTCCCCACACCCGTGGAAAAGGGGGAAACCCTCTGGTACAAGGAGCTTAGGGAGATGTGGAAGGTAGAGCCAGGGATCAAGATGTTGCCTAGACCCCCACAACACGACCCAGTACCTACCTCACAGCTCAGGCAGGACGGGGGGAGCTGAAGGGGAAACAACAGGGAGCCCAGACCGGCCTGTACCTTCTCTGCATTTGAACTCCGAGGGGAGCCCAGCTCTGGGGATGGCCTTTACAAGCAGGGCCACAGAGGGCAAGGGGCAGGGCAGAAGGCAGCCTGACCCTATGAGGAGGCTACCGAGAGGCCGTACTGTGTGGACGCCAGGCCGGGCTCCCAGCTGGGAGACAGCCAGGGCCCGGACAGGGGGACAACCGCACAGAGAGGTCACCTGGCAGCCAGGTAGGACGAGGGTCACTTTGGGAAGTCTAAACTGGCCCCAGAAAATGGCCCACAGCCTCGAGGCTCCTCTTCCTGCTAAACTTCCCACCGCCCGAAAGACCTCTGGGGAAGAATAAAGAGAAGAAACGACCCAGGAAGAGGGTCACATCCTGATGAGGAATTTGAACATTTTTAAAGCTGGAAGAGTCTGAGTACCTGCCCTTGGTTAAGTTTCATTTTCCACTCCCCACACCCCACCCGCATACCTTACTCCACAGCAGGATAAGGTTAGGTAAAAAAAAATGAAGGTGCCTCTTCGCACCTCTGAGTCAGGCGTGCTAATCCACCCTCCCCACTGGACCATGGACGACAGTAGGGGAGGGGACGAGTCGGAGGGCCCCGCTGCTCCGTGGAGCTCTGCTCACCTCCTTGGGGTTGTCCCCTGCAAGGCGGAACTTGCGCGGCGTCTTGCTGCGGGCGTACTTGCAGCCGTTGAAGTACATGCTCCAGGAACAGCCGAAGGAGAAGGAGGCGCCGCAGGTGCTGGGGTCCTTGCCTTGGCAAGCGCAGGTCCGGCTGCAACACACGCACACGTGAGGCACGCAGACGCTTTCTGCTCGGGAATCTTCCTCCCTCTGCAGGGGGAGGTCCTGCTGCACCTGGCGTCCGTGGCCTCCCAGGGACCGCGACCACATCCTTCCCCGCCTTCCACTCCTTTCCCAAATGTCCCGGGGCAGAGAGTCCGCTCTGAGCCGCCCGTTCTGCTCTCACCCCCGAGCCTGACGGTCTAAGAGTCTGTTGTTGGGAGAAGCTCATGGGTGGTTTGAGGTAAGTGGGAAGAATCTAGTCAAAACCCCAATAAGGTCTATCCTTTGCCTTAACTCTAATATCATGACAGCTTCCGACACAGACGACGCAAACAGGGACGGAACCCCAACTACGGGGTTTGAACACGCCCACTCCCTTCAGGCCCAGGTGCTGACAGGCCCTTCAACAAACCCACACTGACATTATAATTCAAGGACTAAGAAAATCTGGAAACAATCCAGATGCCCTCACCTGGGGACGGATAAACGAACACTGATGCATCCAGGGGGCGTGCTACGCAGCAGTGAAAAGGCACGAGCTTTCACAACCACAGACGAGGCTCAGAAACGCTGTGCTCGGGGAAAGGAGCCAGACCCGGAAGGCTACGCTCGGGCTGGTTCTGTTTACAGAGCATTCTGGCAAAGGCAAACCCATGGGGACAAGCAGCACGAGTGGTGGTTGCAAGGACAGAGGAAGGACTTGCTTCTAAAGGGGAGCAGGGGAACTGGGGGGAACGATGGAACTGTTCTACACCTGTCCAAACTCTTCAAACTTGTACACCTGAAACTGTTACACTGTTAATTAACTGGAATTTAAATAAAAAACTTTAAAAAACGTCTTCAAACTGTATACCTGAAAGAATGTTTACTTTAAAAATACCTTAATTTAAAAAATTGGGAAAAGACCCTAGAAGGGCGGGTTTGATGCCTACCACTGAGGCCGTATGCTTGCGGGGCAATCACACACTTTTCCACAGTTGTTCCACCATTAGAGCCCCAGGGTCCGTGTGAGGGTCTACAGCGAAGCTGAGCCAGGACAAGAGACCCCCTCCCGCCAGCATCAGAAGAACCCAGGTCAGGATCGTGGGGGAGCTGCTTTCATCACAGTCCTGACAGCAGGACAGACAGGGCCCAGGGCGGTGGGGGTGGGGCAGAGTCCCCTGCATCTGCTGCCCAAGGCCCTGCCAATCGCCACCTGGCCCAGCCGCCCCCACCCTTGCATGCGGGGACCCCCTCCCCCACGTACTCATCATTGAGGCCACATCTCCGGCTTGTGGGATTCCCGTACTTCCGGAGGGTGTCGGTGAGCTCTTGGTAGAGGGTGTCTCCGAGGCTGCGGGGGATGCCCTCCCAGGCCAGGATGAGGATGACGATCACCGCATTCTGGCAGTGGTGGCCCGCCCGGTGCCGCACCAGGCACAGCAGCTTCTCCTCCAGCGTGTGCCTGCGGATCACCTGCAGGGACGGGGAGGCGGGTGGGCACCGTTCACTGTCGGAGCCGGGCCCCCACGCTCCTCTGCCTGGCACGCCACACCCCCCTCACCTCTGCCCACCAGACTGGGGGGTGCGGGGCTTTAGGGCAGTGTCGACAACCACCACAGGCTAAGAGACCATTATCGTTAGGGAATAAGAAACGCAAACGTTATTTTTTAAGAGCAAAACAAAAAATAATTTCTACAAAATCTAAGTTATTGATGAGCTGCATAGGCTTAGAACTAAAAATAGATAAAATTGTGAGCCAAAACATTGTCAGAGATTTCTTTTTATGCAGTCCTAAAATATTTGCAGAGAAAATGCTGCCTATCTGTATGATTTTAGTTACAAAGCAAGGGCTTCGGTGCCGTGGGAAAGTTTCTGGCAGTTTCTCGAAACGTGAAACATGTCATTCCCATATGACCAGGCAGTGCCACTCCTAGGAATATACCCCAGGGGACCGAGAGCAGGGACCGGGACAGGTGTCTGTACACTCGTGTTCAGAGCAGCATTATTCACAGCAGCCAAACAGCGGAAACAAGCCAAGTGTCCATCAACAGATACGGATAAAGAGAATGTGCCCTCCATACAACGGAGGAGTCGTCAACCTTTAAAAGGAAGGAACATCGGACTCACGCGACAACGTGGATGAACCAGGTTCTCCGTCCCGTTACGTGAAATAGGCCAGACGCTAAAGAACACACACTGTATAGGGTTCCACTTACAAAGGGTACCCGAACAGTCAGACTCACAGAGACAAGAAGTGGAACGGTGGCTGCCAGGGGCACAGGGACGGGAGAATGGGGAAGTATTATTTAACGGGTACAGAGTTTCTGTACTCATGAAGTTTTGAAAATAGTGTGGTGATGGCTGCATAAGAATATGAATGTGGTTGGTACCACCATACACTTAAAAATGGTTTAAATGGCCAATTTTATGTTATGTGTAAGTTAACACAATTTTTAAAAATTAGCAATATACCCCAAACCACTGAACTGTATACTTTGAATGGATGAATTGTAGGGTCTGTGACTTGTATCTCAAGAAGGCTCTCAAAGAACATGGAAAACAAGGGCCTTGGGCTCTGCACTGCACGGCTCCTCAGCCAGCACCCCCCCTGCCCCCACTCACTCCCAGAACTCTGACCTGGCTCCCAAAAAGTTATGGCACGGCAAAGGGCCCAGAAGCTGGGGAACGAGGTGGCTGACCTCCCCTAAGAACCCCAACTAATTCTGGGAGCTGATGAAGAGGGGAGGAAGGAGGGCAGACTGAGAAGGGCTTTGAGGGGACAAAGACTCAAGGAGGGGGTTCCACAAAGGAGTCTACACAGGGGGCTTCCCTAAGCAGCTTCCTGCTCTAGAAGGGGAGCAGGTGGTCGGGGCGGGGGAGAGTGACAGGGAGACCACTAACAAACATAAAGCAAGCAGAAGTGCATAAAGTGCTGAACTAGGGCCACCGGTGGGGAATGACACGGGAAGAGGAATACACTCAGACAACTGAGGAGAAAGGCGACTTTGGGACCATCTGACTCTAGGGGCTGAAGGAAGGGAGAAAGTCTTAAATGGATTTCCACTTTTGTGGCAGGGGACAGTGGGTGGGTTGTGGGTTGCTTCATGGCGAGTTAACTGGGAACGTGTCGGGGCTGAGGGACTTGGGAACAGCTGAATGCCAGTGTAGGCCCCAGTGGACTGGATCTGGGGGTCAGGAGATGCCTGGGCTGGAGACACACGTGGTCATGAGTACATCAGTGCAGGGAGATGTCCAAAGGGGCAGCCAGCCAGGCAGGATAAATAAGGACAGTGGGCCAGACGGACAACGGGGGAGCCGTGTGGACCACGGCCACGTGAAAAAGCACTTGCCCCTTCAAAAGGAGGAAGCCAGGCCTTCTGTCCGTCAGCCACTGCCTGGGGAAATTCAGCCTTGTACAGCCACCTCTTCCAATTTTAACAAGAAGAAAACAGAGATCCAGACTTTTACACGAAATCTCTCCTTTCAAAGATGTGAGCATCTAATCTGATGTTTTGAATCACGGTGAAATATACAGGACATAAAATTTACCACTGAAGCGTGCGCTTCCGGGCGTGAGTCCACTGCCATCGCCGCGCAGCCGCCACCGGAACTCCGTCCGCCTCTACGGCGTCCTCTCGTCCCAAACGTGTAGCACTCTCCCATCTCCCAGCCCAAGGCAACAACCACTCCACCCGCTGACCCTCTGAGGAGTGCGACTGCACACAGAACCTCATATACGTGGAATCGCACAGTACTTGTCCTTTTGTGACTGGCTTATTTCCCTTAGTGGAACAGCCTCAAGGTTCATCCACGTTGTAGCAGGTGTCAGAATTTCCTTCAAAATTTTAAGGGGCCCCTTGCATGCTAAACAAACCACATCCCTGGCCCGTGAGTTCCTGCTTTGAGCCAACCCGTGGACGCGTCAGTTATACCGTTATTTAAATTGTTTTTTGGGAAAAGCAACCTATGAACATGTCACTAAGTCACGCCGTGAGGGGACTCCCTGTGTGACTGTTTTCGTGAGCAGCTGTGCACACCCCAGGGGTACCGAGAAGACAGCAGTCCCTAGGGTGCCTGGGGGGGCTCAGTGAAGTGTCTGCCTTCAGCTCAGGTCATGCTCCCAGGGTCCTGGGATCGAGTCCCGTATTGGGTTCCCTGCTCAGCGGGGAGTCTGCTTCTCCCTCTGCCTGCCGCTCCCCGGGCTTGTGGGTGCACACGGTCCCATTCTCTGACAAATAAATAAAAATCTTAACAAGAAAAACACACACATTTAAAAAAAAAAAAAAGGCAGTCCTGTCCCCAGGGTTTCTGAGCCCCCCCCCCCCCGTCAATGTCTGCTCAGTGCGCAGGGCAGGGCACTGGCTCACAGCGCCCACGTATCACGTGTGTTCAGAGCACACAGCAAAACACCTTACCTGTCCAAGCTGAGACCGAGGCCACCTCCTCTTGGTTTCCCAAGTGGCACACACATAAACAGGACAAGCACAAGCAGATAGCTTCTGTGGCCACACCCTCACAGGCCTATGGCTACACTCAAAACAATCCTAAGAAAACTAAGTAAGGTGGAGCTCCCTGCCTGCACTATGACGGAAGCCAGCAGGACTGAATGCACACAGTGCAAAAGTGAAAGGCCCACGGAAGGGCAGGAGGACGCCAACACCTGAGTGTGGCAACACCAAGGGCTCATAAGCCACCACAGAACCACAGACAGCCCGCTCAGATTCTGGGCAGGAATCCCCTGAGCACTGCACCCAATAGAAGCCCAAATCTGTCTTCCCGCAGCTCCCACTCTGGGTACTTAGTTTCGAACCTTGGGGTTCCCCAGGAGGTCTGTTCCACTGTGTCCTCTATGGGCCTTCAAGTACCTGCCTTCTGCCCCCACTTCTCCTTACAGACTGACCCAAGCAGCATCTCCGTGGTTCTTCTACCGAAAGCCCACTTTTGCTGTCCGTGGTGTTTGCTTCCAGCAGGTCTCCGTTTATACTGAGCCTTAGGAATGCGAGCTGGGTCACTCCCTTAATCCCATGCGTGGCGACTTCCCTACTTCGTACAGTCCACCTTAAAACTGGAGGTTACCAGTGGGCTCCCTGGGCCATCCCACTGCTTTCTTAGATCCTTCCCTCAACACACATTTACTGAGTACCCGTAATCAGCCTCCACTCTGTCCCCAAGATCCCGGCCAGTCAAGTCGCACACGTGCCAGGCCTACTACTTTTAGATGAACATACCGGTTGGGGGTTCTGGCGGGAAACAGAGACATGAACCTGGTTGGAAAGGAAAACCCAGGCTCTAGACATGAGCCTGGAGGGGGCGGTGGGCAGGGAGAACCACGGGAGGTGCGCCACAGGCAGCTAGTTGTTGCCACTTGCCCGGAGCCACAGACTACTGCCTGGGCTCTTGAAGCCATGCCGCCACCAAGAACAATCTGCCCTTCCTGGCATTTGCGGGTCGCCTCCCTGTGGAGAGGGGCACAGAGAGGGGACACCTGTCCCTTCTCCAACTTCCAGGGAGGAGAACTCCGTGGAGGAGCTCTACCACCAAAGCAGACAGGGCATTTGGTGGCTGTGCGGGCAAACAAGAGCAGGCCACTGCACTAAGGGAGAAGGCTCGAAAAGACCACACAACCCGCGCCGCCCCTTCCTTACTACTGTAATAACCCACCACCTACCACCACTGGCTCTTCCTGTAAAAAACAATTTCTTTCCTCTCTCCTTTTGCGCTCCCTCATCAGATACAGGCATTTGCCCATCTCTGGGAACACTGCCACCTTGCATTCCCTTCTATCTGGCTTTTGCTTTCAGAGCCAGCCTCCTTCCCCAGGGTTGGGTGATACCCATGAGCTGCTTCACTCCCTGGACAAAGCATCAGGTGCTACGCGGGCTCTGCTCTGGGCATCTGTCTGCAGACCCTGGGGGATCCACGTGTGAAGACCAGGGTCCTCCCCCTCCCTCATTCTGCTTGCCTCTCGCTGCCCCAGGAGCTGAGCTCCCTCTTCAGCCGGGCACCTCCTTCCTCAGCCCTAGCAGAGTCCCACAGGTGCTGCTCACCAGCGGTATCTGGAGCTGGAAATGCAGAGTCTCGACTTCATCACCACCCGCAGAGCCAGCTATTTTCCTCCCTTGAGCCAACTGTTTCAAAGATGGAAACGTGCCTAGGCTCTACCTGTGTGAGGACCCTCAGTTTCCCACCCAAGACTCTGGAATTCCTCAGTGACTAGCTGATTTAGCAGATGCAAGGTCACGGACGGGTTCTCTGGGGGGTAACAGCATCCCCCGATCAGCTGCAGACACAGTCTACCCTCCACTGTAATGCCCATCTTTCGGGGGGGGGAGCGGTATGCTTCTTCATACTTGGGAATGCTCTATGCAGTTCCAGATTCTTTTTTCTTTTTTTTGAAGACTTTGTTTATTTGAGAGAGCGCGCGCACAGGAGTGGAGGGAGGGGCAGAGGGAGAAGCAGACTGACCCTGGAATCAAGACCCAAGCTGAAGACAGGCGCTTCACCTACTGAGCCCCCAGGTTCTTTTAGTGTATATGATTCTTCAACACTGACCGAAAATTGCTAAAATAGATATGAAGTAGATCAGGTTCCGACATCAAAAACAAAGCAAACATGCAAAGGCATGGCGTATCTACCACATGCACAGACGGACACAGGCTGACAAAGGTCATCGTACCCCCTTCCCTCGCTCAAAGTGAGCTATATGTTCCTGCGGCCTTTTGCCTTTGCTCCCATGACTCTCCTTGCCAGAAATGCTTCTGCTCTCCCATCAGCCCATTAACTATGGCCCTGCACGCACGGCCCCCTATTCATGGCCCCAGCACATCCCCCTCCTCTGAGAAACTGAGCCTCATGTCCTTCCCACCACTCATGTCCCTGGACTATGATCTTGACAGCATGGAGTCTACCTCTTGAAGTCAGACCTTGATTATTCAAGTCTCTGTGATTTTACTTCAGGTGTCTCGACATCATAAGCTGCTTGAGCACAGGCCCAGAGCCTTCCCTGTCCCGTGCGCACCCCTACCAAGCACCCAGCACGGGGCCGAGCTCACGGCTACCTGGCGACCCCCGGCTGCTCTCAAGCCCGGATTCCGCGGTGGTGCTGAAGATCTCCTTGAGGACTGGAAGGGCAAGGTCAGAAATCTGTGTGTGTGCGTGTGTGTGTGTGTGTGCGCGCGCGCGTGTGTGTGTGTGCGTGTGCGCGTGTGGAGCGGGGGTCTCAGTCTCGGCCGTTCCCCCCGCTGGGACACTCGGGCTGCCGCACAGGCAGCAGTGGCTCGGCAGTCAAGCAGATGCACGGCACCCCCGACCCTGCCCGGAGGCCGAGTTCTTCTGGACAGGAGATGGGAACGCCAGTAGCACATGCAGGGCCGGAGGAACTAAATGGTCCACAGGGGGGCCCAGCCTTGAATGAGAGGACATCTTTATGCCTCGCCTCCACTATGTCCCTGAACCACACGGAGAGTATGAGCTGAGCATACAGACTAGAGCATTTCTGAGGCCAGCCCAGGATGCCAGGGGGGCTGGCGTTTCAGCAAAACGAGGACAGATAGCTCGGGCTCGGGGAAAATGACCTTAACTGAGCACAGATGCTGGCTCCGACGTTCCCCTGCACAGGAAGCGTGTCTGTTTGCCCTACACAGCCCTGGCCTGGCCTGCGGTGAGGGAAGGGAGGCACAGCCCTGGCCACAGGGGCTCGACACTCACCCACTTGGCGATGGGGCAGCCGCGAGAGCTCTTCCCCTCCTTCCCAGTGTAGATGACCTTCTCGATCCGGATGGCTTTCCCCTTCTCTCCGTACCTGGAGAGGGAGACAGAAACCACCATGAGCACCGTGGAGCCCCGGAGGAGAGCAGCTTATGGTAAGAAGGCAAGCCTCAGTGTGCTTCAGCGTGGGTTTTGTTACCGTGGGGTCGAGGAGGAGAAGAATTTAAATGCTTGTTCTGTGCTGAGAGCCTCTGGAGACATGGTGGCCACTTACGGGTTTGCAGGACCTCTGGTCCATCTCACCCAGCTCTGTCCCAGGGCCGAGGGGGCCGTCAGGCACAGCGTCCCTGATTATTACCTCTGAGCCTCCAGGAAGAGTACTCAAGCCAGCAGCTAAACATGGGTCTTTGTATCCAGCCTTGTTAGTTAAGTCACCCTGAGAGTTCGTTATTTATAAATTGAATAAACAGAAGAAGGTAAATGAGGAAGGCCTTCTTGTTTTCTTTCCACAATCCCCAGCTGACATCGGAGCATGAGGAGGACAGACAACTGAGGCCAGGGGAAGGGGCCCTACCAAGCACAACTGGTGCTTGCCACAGCTCGGGACGGCACACACATCCTGCACGCGCTCTTGCCCCGGCCGGCACGCGCACGCGCACGCGCACGCGCACGGGCAGGGCTAACAAGGCCCTCTCATTCAGAGGTGAGGAAACCACGGCCCCAGAGCTGAACGGCCCAGCCCAGGGCCACACAACTGTGGTGCTGTGGGCAATGGCAGCTTCAGTGCCGGCCCGGCCACTTTCTGGCTACGGGACCATAGCCACATGACTGAACAACTTCTCTAGGCCTCAGTTTCCTAACCTGTAAAATGGGGATAAAAAGGCCTCCCACTTCTTAGACTTGGAAAGAGAACAAACAAGATCATCCCCAAGGGGTGCACGGTTTCGAGTGCTTTGAAGTTCCTGGCATGAGGGAAGAGCTCACGAAATATTAATTCTTAACAACATAAGTAGTCATCTGACTAAACCGTCTTATTTTTAATAGCTTTTTGGTTTTGGGCACAAAGTCCTATCATCTGCAAGCAGGTTCAGTTGTCACCTCTTCCTGTCCACTTCTCACGCCCCATTTCGGGCTCCCGTCTCCCTGCACCAGCCAGGGCTCCGAAGTGCTAGCGGGCCCCGTTGCTTATTTCCTGCCTCGACTGTAAAATGCTGCCGACTCTTCATCACTGAGCACTGGCCAGCTGACCTCGGGGAAGAGACAGAGACTGCCTTACTTTGAAGGCGTCTACCAAGGGTCTCCTGTACTAAAGGATTTTTAATCAAGAATTATTACTCTTACCAAAAGCACTTTTAGCATCAAAGGACATAGATGCCTGAACTGTTTTTGTTCTCCTTTGATCAATTAATACAGTGTGCTCTTTTCACAGACTGTCCAAATCAAACTATCCTTGTATTTTTGTAATGAATCTGATTTGGCCATGGCCTATTATTTTTAATATACTATTTAAGAGAAAGGTTATCATACCTGTTCCAATTCACATATTCTCTACATATGCACACATACCGTTACACATGCAGGTATCCCTCACTTTTCAGAAGTTCATGTTATACCACTTAGCTCTTACGAGACACCTACATCAGCCCCTGGTTTTTGGTAACTGAAAGAAATCCGAAGAGAATTTCTGCTTTTACGAAAAAAGGCAAAAAGCAAAAATCGTGTTCAGCGTTTGTTTGGCAATGAGCCGTTACGGAGGCAGTATGCGCCCCGAGCAGCGGGGCAAGAGCGGCCCCACTAAGCTCCTTCCCCAGGAATTCCACTCAGCATCTCAGCATCCACCGCCAGAGCTCTGAACTGTGTCTGTGAGCACCTGTGCTTTGTCTTGATTTATTTTGTGCATCCGTTAGCCAGATGTGTCTTAAGGTATCAGAGAAGCCTAAAAGAGGTTATTTGGGGGGGGGTCCAGGAATGCTCACACATTTTTCCATGTAAGTTCAAGGTAACTGCCTCTTCGCTTTACTGCCATTTTGGGTTTAGGTAAGTTTTCAAAGGGACCCTGCGTTCTACTTCTGATCGCGGGGGAGACCTGTAGTCTTTATCTCACCAGCTCCGCTTCCAGGAATCGCTACACCTCTGAAATAACGATACAAATACACCAAGACTTAGGAACAAGATATTCATTGTTGCATCAACTGAAAAACTAGGAACAACTTAGATATCCAGTATAGGACTGGCTAAGTAAAATATAATAAACTTCCATATAACAGAAAACCATGCAGCCATCAAAAAGGATTCGACATAATTACAAGCACTAACGCGGAAGAAATTAAGGGTGGGGAGCAGCTGCAAACAGTGGGTACGTTATGACTGATCCCATTTGGTTTAAAATTTATATACATATGTGTAGCTATAAATGCTTAGAAAAAAAATGAAGGTTAAGCATGAAACTTTTTTTAAAAAGTTTCTTTTGGATAATTGCTGGAGAGATTTATTCATTCTTAGCTTTTTAAAGAAAGACTTTTATAGACAGGTTTTATTTTTGTAATTGGGAAAGAAAACAAATTATTTTTTCAAATACTGATGTACAGTTTCTTTGAGCTCACGGAGATCTTGAGTGAAACAGAGAACACCAAAGAGGTGAAAAGTGTTTCCGAGAATTATCACATGAAAATTCTATGGCTATGTGAGTCCCTTGTAGAATGTGTCTGGGGACAGGACTCTGGGGAGTTGACATGGTGTGGCCTGGCTCCAGAGGAAAAGACCAGATAGTGCCGCTTTTGTTCAGTTCCTGGAAAACTTTCAATTTCACAAACATTTATCAGGAAGTGGCCCCCAAGTGCCAAGCCTGGGTACTTGGTGTGTCCTGGGGTCGCTGTGGGAAGAACAGCCCGAGGTGTCCACGCTGCTCTCATCGAAACAGACAGGATATCGTGTTCCCCACAGGAGGGTGAGCTGAGGACACTGACGCGAGCTTTCTGACCAGTACCTTCCCCGCCATCCCACCCGTGTGAGAAACATGCCCTGCACTGAACTGCATATTCAAGAGCAAATAAAAAGGCCAAGCACTGTCTGATCAGTTACTTTTTTTTTTTTTTTTTAAACGCAGAACACTCTCTGTGCTTAAAGACAACCAATCAACTCTGGATCTGGCTTTTTCTTTTAAATGTCTCACTCGCTGGCCTATCATTAAGAGGATATTCCAGAATGTCTAGATGGTGTCCATCGTGAAGTCTGAAGAGACAGGCTGAAACCTTGTTCTGAAGGATAACCTGATCATCTCAGCAAGTGGTTCTCAACGGGTGGTGCCGAGACCAGCCTCACCTGGGAACTCAGGAGGAATGCAGACTCGCGGGTCCCATCCCAGACCTGCTGGGTCAGGAACTCGGGTGGGGCCTGGGATCTGTGCTTTCACGAGTCCTCCGGGAGACTCTGGAGCATGCTCGAGTTTGAGAACTACTGATCTCAAGTTGGACTTCTTTGGGGTTACGTTTATCACACAGTCATGAGACCAGTCCCCTAAACTCAGAGTTTTGCCAGCACAGAGCCGGTTCTCTGTTTTTAGAATAAACATTGAATGAACTCCTAGGCTGCACAGAATCCCCTTCCCAGGTGGATGCCCTGGGGCTCTGCAGCACACCCTTCTCAGATACGGATTTGAACAGCTGACTACAATTACCTATGTCAAGGGGGACCTGGGTTCCCAGGGGTGGAAGCCATAAATAAACTGGGAGAATATTTTAGGATTTGCTTTTGACCTCCCCCTCCTTTTTCCAAATCTTTACCAGAGAAGCTAAAAGCACCAACGTCTCCTTGATTTCAGTTCGCTTCCCCTTCCTGACTTTGGCCAACTTCTGGCGGTAGAGTGCTCCTGCAGAGAGAGGGTTGGGGGAGAGGTCTAGGGAAAGAGACAGCCTGGCCCATTCACAAACTAGACCCCCAGCCTGGTGATGTTCACTGACCATTCATTCCTCTCCTGGTTCCACAAGAAAACTTTTTAAAAAGAGGTCTATGACATAAAAATAACAGGTGATAAAATCCGAGTAAAGGGGGGAAAGATGGACATAACGTTGGTGTGCAAAATGCGAGCAGTAGGGCCTTGTGGGTATTTCTGAGAGATGAGCCTAGAAAATTTCATCATATGAGAAATCCAGGAAGCTAATGAAGACTCCTTTGGGTCATGTCAAAAGGGCTCAGGAGTGAACCTGACTAGGTTCCCATGGGTCAAAGATGAGAAATTACATTCCTGCTAAGAGGGGTAACACACATCTGGCTCTAAGCTTACCAGCAGCTAACGAAGATGGAAACGCAACCTGTTACATAATTTACGAGGTCCTTAAGATAAAAATAAACCAGCTGCTGAGGAAAAACACAAGTATTCCTGGTCTTGACAGGAATTCCTCCCTTGGATCAGTTTCTGAAGAATCTACAGTTGGCTGTTATTTTTAAAGCAATGAGGAAAAAAAAGGACAAATCTCAACTTTATCACTATCTCCTAATCCTTGTTTCAAAACATACTCTTCTATAACTAAAAGTTATTTAGAGAGCTGTCTAGAAATTCTGTACAATTGTTACCAAGAAACAAACACAAACAAAACCTGTCCCAGATCAATGTGTATATTGGGCTCCCCCGCAGCCCTCAACCTGCAAAAGATAGTGTCAAGATTCCTTACAAAAAAAAAAAAAGAAAATCCAATCCCTGGCCGAAATGCTGACTGCCCCAACCCTGGCACTGCAATGCGTGTGCATGTTGGTGCACGTGGGCGTGCATGTACAACACACACCAGGTCTTAAATATTTCGTTTTCAGGGACCTGGAGGTACCCTTTCAATCAGGCTCAAATGTGCAGATCGGGGCTTTGATCAAATGCTTTTCTGATGGGCTACTCTGAATATAAATGTTTCCAGATGGTACAGGACAATTAAGAGTCATTACAGGAGATCACGGTCCTCCATCCATCTTACCACTTATTTACTCAGGGATGCCATTACAGTTTTTCAGTTCAGACTCCTGTTCCCTGCTACATTAATGACAGGATTCGTTTGGCTCCCCTGATCAGACAAAATGTGGTCCCCAAATCTGTGGAAACTCTGAGCCACTCAGCCTTCCACACATGTGTGTGTATATGTCCACGCAAACAGGTTTATGTCTGCGTAATCTTTGCCTTTACTATTAAAATACTAATGCTTGTTATAAAACTTCCACCAGTACATGTGTGTAGGAGATCGACCCCTGTATGTGGGCCTTCCCTGTAAGCACTAGGTGGTTTCCAGACACCGCTTCAGCATCTCTTCATAGCCCTCCTGTAACGTATGTGTACTGCTATCATCTCTATTTTGCAGATAAGAAAACCGAGTCACGGAGAAGTTCAGAAACTTACCCGAGGACTCAGCAGGAAGGGGCAGTGCCCGGACTAGACCTTGAAGTCTAGCTCCAGTGTCCACAGGCTCTCAATCCCCAAGCTATTTTACCTTTCTACACACTAGAACTCATGGCACTTAATATCTGCTGTGGACACGTACATAGATTTTAAAGTCTCTATCTATACAAACTGCTTAAAAAAAAAGCAAAACGGGGCTGTGAAGGGAAAACCCTGTAGTCTTGAGTTTGAATTCTAAGTGTCAATGTAAACTCCGATGTATTTAATCACTAATCAATAACGAAAAATAAAAACCCAACACATACATCTTAGCTCTTTCTACAGAAATGGCCTAGAAGCAATGGGCACACCTAGTTGAGAGTTTGTTTTTTAAACACTTTTTCCCCCAGGAAAGGGGACTGGGACTACTTGGGTGAATGGAGAATGCGAGCCCCGAGCATAATGCCGTACGAGGAATCGAGAAAGCTATCAAAGACTCCTGGGACAGTGTCAGAACGACTCAGGACACGACCTGAATAGACACCCACTGGCCAACGAGGAGACATTCTATTCCTTCTATTCCTCTTAGTGGAGGCAGAAAATACCATCTATGAAGTCGTTTAGAAAAAAAGAAAGAAAAAATGATCTGATTCCCATGAAGTCTTTAGCTCTACCTGCGAATTTACAGGCCACAGCGAGGGCAGAAGGACACAGTGAACAATACTGCAGAAAAGCCAGCAGCAAAATTCTGACCTCAGGAAACACTATGGGACGCAGAGTCATTGCACCACATTTCATCAATAAAAAATAGCTCGAGAGAGAGAGAGAGAAGAGCAGGGGAGGGGAAGATAGAGAGGGCAGACCTACGGAGAGAGAGAAACCTGTAGTCAACCTTCCACAGTCTGGGTATCATGACCTCCTTCCTGTACGTCGTCCAGTACGAGGCAATGACCATGAGAGGCGCTTCAATGCCATGCTCTCTTAACAACTGCCCACCTCTGCGTGGGCACCTGGGCGTCACTCACCGCTCCTCCATGAGCTCCCGGATAGAGGCTACCGTGGGGCCAGATCCCAGGTGAGTATAATACGGACCTTCATCTTTCTCCACTATTTGTTCTGCAGAAACACAGAGTAAACATTATTTGGAGGCATCGGTTCATCAACAGTAATTTAGAAAGGCAAACCACCAATAGGAAAATTAATGGGCACATTACAAAACAGGAAATTCAAATGGCTTATAAACATGTGAAAATGTGTTCAACTCCATTAGGAATCACGAAATGCAAATTAGAATCGCAGTGCAACACCACGGCACACCGGGCAGCCTGGCAAAAACTGAAGAATCTGGTAAAATCAAGTGTTGTCAAGACTGTGGTCTTCCACCACTTTGGAATTCAGTTTCCCACTGTACGCGTTCTGACCGGGGTAGGCAAACCACTCTACTCCTGGGGATATACACGAAAGAATAAAAAATAACGACTCACTCAGATACTTGTAGGCCAATTTCACAGCAGCATTGTTCACAAGAGCCAAAAAGTGAAAACAACACAAATGTCCATCAACAGATGGACAAAACGCAGGGAAGCCACACAGTGGACTATTACCCAACCGCAAAAAGGAATGAGGTTCTGACACCTGCTACAACGTGGACGAGCCTGGAAAACATGATGCTGGGTGAAACCAGCCAGACACAAAAGGACAACTGTTGCACGATTCCATTTAGATTAGATGAGATACTTACAACAGGCAAGTTCCTAGAGATAAAAATTAGACTAGAAGGTTCCAGGGCCTGGCAGGGCAGAGAAGGGGGACTTACTGGGTACTGCCTTTCTGTATGCGGGGATGAAAACGTTTTGGAGATAGGTAGTGGGGACTGGTTGCATGATGCTGTGGGTGTAGTTAATACCACGAAACTGTACATGTAAAAATAGTGCAAATGGCAAATGTTAGGTTATATTTCACCACCGTTTAAACAAACAAAAAAGGAGCAAAGTACTGACATGCGGTACAACGCGAGGAGCCTCAAAAACAGGAATGTGTGAAAGACGCAAACCATCGCGTACTGTGCGGTCCCATTCACGGGAAACATCCAGAACGGCGAGGCCGCAGACACAGAAGGCAGACCGACCGCTGCCAGAGGCTGGGTAACTGCTGAGCGAGTACGGGGCTTAGTTCTGGGGTGAAGATCACGTTCTGGAACCAGACAGAGGTGGCGGCTTCGCACTGTAAATGTACTCAATGCGACTGGCGGCCTTACTTTCCAGTGGTTAGTTTTATGTTATAGGACGTTTGCTGCAATTTTTTTTTTTAAAAAAAGGAATAATTGATGCATGCAACCTGGATGAATTTTACATGAATTTTTCTCAATGAAAGAAAGGAGACCCAAATGACTAAGTAATAGCTACTCTCTAAGGCTGAACACAAAAAGAACTTTACACAAATACTGTACTACAGCTGGCAAGTTTGTTTTATGTCTAAAGAAATGTGACAATGCAGTGCAATGTGGAATCCCGCATCGGTCCTAGAACAGAGAGCGGACGTTAGCGGAAACGCCGATGAAATCCAAAGTCTGCAGTTCGTAGTACTGTACCAACATTAACGTCTGATTTTTAAATGCACCATAACTATGTAAGATGTTTACATTAGGGGCAGCTGGATGAAGGGTAGACAGAACCCCTCTGTTCCAATTTTGCAACTCTTCTATAAATGTAAAATCAGCTCAACATTAAAAACTTAAAACAAAAACAACTAAGGCAGCAGGCCCTACCTTGTGGATTCTGTCCTAGAAGAAATCTTAGTTACATGCATCAAAACACATGTACAAAGATGTTCATCGCAACCTTGGTTTTAACAGTCAAAACTGGAAACTCTAATCCAGCAACAGTGGGAGGGACAAAGCGCAGCGGTCGCATAATGGCATCTGTCTAGCAGAGAACGGACAACCTTCAACGACATGGCTGAACAGCACAACATCATAGTGAAGGAAAGCAGCACAGCAAAGAACAAATACAGTACGATCACAGTTAAATAATATTCAAAAATAGGCTCCACTAAACTACTGTTTAAAGACCCATGCAGAGGTGGTAAAATTACTAGGTTGAAATATGAAATTGCAGACGTTTGACGGCTCTTTACCTACAAACAATGGTGATTTTCTACGGTCCAATCTTATTATAAAGAAAAAAAGAAAATCATTGTCACAAGTCAAGAGAGTGGCTGCCTCTGGAGGATGGAAGAGGAATGTGAATGGGACAGGTGCACAGGGGCATCTGAGGAGCTGGAAATGGCCTATTTTTTGATCTAGGTTGTGGTTACCGAGGCATTCATTTTATAAATTTTCATTGAGTTGTATGTGAATACTTTGTGTACTTTCCTATATATTAAGTCCCAACTCTTTAAATGTAAAAACAATGTCATAACTCTTTTATGCAGAATATTATGCTTAGCTTTATGGGGGATTCAAGATAGGATAATATCTGATTGCTGCCTTTTAAAAGTTTATGGTCTACCTGTGTAGATAAGATCCACACATAAGAAGATACCTAATGGCATTTTAAATCAACGGGGAAGATGAATTTTTCAACGCACGGTGTTGAGACAACTGGGGGAAAAGTCTGATCCATACTTAATACTTTACCCCCAAATATATTCCAAAGAGTTGGAAGATTTAAATAAAAGAAGTAAACTATGCAAGTTCTGAAAGAAAAACAATGGGAGAGCTTTTAAAAATATTCATGGAGGGGCGCCTGGGTGGCGCAGTCGTTAGGCGTCTGCCTTCGGCTCAGGGCGTGATCCCGGCATTCTGGGATCGAGCCCCACATCAGGCTCCTCCGCTGGGAGCCTGCTTCTTCCTCTCCCACTCCCCCTGCTTGTGTTCCCTCTCTCGCTGGCTGTCTGTGTCAAATAAATAAATAAAATCTTTAAAAAAAATATTCATGGAAAAGGGAAATCTTCTCTAAGTATAACATGAAATTCTAAAGCCCTCCCCCCACATACATAGAAATCATGCTAAATTTAACTAAAAAAAAAAAAAAAAAAAATAGCCAAACCTATGTTTATGGGCTGAACTGTGTCCCTCAAAAAACTACCAAAAGTCAAGCTAAAAGACAAATAACACACTGGGGAGAGATATCTGGAATTCATACCAGACAAAAGGCTAATTTCCTTAAAATATCAAGATCTCCTACAGCTATATAAGGTCAGTAATTCAAGAGAAAAATTTGAAAAGGATAAAAAGGGAAATGCAAATGGCTCAAACACCTGTAAAGCTACAATAAGGTACCAGTTTTACCTTTCAGATGAGTCACCATGAACGTCCTGTGTTGGTGAGGGATAGGAAAACAGGCAGTATGGGAAGTAATTTAGCAATATATTAAAATTACAACTGCACATGAGTCCATTTGACTCAGCAATTTCAAAGAATTTCAACTCTTGTAAGAATTCATTTCTGGAAATTTGGATATGTGCAAAATGATATGTATATACAAAAATACTCACTGCATCATTTGTTTTTGTTTTTTTTTAAAGATTTTATTTATTTCTTTGACAGAGAGAGAGACAGCCAGAGAGAGAGAACACAGGCAGGGGGAGTGGGAGAGGAAGAAGCAGACTCCTAGCAGAGAAGCCTGATGTGGGGCTCAATCCCAGAATGCCGGGATCACGCCCTGAGCCGAAGGCAGACGCCTAACCGCTGTGCCACCCAGGCGCCCCGCACTGCATCATTTGTAATGGCAAAATATCAGAAACCTCAATGTCCATCACAACACATTACGTTTCTAAACGTGGCACGGCTATAAAATGAAATGCTAAGCAGTATCCAGAGGAGCCAGGCAGCTCCAGATTTACGGACAAAAAATGACCTCCAAGATATTTTAAGGGGGGAAAAAAAGCAAATTTCAATACTGCATGTATAATACACTATAGTCAGTATACACACGTAATCACACGTCCATGAGCATACATACATCACACATACACACTGCATACAAGCAAAACAGTGTTTGGGTTACTACCCACACGAAGAACAAGTGTATGAGCAAGTTTGTGAACATGAGTTCAGTTGTGTTCCTGGCTTTAAAAACAAAAAGAAGGGGCATCTGGGTGGCTCAGTTGGTTAAACATCCGACTCTTGATTTTGACTCAGGTCACGATCTCAGGGTTGTGAGACTGAGCCCCGCGTCGGGCTCCACGTGGGGTGTGCAGCCTGCTAAGGTTCTCTCTCTCCCTCTCCCTCTGCACCCCTCCCCTTTCTCTCAAAATAAAATAAAATAAAATAAAATAAAATAAAATAAAATAAAATAAAAAAACAAGAAAGGGTCTGCAGAGCTTTCAGGCCACTGTGAAGCTGGGGAGGTCCCGGCCAGGCTGAGGATGTTGATCTCACTGAACTCCTAGCCCTTTGATATTTCCCTGAAGCCCCTCAATAGAACGGTTTGATCCCCCCAAAAAGGTTCGCAATGGTGTGTTGCAGTCCAGCCGATGAATTGATGGGACATGCTTGCCTCTTACGGCTTCCGCTCTTGGAGGCTCTTCATCCCCCTCTAAGGTCCTGGGTCAGGCTCTTGCCTGAATTATGGGCCTGGTCTAACTGATCTCAGCCCTTCTAGGTTATCTTACCCAATTCCACCAGTTTATACAGCTCCCCAAAAATCTGATCACACCACTTCCCACCGATGACCTCACGTTAGACAAGAGAAAGAACCCGAATTCCAGAGCAGTCCACAAGGCCCCTGTGGAGCCGTCTCTGCACACCTCCCAGCCCCGTATGGGGCAGTGGCCAGCACAGCTCCCGCCACACAACCGTGCAATCCCTCCGTGTCTTCAAATGGGTTCCCTCACTGACAGCAGTGCCTTCCCTCATTTCGCTCTTTGGAAAAGCTCCTCTCTCAAGGTCTAATTTAAATGGCACCTCTTCTCTGAAACTCCAGTGCACTTCTCAGGTCCACTTTCCCTCTGGATTCCCAGAGCACCGTGCAGAAAACAGAAACATCAAGGCCTGCATCACAGCACATTTTTACTATTAGCATGGCACAACAGAAAGCACACGGATTTTGCAGAGACCTGGGGAACTGCGACGAGTTACCTTCCCAACCCCTAATCCTCACGCCTTCCGGTGCAAACTACACAGAGGGCTCCGTGCAGTCTTCGGCGCATAATACGAACTCAATAGGCAGCTGCTGTCCAGGCTCTGCCAAACAAATTGTGTGACTGTGGCCAAGTTACACAACCCTTACAAGCCTTAAAAGCAGTTAGAATAATGTTCCTACATTCCAGAATTGTCGAGGATGAGATGAGATGTAGTCACCTAGCTCTGTTCTCAACCTATCAATGCTTAAATGTTTCATGAATGAACGAATATTTTCAACTAAAGGATTAAAAATGACTTGCTCCAAATATACACTATTTTGAACATAACACAAAGAGGATTGCAGAAGGAAGCATATGGAGTGGGGGCGGGAGGGAGGGGAGACCAGGGGAGGCTAGGGAAAGAAAATGTAAGAATGTGGGTGTTGGAAGTAGTGGTCTGAAAGCTCTTTATAGGCGCTAGGAGACTACATGGGATACAGAAAATAGAATATAAGAAGATGCCAGAACTTCTGGGCTCTATTCCAGCTTCTATTGTCTGGAGAAAAGTCAAAGTAATGGACTGACTGCAGGATCTTCCACTGGAACTAGAACAGAATGTAGCTTTTAGGGACTACCTTCTGCCCCCAATCAGGAGAGCTCAAAACTTACCCAGTTAGAGGCAGAGAAAGGAGATTTTCAAGGAGAAGATGCAAACCAAATCTTGGCCACTCCACCCCAGCAGCTAGGAAAAGAGATACAGACAGATCCCAAACCAAGCCAGCCTCCACACTGCATGGTCGGGTTTCTCGGGGAAGGAAGACGCAGCTCCCAGTGCCAAACGAAAGCAAAGTCATTCTTTCCCTTCGGCCAGTTTACAAGGCAGCCCAAGGAGTCCTTCAGAAGCATTGCTTCCTTTAACGACATCCCTTTTCCTGATTCTACATCTACGAAAACAGGTAAGATAGATAGATTTCAATACAGAGACAGCTGGATCGCTTTCCTTGATTATATGTCTGTACTGGGGAGAAGATACTCTATAGAAAAAAACTGAACTTACAACCAAGTATGCTTACTTATAAGACTAGTATATATTTACAAACCTAATTATTCTCATGTATATGTTTCTATATCCATAAAGCTATACATCTCCTTACACATACTTACATAGACATGAGAAACTACATCTCGTTATGTATACACATATATATACACATACACATATACACACATACGTATTTGTACATGTCATATACATACGTGTGCGTGTGTGTATCTTCTCTGTAGCAATGGGCTTGTACTTGGTTATGGTGCCAGACAGGTGACAATATTTTGCAAGGCTGGGGTAATGTTCTATAGAATGCAGTACATACTCTGAATCAGTGAGCAATATATGCTTCTGTTTTTCCGTAGTAAAGTAAGGTTTATTAACCTTTTTTGGTGCTGTTTAATGCTATTCATCTTAAATTCAATATGTGAGTTTACCCTATTTACATTTATTGGCATAACATATGTATGGTCTTCTGTCATTTTATGACATGCTTTGCATACTGTGTCCTTGTTGTTTTTTCCTCCTGTCTTTTGTTGCAGGTTTTATATTTTCTTTTACTCCCCACCCCCACCCCTGGTAATTTAGAAAAATCTGTAGTATGTTTTAGTAATGCTCACTGTACTTTTGCAGAGAAAGAAGTTAGCACCCTTATAATTTCTCCCACCTCCTCCTTTACTTTGTCTCCTGCTTTTTGCGGGTATCCTCGTGAACATATTTTTCCTCTCTGTTATCAAAGAGATATTCGATATAAAACAATTTCAAATGTAAGTAAATCAATTACCCTTGTTTTAGAAAAACAATTATCACAGTTATTTAAATGCAGACTTCACATCTGAATACATTGAGTGTTCACTACCAGTCCCATCATATATATAACTTCCCTAATCCATTACTTATCGGATTCATCTCTTGAAAATTTGAGTTCTGGTATATTTGGAAATGTTTTAATGAAGGTTTTACGTGTGAATGGCAACATAACTGCATATAGAATTCCCGGGTCAAACTTTTAATATTCCAAGAACTGCAATACACATGTCCAACAACAAAAAAAATCATATCCACCATAAATAAAGAACCCTTGCCAATCAATAAGAAAAAGGCAGAAACACAACAGAGAAATGGGTAAATGGCTTGAATGGGCACTCTACAGAAAAGTATGAACAGGTATGAAAAGGTGCTCAACCTCACCAATCACGAGGGAAGCGCAAAGTAAAGCCACGATGAGATACAACCCCCGCCACACCTCCCACAAAGGCCGCAAGACCGTGGATACTATTGCTGGTGAGGACGGGGCGCACCGCTGGTAGGAGTTTAAACTGTCACAACCACTTTGGGAAACGAATAGTAGCAACTTGAGCTGAATACAGACGACTTCAGTCTTGGGTATCTATCCCACGGAAATATGTAAATGTATACATCCATGTTCCAAGAGACGTAGAGCAGAATATCTTATATCGGCACGATTCTTAACAAGCCCCAAACTGCAGACAATCGAAACGGTCATCAACGGTGAGACGGATAAACCGGCGTATTTGTAAAACAGAACGGTGCGCAGTAATGAGAACGAAGGAGCTGCAGGCACTGCTACACGCACATCGATGAACCTCACATACGCAACACGGAGCCAAAAAAAGTCAGAAAACAAAGGAATACATGTATATTTGTGGTAGGATACACACTCAGTTCAGGAACAGGCCAACTGATCCATGTGGTGCGAAGTTGGAAAAGCAGTTACGTTAGGACAGGGGCCAGGACACCTATGTTAAGGGCCAGATGGCGTTTAAGGCTTTGCAGGGCGTGCAGTGTCCGTGGTGGGTACTCACCCCTGCTGACAGAGTGGAAAGGCAGCCACAGAGGACGCATGAACAAACCAGCATGGCTAAGTTCCACTAAAACTTACGGACACTGAAATTTGGACTTCATCTAATTTCCATGAGTCATGAAACCTTATTCTTCTTTTGATTTTGGGGGGACCATTTAAGCACATAACGATGGTCTTCAGCTCACAGAGGAGAGCGGCTTTGGTGCGGGTCACAGTGTGTTCAGCGAGGCCGTGCAGGCGGCCGGGCGTGGGGCTGCGAGGGGCTGGAAAAGCTCTGGCTCTTGACCTAGATGTGCTTACAAAGTCCGTGCCTTTTGTAAAACTTACTGAGCGCTGCGCTTAAGGTTTGTATACCTTCCTATAGGTCTTTCAATTAAAAGAATGTGTTTTTAAAAGTATTTTAAGTTTAAAAAAAAACCGGTAGGTGTGCTTAATTTTTTGGTTAATTTATTTGTAGGCGGTTCTTCCTCCTTGAAATTCAGTAAGTTGGTCGGGATCATGATGGGTCCATTTTTCTTCGTTTTCTTTCATTTCAGAACAGTTTTCTATCCTTTGACCCTTGCCTTTTCTCAGTTTGTTCCAGGCTCTTCCCCAGTGAATGTTGCCAGCATTCCTGCCAGTGAATTTGCATACAGGTTCCCTCCTCCTGCCTCTCTTCTGGTCCCCTTATCTCCCCACTCTGGCTAGGACCATTTCTGTTTTCCTTTCCTGTTTTGCAGTGACCTCCAAGTCCCTCTTCCTCACTGCTTTTCCTGTAACTCCGATTCCGCTTCTTCCAGCTGCTGGTGCAGCTGTGCGTGCTCTGAGCAATGGCGTGCTTCTGGAATTTAATCTGCACCTCGTGCAGCTTCTTTGTAACTTTATTCTAGCCCCTCATCTTTCACTTCCTGTTTTAAAGGGGACATTTTTTTTTTCAACTTCCTTGACGGCATGTATTAGTTCTTCAAATTTTTGTCTTTTCTAATGTAAATTTTCATTCTAAATGTTATATATCGATCCCTCTACTTTTCCCACAGAATCTGAATGGGTGGCATGTTGGATTGTTTGTTTGCTTATTAATTAATCTTTCCACGGAAAAGTTTATCTCCGGGTTTCTCCCCTTTGGTACTACATTTTCGACTGGGCAACCCTGTGCCGTGCGGTCTGTGTGTCGCGGGAGAATGCTTGGCCGCATCCCTGCCCTCTACCCGCTAGATGCCTGCCGTACCGCACCGGCTGTGACAACCAGAACTGTCCTCACACATCGCCAAGTGTCTCCTGGGAAGAAGGGCGAAGGACCCCCTAGTTGAAAGCCACTGGTCTACTCATTTGCCCCACATAGAACGGGTGGAATGTCCTGACTCCTTTCTGTTTACCTGGACACTGCTCAAATCCTTCCCTTAGATATTAAGCTAAAGAACTGGAGGGTAGAGAGGTTTCAACTATTAGTTCACAAGTTCAGCAGCCTGAAGGGGGATGGGAGGAGCCGGGGCTGGCTGTGGACTGTTACGACCAGGGAATCTGATCTTCACGCACTCTGTCAGGGCCAACACCTCTAAATACGGATCCATGTTTGTGTGTTGAGGGCTGGGTTATGCTCTGTCCTGATGCTCGGGTTTTGGTTTATTTCCTCATATGGGAGTGAGCTGGTCACTCTGATAAGTTACAACATCAAGTTAAAATAAAGCCCTGCAGATTGCAGGATTTTTGTTTGGTGGTTCAGCAAATATTTCTCTGCGCACAATGGCCTTTGTCTGGTGCGGCTGGCCCTTGGCTACAAAGCTGGCTCCTAGGATAGGGTGTCCGGGCCCTCCGGCCAACCGTCCTCGCCCTATACCTCATCCCCATCAGAAGCTGGAATAGGAAGGGAAAAGGTACCTGTCTACCTTCCCCACCTTCCAGAGAGAATGCCTTCCAGACGGGTGGTCTCCAGCCTCTCCGTCCAAGCTCCCTCTGGAGCTCTAAATGCATCCCTCTGAGAGTCCCCTACTGGTTCTCCCCACACTGGGAGCTGTACACCCCGTATCATCTTCTATTTTAATTCAACCGATCTTAAGCTCATAGACAGCCCCTGGAATTCATGGTTTAAGATTGGGGCTGTTTCTTTTTTTTTTTTTTTTAAGATTTTATTTATTTATTTGACAGAGAGAGAGACAGCCAGTGAGAGAGTGAACACAAGCAGGGGGAGTGGGAGAGGAAGAAGCAGGCTCCTAGCGGAGGAGCCTGATGTGGGGCTCGATCCCACAACGCCGGGATCACGCCCTGAACCGAAGGCAGACGCCCAACCGCTGTGCCACCCAGGCGCCCCGATTGGGGCTATTTCTAAACTTCAGCAGATGAATTTTCTCTTGTTGTTGTTGTTCCCTTCACAGGCTTCAGGAAAGGGATCTTTTGTTATCTGCTGTTAAGTCACTCATTCTCCTAGTAGTCCCCAGGGAGTGTGTCTTCTTCCACTACAGAGGTAGTGACAGAGCAAGGGAACAATTCAACTCTCCTTGAAGAAAAATCTGTTTTATGTCTCACTTTGAGCAGCTGGAGCAGACAGAAGTGATCCCCCCCCTCCCCAAATACATAGTAGGAAGCTCTGGGGCAGAGCTCAGGAGAGAAAAATCCAATTTTTGAGAAAATGCTCGTTATGTGGCTTTAGGTGCTTTTCTTCGCCCCGTGCACTTAATTTTATGCTCATTAAGATAGAAAAATATGCTCTGTTGTACTTCTGCACTAGGCTAGGGAGAGAATGAAATGTATCCTTTCTGCTACCTGCAAGAGATACTAGACACAAGAAACTACTCACGACTGCCTAACAGCAAGAAGGATCCTTAATTTCTAAGTGAACCTCCCATCTTCCCCCCCCCTTCTCTACACAGAGACTAAGGCACCCACACTTTCCCAGCGGGAAATATGATGGCCAGGGAAAGACATGGGAGCACAGGCCAAGGCATTTCTCCTCTTTATGACGCTGAGAGAGACGAATGATAACGGATAGAATTACTGCATAGGTGTCAAGATCATACTAAGGTTTTATGCACCAGTCCCTTCTTTTTCCAAACAATCCTATACAAATGCCTCAGTTTCCTGGTAGCATCTCAGTGGACTTCAAGCTGAGCTGCTTACGCTTATACAACTAATTGGACTCTATTTCCATGACAGTCAATCACCCACGGCTAGCTTGTTGCCTCCTGGCAGTCATAAATCCACACAGTGGGGAGGTCGATGGTTGGGCCCTACGCTGCATTAGGTATGCTAGAGGAGTTTAAAAACTAAAATCACAGGTCAGCTCCCTCTAAGTACACGGGCAGCGTGCCAGGCCTGCTGGTAGTAGACACAAATACCTTTATAACACGGGCACACTCCCTGATGACACAGATTAAAGGGAAGGAGATCCTGCCTAAACTCACCTGACATCTTTGTGGAGTTTAAATGTGGAGACAGAATAAGGTTGACCAGTTAACCAAAAAATATGAAGCGCACTCACCAGCGTGCTCAGCACCAGTCTACTAAATGCTTTAGAGATACATATTCAGTCCCTGTTCCTGAGGAACCCGGGATTTCACTGACAAGACTAGGGCACGTGTAAGAACAAATCGTGTGAGACGAAGAAGAATCCGGCGTTAAATCCTGACCCTTCTTCAGAACTGGGCTCTCAGCCCTCCCACCCTCCCAAACTCTGCTGGTTCTCTAGCCTTCCCCTACCTCAATTTCTTCTGAGACCCTCTACATGCTGGTGCGCTCCCCTCTCGGGCCTCTTGTCAATCTACACAGTCAGCCTGGTGGAATGACCATAACCGAAACATCGACTACCACCACTTTGCTCTAGAACCCCCGCCTCGCACCCACCTGGATGCACACCTTCGGGTCCCACAGATCTCAAAGCCGGATGTCCCACCTCGCTTCCTTCCCAGGATTCTGAATCTCGGTGAATGGCACCGCGATGCACCCGGTCACCCAACCTGGAACCTCAGGAGCCAGCCGACCTGCTTCTTCCTTTACTCCTACAGCCAGCAGTTAGTTCTTTTTCCTAATCTTTCTCTTATCCACCCACTTCTCTCCTCCCTCCCACTCAATGTCATTCTCTGAGCTCAGGCACCCATTATTTCTGGCCTGAAACATGTCCGAGCTTGCAAACTGGTTTCTCTGCCTTCAGTACCGTCTCTGCTTGCCCTGAAGCTCCCCTCTCTGGCCACTCCCAACCTTTCATCCAATACACCAGTCACACCAGAACTACTTGCATTTCCCCATGTTTTCTCACCTCCGCGTCTTCATGTGGTGTTTCGTGTATTTTTCATCTCCATAATCTCCGTCCAATAACCTGGAACACTCTATCTTCTTCCTATTAATCCATTAAACTTCTCACCTCAAACATCACTTCCTCCAGGAACTTCTTTCTGATATACCCTCCCCAGAGTCAGATTCCCCACCTTTATGCTGGGATCCAAATATTCCACTGTCTAAAAAAAAATACTTATTTATTTTTAATTTTTATTAAACATTTTATTTATTTGAGAGAGTGGGTGCACATGCACAAAGAGGTGGGGAGGGGCAGAGGCAGAAGCAGGCCCCTCGCTGAACAAGGAGCCTGCTGTGGGATTCGATCCCAGGACCCTGAAGGCAGATGCTTAACCCACTGAGCCACCCAGGCATCCCTCAAAACTATCTTCTAACACTTATCGGAGTTGACATGACAGTTAAGCATCTTCAGGTTCGATCCCAGGACCCTGGGATCATGACCTGAGCCGAAGGCAGTTGTTTCACGGACTGAGCCACCCAGGCGCCCCTAAAAAAATATTTAAACATAGGAAGTTCCTCTTCATCTCAAACTGAACGAGAGGCAGGGGTGGGGAAGCTACCTTCTCATAAAAACTACAGGAAATAGACTTTCCATGATTGTAAACAGAGTTAGGTCTCTGTGTTCCCCATTCAGAACTGTGGTCCGGACTGAAGTTACCCAGTGCACACTGCTACCAGCCACGCTTGCCGGACAACGCCTCTCTCTCACCCGGACTTTCACCATGCTCTAGGCGAAAGGACGTGTCTTTTCTTGTATTGGCCTCTGGCTACTTCTTTAAGGCAGATGATCCACTGGATAAAAATATGTCATTCCTATGAAGGTGCCTCCTAAAATCTGTCTCCTAATCTGCTTTTCCTTTGGTTTAATGTCTACAGCTGCCTGTGGAATGCTCCTCAGAGACACGGGGACAAGACTCAAAAGTTAACACAAATCTGTTTCCTTAACTTAAAGGATGAGCATGGGACGCCGGGGTGGCTCAGTCGGTTAAGCGGCTGCCTTTGGCTCAGGTCATGATCCCAGGGTCCTGGGATCAAGCCCGCATCTGTCTCCCTGCTCAGCGGAGAGCCTGCCTCTCCCTCTGCCTGCCGCTCCCCCTGCTTGTAGTCTCTCTCTCTGACAAATAAATAAAAAATAAAATAAAATAAAATAAAAGGATGAGCAGATGACCTCCAAGAATGCTTTCCCACTAAAAAGTCATCTGAACTCATTCTCTGTCCTAAACTGGCTCATCCTGTGAATCTCCCCATTTCTAGGAGTAGATAAAATATGTGGAGGGTCTGGTCATTGCAGCTCACTGTCCTGTCTCTGACAACGGTATTACAGATGCTTAAGAGGATCTCTAATGTGTGCTGCAAAATATCAGACATATGTCAATACTCTTTCTCCAATAATGCAATATAAAACTTCAACTTGTGTTAAGTTTTCCCAAACCCGTACATACTACCTTTTGGAGAGAGGCATTTCCTCTCACTTCTTCTAAATTTTTTTTCTTTGAAGCTTCAAGAAGCTGCCTTTAATTCCAGTATTTCAAGATTTGGAGAATAAGTCCACATGAATGCCACCCATATCTTCAGAAACTCATAGTCTTTATACAAGGGGAAAACGGTGCTCTTGGTGTATGGGTTTTTTGGTTCCTTGGTGAAACCCATATCGGCCAAAATTGTCGATTTGGCAAAAGTCACCGTATTGAATATTAAGCTTCTTTTGCTATGCTATAAAACCTTTTTATGCTTTTATAAAGTTGTTTATTATTAGTGCATATGGCAACTCCAAATCTCATGGTCACTGCTATGGAAAATTCTTCCTTAAACTGACCTGCAATCTGCACCGCTCTAACCTACCATGTTGAGAGGATGAGTTTCTGGAACATGACACGGTTCCCATCTAACATTAATCCCAGAATGAACAGCCTTTACTCCTAACCCTTGTCCTGAGCCTGAGTTCACAGAGACAAAGTCTGCCATGCTGACTGATGGAAGCCAACTGTCCAGAGGGGGGATCTCCAGAGGCTTCTGGAAAACAGGACAGCTCTCCCTAACATGAACCCCAGCACCTCAAGAAGCTGTTTCCAAGTGAATCCCTTCTTCCTTGGCCCTCTTCACTCTTAATACCACTGCTGTACTTGGGACTCGTTTCTAAACAATTTCAACCACAGCACGGGGTGCCGGTTAAGAGTCCAAGTGCCTAGATTCAAACCTCACTTGTTCCGTGTGCTGGACGTATGACCTGGGCAGGCTACTCAACCTAAGTTTGCTTCCTTCATCATTAAGATGGAACTACCACTGACAGCACTCCCCTCGTATAGATCTTATGAGGATTAAATGAGGTGGTAACTGTAGAGTACTTGGCACAGTGCCTGGGACAGACTAAGTGTTTCATAAATATTATTTTTACCACTATTACAATTCTTCTTCTTTCTTTTTCTCAATAGCTCCCTAACCAGTCTTCTGTGGCAAGGTCATCACCCTTCACCGATCTGTCTTCTAGGCTACTTCCAGAATACACTTTCAAAACATTTCTTGATTATAAAATACATATTTCATTACAGAAAGTTCAGAAAACATGTAAGGGAAAAGTCACCACTGACCACAGAGACAACCACTATTGACATATTTCCCTCCAGTCTTTTCCTTTCCTTCCTTCGCTCCACTCCCCCCCATTCTTCCCTACCTTCCTTCCCTCTCCTCTCCCCCCTTTCTTCCTTCCCTTTTCCCACCTTTCCTTCCCTTCCTTCCTTTCCTTTTTTAACATAGCTGAGACGATCATTTACTTGCTGCCTGTGTCTACTGTCTCCCACTAAGCACGTCCCCATAAGTTAACACTTAACCACGCGAGGTAGGTTCGGTTGGAATTCTCTGTTCAGGACCGGACACAGAGAAAACAAACTGGAACAATGAAGGATTGGCGTGGTGGGTCCTGCCCACCGCCCTGCCCTTCCCTGGCTGAGGGGCAGAGCGGCCAGCATGGCTGCTGCCGGGTTTGTGCGACGCTGACATTCTCCTGCCTGCTCCTCTGCTCGCTAGCTTCGAGCTGAGACTTGTCCTCTCCGGTGGAACGCAGAACGCTGAGGGTTCGGGGGCACCCCGTGCTGCTGGCCTTACATCCCGCCAGTGGGCTCCTGCTGCCCCGAGGACGGTGCTCACACGTTCTTGGGGCTGCAGTGGTTGCTTTCTCGCCTCTCCCCATCTGGACTCACTGCCTGTTTCAAAACCCAGCTTGGAACAAGAGTTCCCAAGAGAATACACTACCCTTGGTAATGACAACCAAGCCTGGGGGTTCAGAGCACTCTTACGGTCTGGCCACATCCATGTGACCGCTCCAGCACCTGGCTGACCCCTGTTGAAGGGGCGACTGAGTATCTCATGGTTTCAGTTTTCACTTAGAGCACAGGACAAAGTCCTTCAGAGATGAACCATGTCTCCTAATTTTTATCCTTTACAGTAGTTAATACAGAGCTAGTAATCAATAAATTATTGATGAATAAAGTAATAGCCAACACTTTCTTCCTTTTTAATATGTATGTTTTTACTTCTTCCTCTTGCCTTACTGCACGCAATCCGCTTCGGGACTGCTGACACTCAGACTGCTTACTATGTGCCGGATGCAATGCTAAGCGCTGTATACATACTAGCTAATTCAACCCTTCCAACAGCCCTGTGAGGGGATGTTATTATCATTGGAGACATGAGGAAGTGACAGAAATAGAATTCAAATTTTAAAAACTAGTTTGATCAAACATCACATCCAAATAATTGAATTCAACAACTAAACTATTTAGTAAGGACCAGCTATGGCCTAAGCACTACGCAAGGTTATGCCTTACACTGCAGGGGGAGAAATACCTGACAACGTATAAACACAAGGCAGATGGGACAGATACACAGCAATGCAAGGAGAGAAAAGGGCAAAGGGAAGGGCCCAATTCCTATGATCGGAACAAGCTCTCCAAAACGCTGAGAAATAAGGAGGCCCTCAAAGTCACCTTATTATGAAGATCCACGAAGGCACAGGATTAGCCCTCGAAGGGAACCACAATCCCAGAACATGTCTGGGACCCCGCATTTCTGTTCATCCCCAGACGGAAACGCTGGGGCCAACGTTTCCTTGTTCCCCAGAGGATTCCTGGTCTGCAGTACAGGAGTCTGGGGTAGCTGGAGTGGGCAGGACAGCCCAGCTCCTCCTTACTGACAAGGACACAGCACCCCAACGCATCACACAATTGACCCGATACTAATAACAAGTAGAGAATACAGCCTTTTTGTGACACCTGATTTGTGTACCCTAAAATCACAAGAATTTCAACATGCTCCTCACTGGCATCAATGTGCTTTTTGGGCAACACGTGAAATGCATCTTTTATGGAACAGACCATACACAGCAGAGCCGCAGCCCTAGAGGAGCCCGGGGGCTTCCCAGTGCACCAGTGACCTCCCAAGACGCCCCCAGGAGCAGTCCTCGCAGCCTCGGCCCTGATGATTTACGGGAAGGCAAGGCTCGTCAGCACTCTTACCCGCACCACAGCCTCAGCCACGGCCTGGATGCCCACTGTGTCCGAACCCACAACTCAGAGCTCCGGGCTCTCAGCCTGTTCTCGGGTACCAGCACCACTCCGGGCTGCCCTTACTCCACATACCCTCCCCCCGAGAGGCTCTCCGCCCGCCTACTCGCTCAGTCAAGGCCCGTGTTCCTTCTTGCCCTGACTCATGACACCTTTCTTACAGGTTTCCCCACCACAAGCCAGAAGAGTCTTTCAAAGCACAAGGTGACAGATCATGACTTGCTTTACAACCCTCAGAAGCTCACTTATACCTACGAGATCAAGTCAAACTCCTGATCTCAGCTTGTTGGGCCAATTAAGATCTGGCCCCCGCCTGCCTCTCAGGCCACCTTCGGTTCATAGCCACACGTACTCCGCCCCTTCTGTTCCCCCAAGACCAAGAGCAGTCCAAATAAGCCCCACCTTCTCACAGCCACCCAGCTCAGGCCTCAGCACAAGCACCATCTCCCGCAGAAAGGCCTCCATGATGCCTTCGCCTCCATCTGCGCGGCAAAGCCCCCGTGCCCACCTCCACCGACGTGCTACAGACCACAGGGCATCACTATCTGCTTCCTTCGAGGTCTCTTCCACTAGCTTATGAGCGCTTTCCGGTGTCCCCAGGCCCCAGCGGGGTGGCCGGCACACATAAACGTTTGCCAGACAAGAGACGGAGCCTAGACACTCAAGCCCGCCAGGCCTCTCCTTTCCCCGACACCCAGGCAGACTTACCGACACAGTCGCAGGTGGGGAACTCGGCCTGGGCTCTCTTTGCAGGTGTGTCCAGCAGACTCTTGGTGGGTGTGTCCAGGTACTTCAGAGGTGACTCCAGGAAGCCACTGAGGGTGGGTGTGAGGGGGTTCTCGGCCTTGGTGGGTGTGGCCTCCTGGCCTCCCTCCTCCGAATGGAAGCAGGTGGTTGAGAGCACAGTCACAGCCCCCGAAGACTCAATCTTGATTTGCTTGGGGGAGCGGGTAGAAAAAGGGCTCTCGGGGGCTGGGAGACATGTTGGCTGGTTCTCGGGGTCCTGAATGGGCACAGACGGGGGGCCAGGAAGCCCAAAGCTATCCCCAAATTCAGCTTCAAACTGCCGGATGAGCTCTTCCAGCTTGTCATCGGCAGGGGGAAGAGGGCCGGCGGAGCCCGGCTGCAGGGTCGCCATGGGGCTAGGGGATCTCATTTCCTGAGTAGGGGGCAGCAGGCTGTCCCCGGAGGGACTAGGTGCAAATAGCGCAAGAGAAGGTTCTGGGGGCGGGGGGACAGCAGAGCCCTGTGGAGCGGGGACAGGGGCAGGTGGAGGCGCCTGCGCATCCTCGGAGGCCGGGGACCTCAGCCCTTCCAGGACAATCTGCCGCAGAGGCAGGAAGAGCGGCTGTGATTCCCGTGGCCTGGACTTCTTGATCTGAATGGGCTTCCGGACGCTGGGCTTGATCCCGGGGGCGGTCTTCTCGATTCCCGCCGGACCTCCAGCTGGCGCCAGGGGCTTCTTCTTCTTCTCCTTGGGAGGTCTGTCCGGAGGCCGTGGGGCAGGTGAGCTTGGTGGGGCCCACCAGCCCGGCGCAGGAGGCTCCGTGGGAGGAGGGAAGGGGGCGTTGTGGGCCTGGTCCAGGAAGAGACTGCGCTTATGGTGAAGGTGCTGCTGCAGGGCGGTCTGGGCCTTCTGGTGGGCGTCGGGCTCTGCGGATGGTGCGGGAGCCTCCCTCTGGAGCATGGGGGATGGGGACGGGGCTGGGGAGGAAGAGGGCGCCTCCACCTTGACCTTGGGCTTGGTGGGCAGGGCCTCCGGCCGCTTGAATACTGACTGGATGTAATCACTGGCGCTGCCCAGCAACTGCTCCAGTTCAGCCATGGGGTCAGGGCTCGGGCGGGGCATGGGCCAAGAGCTCCGCGGAGTTGCTGGTGGGGTGTCGGTGCCCCAGGCTTCGGGAAACTCTGTTCTAGGAGTTGCTGGAGGGAAGGCAGGGCTGTCAGGAGCAAAGGATGCGTGCTCTTCGGCAGGGACCACAGGCCACGAGGGGGCCCGGAGGTAGGACTGGGGAGACCGGAAAGCGGCAGGAGGGGACAAGGCCTCAGGGAGGGGGCAAGAATCCTGGGAGGTGGAGTGGGAAGGCTGAGGGAGGGCAGAGGAGAGCTGTGTGAGGGCCTCAATGGCGATGGCCGTCTGCAGGCTGATGTTCTTTTCCTTGGCGATGCTCAGGGCACTCTGGGACAGGGGCAGGCCCTCTGCGGGAGGTATCTGGGGGACCTCAGAGCTGAGGACTGGCATGGTGCTTGGCGCTGGGAGGCCAGCCTCAGCAGAAGGCAGAGTCCCTGGGAGCCTGGGCCGCTCCTCCCCGCCGTCCACGACCACAGACTTGATCTTCCCCTCCAGCCACTCGAGGTAGTCAGGGCACTCCGGGCCATCGCAGTTGCAGCTGGGCGGCTTCATGCCATGCCGAGCGAGGGCCAGGGCCGTCTGCAGCGTGTCCAGGTCTTCGCTGCCCGCAGAGCAGCCCTCGGGCCCTGACCGGGCTCCCCTGCTGTTGTTCCCAGCCTCGCGACTCATCTCACGGTTGAAGGTTTCATAGAGCCGGGTGCTAAGGGCCCCATAAGAGGACACAGCTTCGGCCACAGCCGAAAAGGCCACCAGATCGTGGGCATCTTCCAGGCGAGCAGTGTGAGCTGGGCCTGGGGCAGCGTCCCAGTCGGGCTTCTGGTCTACTCGCCAAGGACCCCCAGCCCCCAGCAGACTGGGTCCGGCGGGTTCTCTAGCACCATTGACCGGCGCCCCTGAGGCGCTTAGCTGCCGTGAGTCCCCATGGTACACTGGCCCTGAGTCCATCGGACCTGCAACAGGTCCATCCACTGGGCTGAGCTCTGAGCCTGTCTGAAGAAAGAAAGAGAGAAAAAAAGGAAAAAGATGAGCCATAATTTTAGAAAAGCATTGCCCTGTTTCCCACCACTCAGATGCATACCTAAACCCTGCTTTTCTTGCAAACCTGTCCCTGACCCAGCTTGAACCAGAACTCACCTTCACGTCTCCTTGTCCAGCTGGCTGCACCAACAGAAATGGAAGGCAGATCTTTAAGGGGTCCTAATCCAGAATTCTGAATGCTGCTCAAATCTTTTTAGAGCCTAAGATCGATCATAGGGACGAGGCTCCCCAGACACCAAGCATTTATTAAGGACTCACAAAAAGATCTTTAACTTGAAATGACCAAAGTGACACCAGGACCATGCTGATTTCGGTGTTTGTTGACAGAAAGCTAACCAAACACCCCAAGAAGCAATATACCATGTGTGCAGTGTGTGTGTGTGTACAGGGAGGGGGCGAGCAGCTCTGAGGAACAAATGCAGCCTGGACCAGAGGTCAGCCAGAGCTTTTCAGTGGGAAGGAACCCACAGTTTTTTTTCTCTGCCTGTTACTGCCCTCACTTAAGCCCTGGTCGAGCTCCGAGAGCTGGTGAAGAGATGACATTCTCACTCCCAGCCCCAGCCAGGCCGGAGGGAAACACTGATGATCAGACCCCACGTGCATTCAGCCCCATGTTGAGCCAGTCACGCCAGTGACAAGCAAGCTGCTAGTTGGACCAAGGTCCAGGTCTCTTCCCAAGCCCAAGAACCACCACGATACGCCTGATGTCCAGCAAAGCACACAGACGGCGGAGGGCATAAAAAGGAAGGAGCCGGGGGCCCAGCCCAGCAAGTTAAAAGCTAATACGAAGATGTGAAACTCAGTTTGCAGAATTCATCCCTCTAGAAAGGAAAGCTCTTCCTTACGGTAGAATGCCAACAAAAAAATATAGAAGGGACAATCGACTTGGAAAGTCATCAGTGGATGCTACAACTAGCAGGTGAAACTTGATGGGGCACAGGGTGTAGACATGGTTTCAAAGTATCTCCTCAAAAATTACTGGGTTACAACAGTAAAGAGAAATCTGGCAGACACCACCTTAACCGAATGATCAGAGTTCTCATCGTCACCAACATTGCGACAAACCAACATCATGAGACTCCTGATACGATACACTGAGCAGGATATCACATCACTCCCACAGACCTTCAGCCAAAATGTACAACCCAAAACTAATTATGAGGAAACATCAGATAAACCCAAACTGGAGGGCATGCTAGAAAGCACCTGGATTGTTGTCTTCAAAAGAAGACAAGAAAGACAAACATCTCTGCAAACATCTTCAGCTTACCGAAGAGACGAGACAGAGAAATGTGTGCTCATGGGTTAGATCACGGACCCGGGAAAACAGCTGGAAGCTACACCACTGGGACGTTTGATGCAATTTGAATATGGACGCGGATAAGATCACACTGTGTCAATCTCAGTCTTCTTGGCTTGGATCATTTTACTCTGATTATGTAAAAGAATGTCTTTGTCCTTAGGACACACACACACACACACACACACACAGTGAAGTATTCAGGGTAAAGGAACATAGTATCTCTAACTTAATCTCAAGTGGTTCAGAAAATATGATATGCATATAAAAATACACGCACACAGAGAAAATGATAACGCAAATAAAGCAAAATGTGAACAATTTTAGTATGTGGGAGTCCCAGGTACTCTTTTTGCAACTTTTCTATAAGTCGTAACATAAAGTGGATTAAACAGATGGTTAAATTGATACTAGTCCCCAGACTGTGAAAGGTGGCCCTCATGCATGGGCTCCAAAGCAGTGGTGGGAAGGTGGGATTTGGGAACAGCCCCGTGGGAGGTAAGCAGAGACCCCAGCCTAGGGTTCCCACCTCATCTTCATCGCTGCCAATTCTGGTCACAAAGGACCCTCGTGCTTTTCTAACATGCTTTTCCGAGCTTTGCACATGAAGTGCTCACTGCCTGGGATGCCCTTCCCAGCCTCTGTGGGGCCACCTTGGCTTATCCTTCAAGTACCGGCTCACTGGCACCTCCTCCCTGACCTGGCTGGCAGACTGCTCTGTGGCTCCTGACCCTGGGCTCCGCAGCTCCTTGTACCTGCCTCGGTAGCACTTTTCGCAGGCCCCTGCTGCCATTCAAGCAGCTGCCTCCCCCACCGGCTGGGAGCTCCTTTAAGACAAGGTCCGCATCTTAACCACTTCTGTCTCCTGCCCACAGCTGCTGCACGAACACTCTCTCAGCCCGGAGAAAGGCCTCCCATCCCCCACCAACCGCGGACGCCGCCGCCTTTCCCCGACCATCTCTCCAAACGTGGAGCTAGGAACAAAACCTTCCCTCTAGGAGTGTGGTTGATCACCCAGCCGTCCCTCCCTTCCTTCCTTCTCAGAAACCTGAACTACTGTGACAGCAAAGGTGACGAAGTCTGAAGCGGCCAAACTTTACATGCTTATGTGTAAAAGACAGAAGGAGCATGCATGGCCCCGAGGAAACATGAGGGAGTAGTGTGGTTTTACAAAAACAGTGTCAGGAAGACTAATGCTGCGGGAGCTGAGGCTTCCCCAAAATGGTCAAGACAACTAAAAGGATTTAAAAAGTTATTTTTGGTTTGTGAACAAGAACAAGGGCTAGGCTAGCGCTTGTGCCGCTGAATTCCCTGGGAAAGAAAATGCTCTTTAGACCAAAAAGAGAAGAAAGGGAAGAGTGGACACAAAAATGAGGGAAGTGAAGCCAGGAAGGGTGGGGGGATTTTAAGAAATGCTAAATTCCAGTTTCTTGGCCAGGGGAGCCTACTGATGCATTCCTCACCACGTGCTGGGGATGCTGGAAGAAACACGCCATCAGGAGAAGGTACCACCAGCAAGAAAAGAGCAAGCATCATTCCTGACTCCGGTGCACCGAGCGAGACCGGCCCCAGTAAGATTCCTGAGAGGGTAACTAAGGCAGCCACCAGGAGCCAGGTTCAACAGAGGCCATCAGCCCATTAACATCCAACTAACCTGACTGTTCTGTGTCCCACGGTCGTCGGGCCGGGAGACAGGGATACGTCCTGTCTGACAGATCACATACTCAAGGGCTGCAGGTCAAATCAGCCACAGATCTGCTCTGTTTGGCCTACACGGTGTTAGGTTCTTGTTTGTCTTGCCAATATTAAAAAATCAAATTTTACATGAAACGCACACTTGAAGGTCCACACTTCTACCTGGCAGACGAGCCGTGGCTACCGCTCCAGCCTGCCCCAGCCTTGCCATTTCACGCTGCTTTCGTGACACCAAGACGAGGGGTCAGAGAGTACTTATTAATCGCCTGAATTAGTTATCCCTTCATTCATTTGTGTTACCTGTCAAGTCCTTGTAGGCATTTGCATTTGCGACTTGGGCTACAGATGTTGAAGCTTCCTAAGGCCTGCCATGATCCCTTTGAGGGCCAGCAGTAGAGAATTACGGCCAGACAGGCTGGCTCGCCACTGGCAGAATGACCATATTCAAACTCAAGTGGTGTAGCAACCCGGGGTGGGGGAAGGGAGGAGGTCTTTAGTGGTCTGCCATAGGGCTCTGTTCTCAGAACGGTCCTGTTCAACATATTTACCAACAATGATAGAGAAGGCACACTGATTAAATAGGCAGATGTTGAAAATAAGAGGGATAAAGCCATGTTGAGTGACAGGACCAGGTGCCAAAAGGTCAACGACTGGAGATAAAAAAACTAACAGGATAAATAGGGTCTTACATTTAGTCCCCAAACCACATATGTGCAAGTCAAAGGTGGAAGTGGTGCCCGTAAAAATGTCTGAGGGATCAAGAGAGGTGAAAGACCAGCTGATGTTACACGAAATATGAAGACCTGGCCGCTTCAAAGAGTCCCATAACCCAGGGTTTTTTCCAACTTCTTTACTACAATCTACAGTAAGAAATACATCTTACAACATGACAAGTTAGCAAAATACTATTTGCCCTTACTAGATACACAAATCCCTCCCTCCCTCAACGTTTTTTGTAAGTTGCAACTTTCTAAGTGGATCTCATAGTCCGCTAACGGGTCCCAAGCCATAGCTGGACACACACAGCCACCACCTGACCGGAACAGGACCCATCGCACAGGCAGTGACGGCCCCTCTCTGCCCAGACAGTCCCTGCCTGAACCTGGGCTTCCCTTGGGGCTGCCCCTGAGGGGACACAGAGCAAGCAACACAGTGCAAAACAATAGAGGAACAGGTCCCTTTAGGTTCTGAAGAAGACAAAACTCGTGAAAAGTCTACACATCTGAAGTCTGTCAGTCTGGGGCAGAATTAGACTCGTCTTCGCATGACTCCAAAGGATGGAATTAGAAAATGGGTAAAGCTTTAGAGAGGTGTATGTAGGCTCCATTTAGGGAAGACTTTTAATACTTAGACATGCTAATGCACTGACCCTTGTCCCCCTAACAAGCAGGAGGCAGCAAGTTCTTATCAATGGAGACTTTGAAAAAGGAAAGGCAGTTATCAGGTGATTACTGGCAATGTTAGAGGATGAAGGCTAGACGAGGGAGGCCCTTTCAAAACCTCAGTTCAGAGATACGGCCTAGCTCTAAACGCTCCATGCTGTCTCCCTTAATCCTCGCTCCCCTCTGGGCTCCAGCAAATGCCACTCCAAGGATGTTCCCCAATGTTTGCTTTTTGTCTGGACCTCTCATCTGACCTCCTGCTAGCTCCAACCCCTGGGACATGTTACAAGCCCACTGAGAAGCAGCTTGTGTCAAAAAGAACTCCCACCTGCAACAGCCCCTTTTCCAGTTTCCTATTCTGGACAGCGTTCTTACACTCGCCAGTGCTCCTGACCCCAGCATCACCCGCGTTCTTCCAATGCACCTGATCACCAGGCCCGAACACAGGACCCCAAACAATTCTAAACGAGAACACGCCTCTGTTCTACCTCCTCCCTCTCCATGCCTGCACTTTCTAATTGTCAATCTGCCAGTGGCTCCTTTAAGCAACTCTATGTGCCCCCAGCCCCACCCCACCCACTATCTCTACCGGTGATGCCTCACCTTCCCTCAGGGCTCCCGGCCCAACTTCCTTACTCCTCCTCGCATTCCACCCTTGCTCAACCTCCAGAATTTAAGAATGCCATCTGTACGCACAACGTGCTTAGCGCGCATGGCAGAGTATTTTCCAAAATAGCCACGACACCCCTCCATCCCACATGTACTTCTCCCATGGGGAGGTGGGGTCCATGCTCCCTCCTCTTGAATCTGGCTGTTCTGACAGTGGCGGGAGTGATACTACCTGCTTTCGAAGCTGGACTGCAAAAGGCAACACAGCTTCTGCCTGGTCCTCCTGGGACGCGCACTCCTGGGGTTCAGCCACCTTGCCGTGAGGAAGCCTAGACTACATACAAAAGTCACATGCGGGTGTCTGAGCTGACGTTCCCAGCAGAACTCCCAGCCAACAGCTGCCTTCACCTGCCGAATGTGTGCGTGAAGGAGCCCTTCCACGATTCAAGCCCAGCGGTCGAGTTACCTCCAGGTTTTGAGACTCCCCAGCTGAGGCCCCAAACACAAGCTTCCCATGCAGGGTCCTTCCTGACTTCTGAATCCAAAGGCTCCGTGAGCATAATAAAATGACTGCTTTATGCCACCAAATTGTGGGGTAACATAAAGACCAGACTCTATCTAAGAAACATCAAAATGTTAAGTGAAGAGAGACTATAAACAAATGCCTTAAAGCCTATCAGTGCTGTGAAAGCAGTCTACACCGGGGCATAGGGTGAGGGTCATTTCTGTCTGGGCAGGTGGGCATATGTGTCAAGAAAGGTCTCACTTTGGGGCGCCTGGCTGGCTCAGTCAGTAGAATGTGGGACTCTTCATCTCGGGAGTTCGAGTCCCATGTCGGGCATAGTTTACTTTAAAAAAAAATCTCACTTCAAAGTAACCTTGGGGATGAGGCTTGAAAGACGGGCAGGTATTTGGGAGGGGGGAGGGGGGGAGGAATTCCAGATTGAGGGAGGAGCACACAATCCAGAGAAGGCCTGGGGGCCCAGGGAAAGATAGGCTGTGGAGCCCTGCTTGAGTACAAAGTATGGGGAGGACAGGTGTGTGGCTCACGGCATGAACAGAACAGAGCAGACTGACCTTTTAGGAGGGGCAGTCAGGTGTCGCTGTAGAATTCAGACAGCAGACTACAAGACTGGCGGGCTACAGGCCAGTTAGGAGCCTAACGTCCAAACCAGTGATAAGGGCCCGAACTAAGGCCACAGCAGAGAGATGAGAATGAGCCATGCTTATGGAAGCCGATGATTAAACGTAGGGGCTGAGACAAGAAACGGAATCAACCGCCTCCTGATAAAGTCCTGCTTCACCACGCCTGCTGACACAGGGTCTGAGCCAGATCCTACAGTCACCACACACCACCCTTCTGGTGGGGGGTCGTTTCCTGGGAGTGTGACCCCCTGCACCGTCCGCTCCTACACGAAAGCTTCCGTCACTCCTTCAGGACCTAGCAGAGAGCACTCGGTCTACGTTCAAATCTGCTGCTTCTTCCTCCCAGGACCTGGCTGGTACCCGCCTCTGCAGCCCTGTACCTTGAGAGGCGGGCCTGCGACATTCTGGCACACTCCGCTTCGGCCCCGTGACAAAGCATGCGCGGTAGAGGTCGGCAAAGCCGCCCGAGGCAACAGGAAGACCCCTGCCATACCTGACTGTGGAACCTGACAACTGATCTTGGAAGAGCCTACCCCTGATCCACCCTCCATGCAAAGGCCCCCCAAAAGTGAGGCCCTTTTTATAGCCGCTTTCCAGGTACAAAACCGCACCTTGCCCTCACTGGGATCCACACACCCAACCTTACCCAGTCCGTTCCCTGCCTCACAGTGTCACTGGCCCATCCCAGGCTGAGCCTTGTCCAAGCTCGGGGTACTCTTCCCGCAATGGGGGGCCAAAAGGGGCTTGTTACTGGAAGACAGGTAGAGTAAATGCCCTTCTCAGATCCAAGCAGAGACTTAATGCCTCACACCACTTCATGAAGAGTTGACCTGTGCATACAGCATACCAACCCCAGGCATGATTCTCACCCTGAGGGGACTCCAGGTCTTCCTGGGAGGGTCCAGGAACCTCTACTGGGATTGGTCCCTGCTCAGGACTCCCACGGTCCCACCCATCTCTTCTACAGCCAGCTCCCTTCTGCTCCCAATGCCCCAAAGCTGGTCCCCGAGACATCTGCAGGTATTCAACAACAGCAGCCCACCCTCCCCACCTGAGGGGCTCCAGAGAAGTGTGGAACTCCACTGCCAAACATCTCATTTTGTCTATGACACAGGGAGCAGGGCAGAAAAGACACTAGATTTTCCCAGTCCTTCCTGCCTCAGAGTATCAGCACACTGAAACCAAATCAGCAATCCCCCATCAAAGGGAAACAGAAGGAAGGAGGTTAAAGCCGACTATCTTGAGAGATCAAAGTCCTCGCTGGCCACACCATCTTAGGGCCTCTAGGAAAGGGGAAGTCAGAAGAGGCACAGAGTCCAGGGGGCTGTTCTGCGGACCGGCAGCACTTAGGCCCCGTGTTGGAAGAAACGTGTCTGGGAAGGTATTTCCAGCCAGGATGGATGAGGTGCAGTCAACCTCCACTGAAGACCAGTGGCTGGGAGGCAGGGCTGGTCTACGGTGCATCCTGGGCAGTGTCATCTCCAAGAATGAGTTCTCCTGGGATTCCAAGAGAGCAGCGGCTGCTCCCCACCCAGCAGGCCAGTAGGTCCCGCCCAGCGCCGCGCCGGCAGCTCAGCTCCTCTGCTCTCCAGCAGCTGTTCAAGGGGTTGGACCTCCCAGCTCTGCCCTCCCCCCAGTCCTAGAGGTCAGCAGCGGGTCCTTCCTCCCCTCCCCCTCCCCTAACTAATGCCCCCCCATCTCTCAGCACAGGGGCTGTATTTATGGCATGTTCTATCTAGAGGTGACCAATTATTCATCTCTTAAAAGGATTCTCCCCCCCTGGGATTTACTGATGAAACAAATCTGTGAGTGGGGAAGAAGACTTTTAGGGGAGCCCTTTCAGGGAATGTGCTCGTCCGCCTGCATGTGTCTGTGTGTGTCTGACTGTGGGGGTGTGTACGCTGGCTAGCCCTGTCCCATGTCTACACTCTCCGCACCCAAGCTCTCTGCAGACAGCAAATCCTGGGGGGTTAGGTCTGATTGTCACGTATTGGCAAAGGGTGCTCTGTGTGAGGTGGGGGAAGGTAGTGGCTCTTGTGGTTAGTATGTACATATCAATAAAACACTTTAAAATCTAATTTTTTTTCCTACTACAAATAGGATACAGATGTAGCAGATTTCTCAATGGCTGGGGTGATGCTTGGGAAAAAGCTGAATTAGACCCAATGACCTCAGGCCTAATTCCCTGAGGTCACCATATCTGGCAGAAGTACCGGGATGTGACTGCTCATGCCTTCTGACCCAACAGTAATTAATGTGGTTTCAGGGAAGAAAGGAAAAGAAGAACTAGGAAAAGTCTAGTAACTTTGATGGAACACTCTTAGAGTATCACGCTAATCACTGCACACTCACTTATCTCCTCCAATCATCACCAACTCCTACAGGGTAGAGATGTACCTCCACAGATGAGGACCCTGAGCACAGAGAGGCTAAGTCACTTTCCCAGGATCACATAGCAATCCAGAAGAACACAGCGATTTTTAACCATTAAGTATTCCTAATCTCACTTCAGGAAATGTAAACAAAATAAATAAGACGATAGAAGAAATTTTAAAAATTACATGTGCCAAAGATTTCCCCTGAAGCATTAGTAGCAAAGAATTACAAATCACCTAAAATGTTATGTTGGTTTTTCTTCATGAAAAGAAAATGGGAATAAACATATGAAAAAATACTCAACTATTTAGTATTCAGAGAAATACAAAATAAGACCACTTTGAGATTTCATTTTATATCCACTATATAGAATTTAAGAACAAGAATGTTTAGTTCAATTCTGCTGATATACACTGGAGCAGAATCATCAATGTTCAATCGTTCCTGGTCTCATCGGCTATTTTTGAAAGAAGTACTGGTATGATGTCCATAGCATATGCTGTTGCTTCTTTTATGAACACTTGTCTCAGGCCTTTTCTTCCATGGGGAAACTTCCCTTGGAAAATAAAGCATATAAACATACATTCTTTCATCCTAAGTGTTATTTTGTACATGTATTAACGTACCACTTTATTTTACTCATGGTATAGCAGGATGCTAAGATACCATTTGAAATACAACGTTGGTTAACTGGATTCTAGCTTACTCTATTATTTTAATAACTTAATTTTAATAAAATAAACAAGATCTCAAAATGAAGAAAAAAAGAATCGTTTGTATCCTGCCCTTACCACTTACTAGTTGTGTGGCCTGGCAGAAGTCAGTTAACCTCTCTGTGTCTCATTTCTTTATCTGTAAATCTGGGGTTAAAAATTAACCTCTCTGTGCCTCTGTTTCCTCATCTGTATATCCGGGGTTAATAAGAGTACCTAACCTCACGAATTAACATAGGAAGAACACTTTTAACAGTATAAGGTACATAGTAAGGGGTGAAAACTTTAGTTTCATACCAAGTGCTGCTGGGGTTTAGCAGGAATTTTCTCTTCACATACCACTGGTAGAGAGCAAAACAGAAGGACCATTTTGGAAAGGTCTGTGGTGCTTTCTTTTAATGTGAAACATACATTTACCCCATGGTCTTGCAATTCCACTCCGAGAAACTTTGCAAATGTGCATCAGAGATATGTACACAGATGTTCACTGCAGCATTACTCATAACAGCCAAATCATGGAAATAGATCTACGCGCCCACCAACCACAGACGGACAATGGAATATTACATAGCAGTGCAAACAAATGAACCACAGGAACACAAACAAATCTCAGAGACCAGACTGTGCTTTAAAAAAAAGAAAAAAAAAAAAGCAAGCCTTTAAAGGCTATATATAGTCTACCAATTCGAAAAAGTTCAAACAAAAAATAAAGTTAAATGTACTGTAAAAGATTTAATTAAATGTATGTAATTAAACCTTTTTTTTTAAAGCAAGGTAATGATAAACACAGAATTCAAGGGAGCGGTAACCTCTGGAGGTGAAGAAAGGATATAGGGTTAGGGGAAACACCCAGATAGGTTCAGAGATGTTGGCCATGTTCTCATTTTTATCTTGGGTAGGTACTTAGCTCTGCATTATCATGCTTTATCTGTTTAATGTACATAAAACACTAGGTCAAATATACATTTCCAATAATACATAAGAAAAATTACAATACTTATTACTTTATCAGTAGATGTATAACTGCTTAAAATAAAAAATAAGAACATTTTTATAAAAACACAGGGAAATGTCTTAAATGAAAAAAGAAACTCAAGAATGTACTTGTACTCATAAATAGATGCTTTCTGAGGGTTTTTACTACAGGGGAAGTGTTTATACAATGAAGTGGAGAAAACAAACAAGATTCAAAATATTGCCCAATTTAAGAATTCAATTCCATCCACAACGCATGCGTGTGCACACAAACAAAACACCAAAGGAAAATATGCAGAAATGTTAACAATGCTCATCTCGGGGTGGTAAAGAATGGGAATATTTCCTTGTTCATAGTCTCCAGACTTTATTGTAGGGATCAGATTTTTATTTAAGGGGAAAGTGTGAGAACAAAGTATGGACAACACACCTGAAACTTTGCATACACTATGCACGCCTCTGAACAAAGCCTACACGGGAAGCTTCCTAGAGAGGAATTTGCGGGTGAAGTTTCTTCTTGCTATTTCTGTTGCTAGATAGTTGTTTGTGTTACCCATCCCCCCAACACACACACGTGCGGCGGAAGTAGGAAAAATCCCACGAGCACTGTCGGAGGGGAAGACAGGGTATGGTTGAAGAGGGGTGCAGAGGCTGAAGTTCTCCACCCGTTAAAAGTTCTCTGTGGCTTGCGGTGCTCCCACCCGAAGTCCAAGGGAAAGCCCTGCAACGCGCACCCGTGCGGAAGCCGCCTCCCTCGGCAGCGCGAACGCGATCTTGACCCCTCCCCGCGAAGCGACCCCAGCAGGCGGCGGAGGGGTGAGCGCTGGGTGGGGGCGGGGAGCCCAGGCCGGGCGCCATGTCCTGATCTTGGGCCAAGGCGGCCAGCTCTCCCGACGGAAGCCCCTGCCTCGAGCAGCCGGTGGCGGCCCGGCCGGGGGCCAGCCGGGAGGAAATCGAGCCGACCACATCTGAGGCCTGGCGAAAGGCGCAGCAGCTGCCTCCGAAGCCGCCAGCGCACGAGAACCAGGTCAGGACGCAGAGGCGGCTCCCAGGCCAGACAGCAAGACACATACACACACACACACACACACACACACACGCACGCTCGCGCGCCCCTCCAGCAGCCGCTGGGGCCATCGGCCGAGCCACGCAGTGCACGTCCAGAAGAGCCCCCATCAGCCCCCAGCGAGGCCCGGCACGCCCACCGCTCCACCCACCCGACTGCCCACACCGGTTCTCGCCACCCACCTCCCACCCCACAGTCTGGACGCGGAGGAAATGAGAAAACCCCGCCACCACCACAGCCCCCTGCGCACCACCCCTGGCCAACAGCCCCACGCGCGGTCCCTAAAGGTGCCCAAAGCCCACTAAACCTACTGGCCCCTCGGGAGGGCTAGAGGACAACGCGGACGCTGACACACGAGAGCAGGGAACAGTTTTGAGAGGCCAGCGCAAAATCTGGGACTAAGCAAGCACTTTCGCGTTCAAATGTAACCTTTTCAAGTCTTCAACATCCGTTGTAATGGATGGGCAGATAGATGAGGCACAGTTAACCAACAGACTCCAAGACTCAACACTGGGGAGTGGCACTGCCGACGGAACATGGGAGGGGAGTGTGGATCCCCATGGCCCCCCAGCTGCCAAGCTTCTCATCTTTTGGAGAAAGAGCTCCCACACGTGCACATTCACAACCAGGGATTCTCACAAACCAGGGATTTCAGCCTCTCCCCTGGACCCCTATCAGGTGAGTTTGCCCCTGTCCCTTCCTTTCTCAAGGACTCAAGAGGACTTACACTTTTTTTTTCATTCAAAGAAATGAATCTTTAAGCCAGCACCCAAAAATCTGGAGGAAAAGTAATTTGGGGCAGAAGGGACTCCAGCCATCAGTCACAAGACCGACTTCACACAGTGGGTTAGGAACTGGAAATGGGGGAGAAATTGCCATTTAGGGGAACCTGGTGACAGGAAATTAGGGAGTGCGAATAAATCCAATAAATTCTAGTTATCCTAAACTGGAAAAAAAAAAAATCACACAACACATCTCAGTATAAAGGCTTGTCTTCCACGGACACTACTGGTCTGTTAGCCCAGATAACGGAAAGATGCCAGTAATTTGGGTTCTTGTGCGTGTTCATCTGGAAGTCCTATCTGCAGTGTTAGAGAAAAGGAGGCAGAAACCCTGGCCCTCCCCATCCATGAGCTGCTCTCTGAGGGTCAGGGGTGATGAGGAAGGCCATGGGAGTCCTTCTCCCTCTGGCCTTCCTGTGGCACACGCCCACCCCCTCCCTCCCAGTTTCTGTGAGGCTGCTAGATCTTGGTCCTCCATTCTCCATTTCCTCCTTTATCCCCTCAACAGAGCTACTCTCCACACTTCCACCCTCTGCTCTCCTGGAAACCTCCCCAGCTCAGCCTGCACCAGTAACCCTAAAGCTTGCTTTTTCCTGGACTGTTTCTCAAGCTCCTAGCCTGCTCTCCAGCTCCAAGAAACATTTCTACCTGGATGCAATGTAAGCCCAGCACATTTAAAACCTAACTTGGTGGGTGGTGGGGGCAGGGGAGTACCCAGCTGGCTCAGTCAGAAGAGCAGGTGACTCTTGATCTCGGGGTCTTGAGTGCAAGTTCCACATTGGATGTAGAGATTATTTAAAAATAAAGTCTTAAAAAAAAAAAAAAAGAAGAACTTGGCACCTGTCCCCTTTTTCCCAGCAACTCCTCCTCTGAACATTGATTTTTAAAAATTCATGTGCAAAGTTATTCTCTTGGATATCCTGGCTCAAACCTCCCAGCACCTTTGATGTCCTCCCTTCAGGCCTCCATATGCAAGCAGACCCTAGTCTGCTCCTCCTGACAGTAGTTCAGAACTGTCTTCTTTCCATTTTCTCCTCACTTCTCTCTCAGGGAATAACTGCAGTACAAGGCTCCTCGACTGGCCAGCCCACCTCTGCCCTCACCCCAGCACACGCTGTCAGTCATATGCAATCCACTGAGCCTTCAACCCATGACCCCTAACTTCCAGGCCGGCGTGCCTAATTCACTACTATAATCTTTTCTTTTGGGTCAAATGGTAAAAATAAGGAAATAAGTAGGTAGGTAGGTAGGTAGGTAGGTAGACAGATACATGTATCAAGGGCAATAAAGATCCCGCCACCTCGCTGCTAGGAACTTAGGTTTATAAATTTGCATTTTTTCAAAAAATCTTTTCCACACATAAGTGAAAACTGAAAACGCCGGATGAGGGGAACAGTTGGGTAAATTATAATACAACTCAATGCACTATTAGATAGTCCTCAAAAACCATAAATTATGAACGCCAAGGAAATATGTTTGAGAAAATGGGCAGCAGAAACAGCAGAATACGCTACGGTATGAGGGTCATGACGACAGCAACATACAACCATGCACGCAAAGGACAAAAGATGGAGGTAGTTTTTTTTTTTAAGAAAGCAGAAAAAGCTCAAGTGGCCCCACAGAATACTAAAATCTCACCTAGTGATGCTATCAACACATCATACCCATCATGCCTTTCACATACGGCGAACATGTGTGCAAGTCAGGTATGCTTCCAGCAAATGTGCATTAAGAACTTACTCCACGACGTTACTTCTAGGCACTGGGGACGCAGCAGCGGGTGATCGCTCTGCCTCGTGAACAAAGACTTCACGGATGTTTGGATTCATCTCAGATCTCATTCAAAGGAAAGTTCCTTTAGGACAGACCTGTACCATGATCTCTCAAATGTGTATGGCAGCATAAATCTATGTTATAGACTCTGTGGCTTTGAGTATGGGATGAAAGCAATGAAAATGGATATTAATTATGAGTTTATCTCTGAGCGAAGCTGCCCTTTGTGCAGCTACTGATAGAATTATCACAGGCACACTAAAACTCATTATAGAGCCAAGGAAAACTCTGGTGGGTGACCCAAAAGAAGAAAGCAAGGTCCTAAGAATAGAATGATAAGAAAGGTAAAGAAGAGCTTCAATAGGAGATGCTGAGAGAGAAGAAAAACAGGAGGCTCTCTCCCTGCGAAGTGGAAAATGAAAAAGTAAAAACAAGGAGCTCCCCCTTCCCAGAGAGGACTATAGTTTACATTTGGTTCCTTTCCCCCCATGCAATATGCATATAGTTTATAAAATTGGGGTCACTGAGTATATTCAGGGTTTTTAAATGCTCATTTCTGCCCCGACAGTATCCCAGGTATTTTCCCATAGCGCTTCCCATACACTTTACATGGGTGAGTTGTGTGTGATGTAAATTATATAATAAAATTGTAATTTTTAAAAAATCCTTTAGAGAAAACCTGAATCTCCATCCCTGTAAGAAACTGTAGGACAAAAGCAGAAACACCGTGCGCTCAAGAGAAGACGGCTGAGCTGGTGAGCCCACCCCGACGGTGAAGGGTACGGGACGGAGGAGCGTCAGGCACCTCAGGAGAGACTCTGCTTTATAATTCCCTCACGGGGGTGGACATTTCCTTTATTTCCCCATTAGGTCACAAGTGGAAGTGAAAATAAGAGACTCTTATCTCAGGGTGAGTGCCGGTGGTCAGGATGGGGAGACCACCTCCCACTCCACTGCTACACTTGGAAGGGAAGAGCCACCCAGGACAGCAGGAGCCTGCTACCTCCTGTGAGGACAGAAAGCAAGCTGGCGTGGCCACAGCTGTGGGCTGAGGAAGAGTGAGCTGCGCTCTGAAGATGCGTAAGCAAGGGCCCCCAAACCAAGAACCACTGACAGTGATCAGGCGAGCAGTCACAGTAACGGTCATGAAATGTAGGTCGGTTCAAAAGGTCCTTACTGAAGAAGGAGGAGAATGAGAAGGAAGAGAAAAACTGGGGAGAGGAGTCTGCAAGAGATTCAGTAAAATAAAAGCAAATAAGACAAGGAATATGTATTAGGCAATTAGCATGCCCTTAAAAAAGTTAAATGCAAACCATTTTGTTGAAAAACTGAGTTGTGTTGTTAACACCCACAGTACAAGAGCGCACGGCTACTCCAGAATACCCGAGAGTCAACTACCTGCTAAGTGTCCCCCTTGTCATGAAAAAGACCACTCTAGAACCTCCATGAGGACCCAGGGCAGGTGAGCTGGTGAGCTGCACACTCAGGCCACCCTCGAGACATATCCCAGGCTCCCACTTTTGGCTAGAGATGAACAAGTCCTAGCCACTAACCCCAAAACTGCCGGGGGAGGGAGATTTAAAAATCACATCCCCAACCTGAGGGTGTCAGTCCTCAGAAAGCAGCAGGCATGCCCCACCCAAGGCCACAATCCTTGCTTTTCAGCCTTGTTCTCAAGGGAAAGGCTGGACCAGTTTTCAAGTCCCTCTCTCTCCCCAGCTATGGCCTTGATCTCTGGCCAACACCAGATCAGCTAGGAAAGGGGTGGGGGTGGGGTGCTGTGGCCTGGCATTGCACAGACGGAGGGGCAGCGGCAAGGGCAGGAGAAGACAGGTGGCTGACGATAAAGACCGAGCAGCAAGGTGTTCACCTGGAGCTGGGGTGCGTGTGACCAGCAGAGACACCAGACTGCCAGCCCCACCTCTTCTAAGGTTGTCTTAATACAAGCCCTGGATAAGTCATTTTATCTCTCTGGGCCTCAAATTCCTTACCTGTTCTTAAAAAATTCTTTACAAGTGTCAGGAAAAACTGAGGATCCGCTCCAGATTAAAGGAGACTAAGAAACCTGAGCAGTGAATCTGTGTGACTTGGTTTTTTTCCCCCTACAAAACAGGTTGTGACAATGGGCAAAATCTGAATAAAGCCTATAGACTGGTTTCTTAATGTTAATAACGTTAGTGTTTGTAAAGTCTGTAAATCAGGTCTGTAGCAGTATTGTACGTATGTTAATTTCCTGAGTTTGATCGAGGCACTGTAGTCATTTATGTGATTTTAGAAAATCCACACTTAGGGCACCTGGCGAGCTCAGTCGGTGAAGCATGTGACTCTTAATTGCAGGGTTGTAAGTTTGAGCCCCACTTGGGTGTAGAGATTACTTAAAAGATAAAATCTTAAAAAAAAAAAAAAAGAAAGAAAAAGAAAGAAAATCCACACTCAAGTGGTTAGAAGTAAAAGGCATCATGTCTGCTACTTACTTTCAAATGGTTGAAATAAAAATTAGAAAAAGAAAACAAAGCACAAGTAGTAAAATGTTAACATTTGGAAATCTGAGTGACGAGAATTCCTTGTACTATTCTTGCAACTTTTCTGAAACTCTGAAAGTATGCCAAAAAAAAAAAATAGTTTTATAAGTTATGTTACAAGAGGACTGCTAAGACTCTCCTAGCCTCTGTAAGAAGGTAACATTCTCCACATGTTACAGACAAGGAACAGGAAACAGGAAGAGGACAGTTCCTCAGCAGCAGGAGGGCTCTGGAACTCAGGGTCTCTGACTCAAGTCCTCCCTCTACCCAGACCCTAGATCTTCCAAACAGCAAAGGACAGTGAGCCCCAGACACCACCCCAGATACTGGACAAGAACCTCAGAGCAGAAGGCAAGTAAGAAAGGGGCCACCTGGACAGTGTCTGGGAGGCTGTCAGGAGCAGTGGGAGGCTTCAGAAAACAGACCACCCTGTTCTCCTCCCGAGACCCCTTCCCTCCACATGCACAGGGCACACACGTGTCCTCTCGTGCACACCGCAGAGGCTAACCAGAAGCTTCAGCAACATGCTTGCACTAACTCCGCCAGAACGCACAGCCCCACAAGGAACACAGAACACAACCTAGACAGCCCTGGGAGGGCAGCCTTCCCAAAAGGAACACGACATCTGGAAATCCTAAGTCAGTCTCCTAAATAACTCTAGGGTCAGGGGGGAAAGAAGAAATCAAAATCACAGCTACATTTATTTCCAACTTATTTAGGCTACTTGTCCGTGTCATGGTAAGTATGTACTTCAAATATCATTAATATGTGAACTGATTTGAGTATAAAAATAGATTTGTTTCCGTGGAAAGAAGTCACATGTACAGATCTGAAGATTAATGTCCATGAAAATAATGGCTATTAACAGAAGAAAAATTCTTCTATATTCTCCTAAAGCTGTTTCTATAAATATTTTTTACTAAATATGAAGGAAAATAAATTAAGGCTCCATCCAAGAAACTAGAAAATAAAAACTTTAAAAATGTGAGAAAGGGGCACCTGGCAGGCTCAGAGAACGTGCGGCTCTCGATCTTGGGGTTGTGAGTTCAAGCCCCACGTGGGGTGTAGAGATGACTTAAATAAAACTTTTAAAAAATTTAAAAAAAAATAGAAATGTAGGAAAAGGGAATCAGTAAAGACAGAAATAGTTGATTAGAAAACAAAATGTAGTGATATTTATAAATGGAATCTAAGAGATGGCTCTCCAAAAGGCCACTGTTAGAATAAACAAATCTCTGGCAAGGCTGATCATTTGAAAAAGAGAAACATAAATAAACAGTATTAGAAATGTGAAAAGGAATATAACTATTATCAGTGAATAGGGCATGAAGTGCATTTAAAAACTTTGAAAATATTAATGAAAGGACCATTTTCTAGGAAGAGGTAGAAATATTAAAAATGTCACTCACCAGACAAGTGGAAATGTATCAGAGAACTACCCTCCCCCCAAAAAGGGCACCAGGCCCAATAGTTATTACATTATTTTTCTAGCTCATAAAAATGTTGATTTGTTTTATTCTTTCATTTAATTCTCCCAGATCCCTATGAGGTCGTAAGCACTATCTCTGTTTCACAGACAAGGAACCTAAGGGCTCAAGCATTGTCTCTAAGTCACCCAGCCACACGTGGCCAACCTGGGACTCAGTCCCACAGTCTGACATTTCTGGGGTGAGGCCCAGAAAATTCTGCGTTCCAAAATGCTCAAGTACTTCTGTGATCAGCCCGGGTTAGAAACTTCTGGGCCCTTGCTACTTAAAGTCTAGTCCCATGAACAGCAGCATCACCATCACGTTTCTCTTGTGAGAAATGCAGAATCCCGGCCCCAGACCTGCTGAATCAGAAAATGCATCGTAAAGAGATTCCCATGTGATGTGGATGAACATTAAAACGTGAGAAGCACTGGTCTGTCCTGCATCTATCTGTCCAGGCTCCTTCAATTCCCTTCAAAATTTGCAAAAGCAGGGGCGCCTGAGTGGCTCAGTCGGTTAAGCATCTGCCTTGTGCTCAGGCCATGACCTCAGGGTCCTGGGATCGAGCCCCGCAACAGGCTCTCTGCTCAGAGGGAAGTCTGCTTCTCCCTCTCCCTCTGTACACGCGCATTTCCTCTCTCAAATAAAATCTTTAAAATTTGCAAAAACAGTGCCTGTTCTGTCTAGCACAACCCAAACAAAATGAACTGATGAACTGGAATGAAATTTGATCATGTAACCATGTACAAAAAAAGTGTAGCAAAATAAAACATTAAAAAATTAAAAGCAATTTGTAATATTTATCAAGGTCTGATAAAGAATACCACTAATATGTGAAACTCTTACTAACTCATAAAAACACACACAAATAGGCAAAGGAAATAAAAATATATTCACATAGTGCAGATCCGACTAAACAGAGCAATAAGAGACTTGCAAATCAAATGTTACACCAATTTCTATACCAATTAAAAAATAAAGATTTTATAAATATGTATTATTTTGTTGATAATTGGGGAAAATCAATAAAGACATTTAAAATGGAAAAAAATATATACGATTGTTCTAGAAAGACCCAAATATTAAGAGGAGTTCTAAGTGGTGAAATTATGTTTTATTCTATTCGCTTATGTGAACTTCCTAGTTTTTCAGCAATGAATCTGTATTCTTTGTAATAGACAACAACAAAAAAGTTTCTATCAGCTTGACCTTATCTGAAATTTAACAGCTCTGACGCTTAGTCTCTCTTGGATTTTCACAAGTCCACACATAATACTTGGCCTTTTCACCAATCACAGTCTTAAAGGCATGTCCTTTCAATCCTCCTCAAGTACTGGAGCCCCAAATAAACAGAGCCCTTCTACCTTACTCTGCAGCCTGGCAGTTCTCAAACTCCAGTGGGCACGGCAATCTCCTGTAGGAAGCTGGCTGCAGACGCAGACCCCCAGGTCCTACTCTCGGAGATCAACCCTGTACGTCTATGGAGGGGATGTGGAACCAGGTGGTCCCCAAACTACCTTTTGAGAAGCCCCCGTCCCGCCGATAACCCTATGGGAGTGAGGGTAAGTGCAGAAAAAGGGAAGTCTTGACTGGTGTAGAAATTGGGTGAACTGAGGGTCTTAGATGTTGACAGGGGGCCAGCGGTCTCTCTCTACCCACCCCCCCGCTATGTGCACGTGCAGGCTCGACCAGTGGTCAGTGCTTCTGCTCTTTAAAGAGGGCAACAGGTGCAGGGGAGGCAGGGGTAGGATATGACTTGATCCAACAGGTGAGCTGAAGTCCAGAGCAGCCCTGTGTCCTAGCCTCCCTGCCAGAACACGCTCTGCTCCGGGAGAAGGCATTTGGAACCGGTTCGCGGAGGTCCATCTGTCAGAGTTGCTGCTCGGCGCCCTGAGAAGGCAGCTCCTCCCACCCTGGCAGAGATGCTGCACGGCTGCCACGAGGGGCCCGACGACTTGGCCCGGTGCTGGCAGGGCCGACGGTGGGCAGTGGCAGAGGCAGTAAGGCACGGGTAGGGTAGGGACCCAGAGCAGAGCTTCCCCTCCCCCACCTCTTGGGTACCACTTGGTTTTCCCCAGGGACTTAAATAAACCAGCAGAGGAGCCAGAGACAGCGCTCCCGTCTGCTTCACCCCCTGAACATGAAAGGGGAGAAGGCGCACAGACCACCAGCCAGATGAGAACTGCTCACTGCGGCTGCAAACACAACCTGGTGACATGCTGAACCAGACGCGAGCCGACCCTTACAGTGACTGGGCAGCGGCTCACAGCCCACCTCTAACCGGCATTTCTTTTTCACACACAAGCCAAGCTGATCCCTCCCCCCACCTTCTTTTTAGGGAAGGCAAGAGGCAGGAATCTGGCCCCTGCTTAACAGCAGCAGGGGTTCCCACGTCTCCCAGGGAAGGGGGGGGTCCCTTGTTCATGGGTCTCAGCAGATGCAGCCTTCCTAGCCAGGCTGACAGCTCCATCTCCATCTCCATCTAGCTCTTGGGGCAGCAGAGACCGGGAGCCTGCAGTTACGGGGTGAGGGGCAGGGGGAGGACAGAGGGGCTTGCACTGGACAGCTCCATTGAGAACTAGTGCCTCCCATTCCCCAATTACAAGTTTAAAATGCAGGGCGCCTGGCAATTAAGCAACAAATCCTTGATCTCAGCTCAGGTCTTGATCTCAGGGTCATGAGTTCAAGCCACGAGTTGGGCTCCACGCTGGGCATGGAGCCTACTTAGAAAATAAATAAATAAAAATAAAATGCAAACACAGCGGGGAGAATTAGCACATTGATAGGCTCTTCGTAGAAGACGCTTGTGGGAGTCTTAGACTCTGGAGAAGAGCAGGGCAACGAACAAAGATGCTACCTCAAGAAAGGAGACCGGGCACACAGAAGGGGAAGCCAGTTTCACCAGTGGCCTCTGTAAGCTCTACTTCCAGCCTCCATGAACCCTCGTCCCCAAAGAGCAGCTGCAGGGAAGCTTGTGTTTTAGGCTTCCTTCAGGCGTCTGGGAACTGAGAAGGCAACTCTCCCTACTAGTTAGTACTAATGAGAATTAATGACAAGTGGGCTGTTAGTCCCCAGGTAATTACAAGGTGTGGGCTCACAGGGCTCCTCCCTGATGTCTGCCTGTGGGAAAACAGCCCAGGACCTTCTTTCTACGGTGGGGATGAGGCAGGTGCCCCACGTCTGTTATCCAGCTCACAGCCTCCAGGCTCGCAGCCAGGCCTGCTTTAGATTCTGCTCCCCAGACTGGCCTAGGCTGTCACACTTTGAGGAGGTGAAGCTCATTGTCTCTCTCATCAATTTGATTCTACAGCATTTATTAAAAGGATTTACTGCATGCCAGGCCTTGTGCCAGCTACTGGGAAACGGCGTGGAGTAAGTGGAGCAAGCACCTGACCAGAGGACCTCATACCAGGCCCTAAGTACTGCCGCGGAAGCGCAGACTTCATGCACGGGCTGAGGGAAGGAGGGGAGCTGGGGCCCACGCAGCCGGAGTGGTAGCGACCGCAGCACAGCGCACGGACAAGACCCAGAGCGTTTCCAACACACCTGCAGGAACAGGTTACAAAGTGTAACACGGGCCCCCGGCTGGCGCAGAGGAGCACATGACTCCCGATCTTGGGGGTTGTGAGTTCGAGCCCCATGCTGGGTGTCAAGATTACTTAAGTAAATAAAACTTTTTAAAAAGTGTAACAGAAAAAGATCCCCTTCACTGCAGTAATAACAAGACCTACAACATCTTAGAAATGAACCTAATGAGAAGAGCGAGCCAAAACTTTAAAACTCTGGTGGACACACAAAGAAGACTAGAATAGATGGACAGATATACTTCCCATTCCCTGGATAGGAAGACTCATTGTAAAGCTCTCCATTCTCCCCCAAATAATCTATAAATTCCATGTGATTCCAATTGAAAAATCACAACATTTTTCACAGAATTTGACAAGTTGTTTATAAGCTTATTTGGAAAAGGAAATATAAAAGAAAAGCCAAAAAAAAAAAAAGTGGAAAAAATGAGTTTTGGGTTTTAACCCAACTGTTATATAAAAACTGCTGTACTTAAAACAATAAAATACTGGGGTGCCTGGGTGGCTCAGTCAGTTAAGTGGCTGCCTTCAGCTCAGGTCATGATCCCAGGGTCCTGGGACTGAGCCCCGTGTAAGGCTCCCTGCAGTCTGCTTCTCCCTCTGCCCCTCCCCCCAGCTCATGCTCTCTCTCTCTCTCTCTCTAATAAATAAAATCTTTAAAAAAATCACAAACAATAAAATACTGACAGAATCAGACAAATAATTCAATGGAACTGGAGGCTCTAGAATGCCCATGAATGTGTATTCCTAAAATGCTTAAGGTAGAATTATAAACCATTTGGTTAACTATAAATAGTCAAAAAACAGACTGGAAATAATAGGCTTTCTATCTGGGAAAAATTCAATCCCTATCAAATCATATACAAAAATAAATCCTGAACAAATTGCCAAAAAGTATATGTACAAATATGTCAATTACCACATCATTTATAATTACAGAAAATTGGAACCAGACATGTCCATCAATGGGAATCAGTTTAATTACAATAAACCTATAACATGCCAGACTCTATAGCCTTTAAAAGCCTAAGATAGATGTGCTGACATGGAAAGATACCCTCCACATACTAGTGAGCAAATAAAAGAATACCAAACATAAAGGATGGTTCAAACACACGACCGCAGGATAAGCAGTAAGTTCATATACTCATTTTAAAGTCTGCAAAGATACGTATAAATTGGTGATAGAGATTACACCAGGATGGGGAAGAAATAGCAATTTTCAGTTTCTAATTTTTCTAATTTATATACTTTTATATTTTTTTGAGTTTGTGAAGTGGCTATGTATTATTTTTATTTTTATTTAAATTTAAATTTTTATGTAAGTCCAAAAATGTATTTCCCATTTGGGGGAAAAAAAAAAAAAGAAAGAAAGAAAGAAGAATATTGCTAGTGATTTCTAGGTTGAACTCATAATTCACCCTCTCTCTGTCCCTGGCCTCTACTGCTCTCCATGGAGTTAAGGTAAAGGGTAAGAAAATCTATCCCCCAATGTGCTGCACCCTCTCCCGCCAGTGTGACCCCTGGGCCAAATCATCTCTCTGCTGACTTCAACAAGTTCAGGCTGGGGTACAGAGCGCTCTCCACCATGCCAGACTCTGCCGGACCTGGAGAGGGGAGACTGTGCCTTCCTCGTTGGGATTACTGTTGCCCTATACCCTGAGCTCTGGGGGAATAAAAAAATGGATTTTCAGTGGAGCACTGGAGACGGTCCCCCAGAAATGCTCACACCGTTCTTCCTGATGCTATGAATCTCCCCCCTTACCCTACTGTCTGTCCATCCTAGCACACTCTTCATAGCCTCAGGGATCCAACTGGGCCTTATCTTCCAGAAGTGCACCAAAGAAACACAGAGCAAGACTTGAACCTGCAGCCTTGACCAGCTCAGCTAAGCCATGAGCTCTGGGTCAAAATTTTATTTTCCTCCCCGGACCCCCCAGCCCTTCACTGTCCTTAGCTTCTAGCTTCATTTTCTCTGCTGCTAATGCATGAGGCTTTTCTCAATGCTACTAAAACATCTATATGGACCTAGGATATGCTCTGGTCCTAGGCAATAAATTCCAAACTGATTTTGTTTAGGTTAAAAAAAAATTTTCCCCCACAGGTCTGGCTGCTAAGCTGATAAGCTATTACTAGGTCCCTACCCCGCAGCTTGGAGACAAAGCCCCTAAAAGTAATCCAGCACAGTCTCTGGCCCTGACGTTGTTCCACAGCCAGTGATTCTCCCTTGCTGGGAGGAAAGGGAGCCAGGCTGCATCAGGACTTAGTATTCTCACATTGGGTGTACCATCAGCATTTCCCCAAGAGCACTAGCAGACATGAAATAGCAAAACCCGCAAAAGAGGCCATAGCAGAACTTAGAGAAAAAGTCATATTTTTAAATGTGTCTGTGATTAAAAAAAAAAAGTAGAAAAAGAAAAAATAGAATGTCTTACAGATCCAATGCAGAATCTAGAAAAAGCACATGCCAAATAAACCTAAGGAAAAGAAGACAATAAAGACTAAAGCAGAAATTCATGCTTTAGAAAACAGAAAGCTGGGGTGCCTGGCTGGCTCAGTCAGTAGAGCATGTGACTCTTGATCTCAGGGTCGTGGGTTCAAGCCCCACGGTGGGAATGGAGCCTAGTTGAAAAAAAAAAAAAAGAGAGAAAGAGAGAGAAAAGAAAACAAAGCACAACTGACAAATCTATGTGCTTTTAAGTATATAAAAAAAGAAATTAATGTACGATGTTAGAAATTAAGAAAGTGAAAAGAAATCACAGCTACTGAGGGAACTGAAGGGCAAGAACTATATACCCATGATGCTATTAAATTTGAAGAGATCACTTTCATAGAAAACACAAAGTAAATGTTTCGTAACAATAGCCACGGAAATTATAGGTCAATCTCCTTCACAAAAATAAATGCAAAACTCCCACGCTGATAAATCAAACAGCATGCTAAAAAAAAAAAAAAAAAACAAACCCAATTACCAAGTGGGATACTCAAGGAATTAAAGATAGTGCAATATTAAGAAATGCATTAACATAATCCATCCTACCAACAGGCAAAGGAGAAATAGTTCACCTTCAGACCACGTTAAATAGATGTGAAAAATGAAGCATCCACTACTAATAGGGAAAAACTTAATAAAATAGAGCAAGAGGCAAATTCCCTAACATGACATAAAGACCTCAAACAATCAGCAATATCATGCTTATGGGTAAAACACTAGAGACATTCATTCAGAGTGAAAAGGGGGGAAAATCACGAAGGAGAACAATGGCCTGTGCTCACTAAATATTTGCCAAATGAATTTAACATGGAAGGACAGTCCTAGGAGAGAGGCGGTGGTCTACTGACAAAGGGGATCGGCTCGAAGTCAGCTCCACCTCCTGGAGAAACATCAGTCCTCAGGCACCCTACAGGCCCAAATCTCAGTTTTCTTATCTGAAAGGTGGGGCTACTACTCCCGGCCTCAAAGTTGTCCAGAACCGCGAAAACTTGGCCCCACGCATCACACACATGGTAAGTGCCCAATCAACACTGTAACCAGTAACACATAGGGTAAAGCGGCTGGGACGCAGCAGCAGGACTCCGTTTTTACCAACAACAGAAAATTAGTAGTTCACGCTGGAGCAACCTGAGGTTAGGGGCACTGACCCCCATGCAGTTGAAAATCTGCCTATGGCTGCTAACTCCCCAAAAAGTGAACTACTAACAGCCTCCTGTTGATAGGAAGCCTTGCCGATAACATATACAGCTGATGACCCCATCTTTGATATGTTATATGTATGATCTCTTAATTTACATTAAGAAAATCATAAGGAAAACACATTGACGGTACCATACTGTATTTACCGGGGGAAAAAAATCTACGTATAAGTGGACCCACACAGTTCAAACCCATGTTGCTCAAGGGTCAGCTGTGTGCAGAGAGTCCAGTCTGGAGAACACTAGCGAACAGTGGTTAACTGGGTTGTGAAATTATGAGCAAATTCCTCCCCTTCTATTTCTATTTTCTAATTTTTCCAAAGAACATGTATTATCTGCAAAATACAAAAAAAGACTAAAAAGCCAAAAAATGGTAACAGAGTTCTGGATTTAGCCAAGATTGAGGGCTGGCAAGGCTCCAGGCGGAGGCGGCGGAGGAACCACAGGTGAGGGGCGCTGGTTACCGAGGGGAGGGGCCTGCGGGCCTCCCGGGCCCCGTGTCCTCTCGCGGTGGCACCCACTCGGTTTCAGGCACACCCACGCCAGCGCGCAGCCGAGCTCCTGGCGGAGGACGAGCTGAAGCCGGCCGGGCCCGAAGCCAGCACACAGTGCTGTACTACTGCATATCCTGACCTGACTTTGGGCAAACGACACAGAAATCCTGGAGGATGGGGATGGGGTGAGAGTGCTCATTCCCTGAGCCAGGGGCTCGTTATGCAGGTGTGTGGACTCTGCGGAAACTCACCCAGCTGCACACAGTATGTACCCTTTCGTGTGTATGCTGTGTGTCAATAAAAAAATTTTTTTAATAATTAAAAACTCACAGGAGAACACTCAGTTTCTGTCCTCGGCCACCGAGCTTCCCTCTTAAAGGCTGGTTTTGATAAATATGAACTCATGGACCAGTTTCATGGAACAGAACATTCAATCCGGTATTTTGCCTGACAGGTCTCTCTGTCTTCATTTTTCCAGACTCTTTATTGATTACTAGTAAAATTATCAATGGACAAGAAAACAATTCTGGGGCACTCAGGGGGACGCAGGAAAGCCCAACTGGAAGAAGGGCAGTGGCGTCCAGCCCCGAGCACGCATCTGAGCCACCTGAGGAGTCCTGAAAAATGCTGGCACCCAGGCTCTACTCCAGACTCGTTACAACAGCCTCTCAGGGGCTGGGGCCCAGGCACTGATATTTTCGTTTTTAAAAGCTCCCCAGATGATTCTAGTATGCGGTGGCACAGAGACCCACTGAACTAGCTGAACCGGAGGGACTGGCCCCCGGGCACTCTCTCAAGCAAGCTTAAGCATGGTCCTGCTTGTCCTGGTGGAGGCTGTGCGGGTGGGAGCAAGCGCTTAGGGCCCCCTCCCAGGTCCTCCTCCACGTCCCACGACCCCCAGACCTCAGGAAGAGACCCGGGGGGACCCATGCCCCCACATGAAGGAGGCAGCCTCCGGAAGGGTGGGAGAGGAGTTTCCCAAGAGTTGGATAGAGAGCCCTGGGTTCTGGCTCCCAGCCAAGTGTTTAGAGTGCTCTGGACCACTTGCCAGTACAGCCCCAAGACATGTACCACTGCGACCACACAACCCCAGAGCTAAGCCCTAACTACTACCCAGGGTCCAAATGACACCACTGGGAACCCACAGCTGGAAAACAGGAAACCGAGGAAAAATAATAGTGAGAAAAAAGGCCACAGGGCAGAGGTCAGCATATAGCTCAACCATCACATAGGACCTGGCTCAAGGACAAGTGGCAGGGCCAGTGAGGAAGGGCTGCCACACGGACCACCTGCCCAGAGTTTCCAACACTCATCTCTGGGACCCCTATACCATACTCATCTTGCATCCACTCTACCTTAATGGGTGAGAGGAACCCACAGGTCTGACGCAAGCATATGGCTATCGTGGCCCAGCAGCCCCACAGCAACTTATAAGCTCCTAGATAACTGACATAAGCAGCCCTTGGTCTATACCCCACAAAGCAGTACCCTCAAAGGCCCCCTCTGTTCAGTCTACAACTTAGGGCTGAGCTCAAAGCACAAGGAGTGACAGCGGGGATGGGCTGAGGCCACGAACAGTGTTCTAGGATGGAGGACACAGCAGGAGAGAAGAAAGGGATGTATTGCACCAGGAAAACCAGAATGGGCATCTCTGGGGTACAGCCTCCCCCACCCCACTGAAAATCCATCTGTGTGCTCCCCCCTCCCCACAGCTCCGGGTGTAGGGCAACAATGATCCCACTGGGGAAGGCAGCCTCCCCTCTCTGGGTCCAGCAGAGCCTGGGGGTCAGAGGGTGCTCCCTGTACCCAGCTTGAACTTGTTCAAGCCAGTAGAGAAATGATTTGGCCCAGGGGACATGGGCCTTGGCCCACACTCAAGGGAGAAGGTGGTGCAGAGAGAATCTGTCTGGAGATGCAGACGGGACTCTCATTCCAGAACCCTCCCAGGGTCTCTGCCCCTGCCATAGTTACTGGTTTCCCTAGTTCCTCCACCTTATGCAGAGTAGCCAGCAGGAATCAGGGATGGAAACTTCCTAAGGTATAGGATGGTGGATGGGCAGAAACCACTCCTTCGGTAACCTCCATCAGTGTAGCGGGGCTGGGAACCAAGGCCCACAGGCTAAAAGAGCAGACTCAGGGGGAGGAGAACACTGAGGGGGAGGGGACGTGGGTGCCTGCTGCAGAAGAGGCAAAGCGGGAAAGCTCAGTCAACAGGGCAGGGAGTTTAGGAGCTCACTGTCAGGGACAAGTTGCAAACCCTTTCAATGTCTTTGTTTCCCTGGCAAAGCCCAAGAGGTTAGGATTACATGTGAAAAATGCTTGGAGGCGGGGTTGAGAAATCCAATTACTTAAGCACCAAGGGCACAAAAGTTCCAGGCCACAGAGGTAACCAGGATTTGCTCAGACCCTAATCTTACTGTCCTTGGGATGTTGGTCTCTTAAGGAATATTTCTGCGGCAGGACAGTGTTACCTGTAACTTAGCCCCTGCCCCACTCCCCTCTAGGATGAGGCAGCTGGGGTAGTAGGAAATCGGCATTTTTATTTTTTTGTCTAGTCCTTAGCATCCTAAATGAAAAGACCAAAGATCCTCAGCAGAAAAGAACTACAAGCTTTGCAGAGTGTGCAGGGGGGAAAGCGGAAAAAAGTAGGAAGGATATGTCCAAACTTCAGCAATCAAAAATACCGGGATGCCTGTCCTTAGAAAACCCGGCACAGTTTGTGATCAGCCCCTAGACAAAAAGAGCTAGACCTCTGGGTGACTGAGAGCCGCCAAATGGAAAAAACTCAAAAGTTAAGGTGCCCTGCCTGAGGCAATGGGGCTCTAGTGTCTTGCAGGGTCCAAGTCTGCTCTGGTATCTGCAGGAGACCTCGCCTCTCCTTAACTGTTCTCTTCCTCTAAAGCACGCGGTATACACACGCACACTCCTGCCCCTTCAGGGGGTGCCACAGGTTCTGACAGCTCTCCATCAGAATCTGAGACTCTCAGAGAAGAAAGGGCAAATAGGAGGAATCCTTATCTACAGCAGCTGAGAGGCAGGTAAATCTTCCGAGGTACTTGGAAAGAATCTCTGGGACAGTAAGATCTCTACTCTTGAAGCGTCCTCCAGATGGACAGTATAGAAGGGAGGGGATGTCAAAACAGAGACCCTCTGCTCTCCCAGAAGCAAAGTTCAGGAGGAATGCAGTTCAAGATACGGCCCGTGAACTGTTGATCGCCAGTCCACTACAACTTCTGAAGCCGCCACAGCTATTTGCACCTGCCACGACAAGCCAGAGCTTGTCCGCCGGACACGCCTCATCCCGCGGCTCAGACCGGTCTGGATGGTGCTGAGCTCCCAAGGTGAGCCATGCCTGGCACAAGCTGCAAACTCCCTGTGCAAACAAAGTAGGACTATGTTTCCATCTGCAACATTTTGGGAATGAAGAAAAAAAGAAAACTGGCACTTTACCACATAAAAACTAACTTTGGGTAACCCGTTCATTTCACAAAGAAAACTAAGTCCAGGAACATTAAGCGTCCCCACGCCCAACGCACGGGAGTAGAGTGGGGAACAGAGGGGAGAAGAAACCAGACAATTGCACTTCCCAGCTTCCTCCTTTCAGCGGTGTTCTCCATGGGAACCCCGAGGCAGGAAGGGCTGCAGGACCCACACATTCCCAACGAGTAGAAGGCAATTCAGGATTCAAGGTGGAACGCCCAGGCACAGTATATCCGTCCCCCTTAACCTGAATCTCAAACACAACACGTCTATAACCAACACTTTCCTTTCAAAACGAAGCTTTCTTCCCAACTATTTCATTCCTGACCCCACCACCCTAATCTATAAGCACCAGACTCCCGAAACACTGACTTGCCCAAAACAAGGCTGCCACGTGGATTCTTCCTGCAAAGTCCCTTGAGGTCCACTGAGCCAGTGATGAAAGCAAACATAAAGAGCTAGGAGCTAGGCACAGCTGGGGGGGAAGGGTTTGGTCTGCCACGTGCAAGTTCACAGCCCCAAGCAGACATCAAAAGCCTTCCACGCATAAAACCCAAAACTTGCCAGTGCTGGTTCCCCCACTCCCAGTTAGGATTTTTGGTAATTTAGTCAGTGTCTCTTGCTTCCAGGGGTACTGTGAAGAGCAAATAAGGACTTGTTTTTCAGGGTCTAGGACTGCACCTGGAACATGGTAAATGCTCATAAATGTTGAAAGACAAAGGGATGGGGGAAGAAAGGGAGGGTCACAGTCCCGGGGAGCGTGATAATCAATAGATTTTCACTGTCTGAGCCATCCCGGTCCCCTATTTGTCCCAGGGCTTCCTAAACTCACCCCCAAGGAAGCCACCTCCTTCTCAGAAGCTGCACACATGCTGGGGACAAGGGGGAGTCCTCAGCTGACTGCCAGATGCACGACTGTGAGAGGAAATGAGGCCAAAAGCCCAAGAGGTCAGGGTGGGAAAGAGAGCCGGGAGACCCGGAAGCCGAGCCAAACCAGAGCCCCTCCCCACGCTCCCTGCCCCCACCCCCAGCGAGCCAAACCCCTAGCTACAGCCTCAGGGGTGTGGGAGGGGACTTGGCAGGACCACAAAGGCCATTTCTAGCAGCTGGAAGGAGCCCGGAGCCCAGGCCCCTCCTCAGCAAACCCAGCAAGTGGGCCACTGGAGCCCTCACTGCGATCCCTGCGGGCAGCTCCCAGGCCCCTGCACTGTGGCAGGCAGGAAGTCTCTCCCTCCGGCTCACACATTATCCTGCACTGTCCTCTCAATGGTTCCAAAGTGGTTGGGGTCACTAAGGAGGTGGGGCTGAGCTCCGGGACTCTAACTGCAGTCCTTATCACAACGGCGGCGGGGAAGCCCTCTCCGTTTCCAAACGCAACTCTGTGTGGCCCCCTTCTGCTCCAGCCTGACACACTCACCTGCGTCCTTATCTCCCCAAGTTTACCGGTGCTTGAAAACTTACCTCAGAGAAAAAGAGTTTCTGCTAGACCCTCACAGAGGGCTGGAGAGCAGGAAGAGCAGGCAGGCAAGGACTAGGAGGAGTCAGCCACGGTGTGGGGATCACAGACCCTCGACAAAGGGGCATTTCTGCAGCGGTCCAAAGGAGAGACAGGAGGCAGAGATCCCGGGCACAGTCCCAAAATAGTTTCCAGACATCCTCAGCCAGTCAAGGATTCCCATGGGGCAGAGCGTGGGAGCAGCGTGGGAGCCCGAAAGCAGGGGTGGCCTGGAGCTCTCGGCACTGGGCACTCACTCCCGTCCAGGCTGCCAAGAAGGAGGCGGTGGCAACAGTGTGTGCTATGGCATGTTCCTTGGGATATCATGGGTAGACACACAACACACTAGCCAGTAACATGACAAATCGCGTTTATCGAGCTCAGCTCTGTGCCTGGGCTAGGCATTACGCAAACCCCACACCGCGCCTGAAACTCCGGCCGGACTCCGCACAGGGCAGACGAGCACATTCCCCCTGCCTGCTGCGCGCCACTCCCCCATGAGGTTTACCCATCTTGCACCCATCCTGTGGGAACACAGACTGTGACGAGTGACGCCCCCTTGTCCCGTGTCCCAGAGTCTTGGCCTGATCTCAGAATGAGCTCATGCACCAGACACATCTTCCTACACCACGACCTGCTGAGGGAAAAGGATCTGGTAACACTGCCTCATCGGGGATGTGGGACACGGCACTCAACTGGCCACGTAAGAAAACTCCATGTGAGGGAAAGGTGGCACCGGGAATGGGGCGCAAGCGGGGGAGAGGGGGTTGGAGGCTCAGATCTGCAGGCTTGTTGGCAATGCCCAAGCCGGGCCAAGAGGAGGCTATGATTCTCAGACAGACAACTCAACAATAAAAACAAGCACAGACACAATCTCAGAACTTCAAAAACGCAGCCAGCTCAGGCCCTGCTCTGAGAAGGGGGAAGGAGGAAGGCGTGTTTGGAAGGTTTCCTCTGCTTTTTCAAGGAGCCTCTGCCGCATGCCCACAGCACCAAAGGTTGAGGTATTAGGCTGAGAGCTTCCAGCAGCACTGCAGGGCCAGCAGAACGCAGGCAGGGAGAAAAGGAGAACACACTCGGAAAGAGCTGAAGAGCAGCCATCGCTAGGCAGGAGGGGGGTGCTCTGGGGAGTAAACAAACCTGCCAGCAGTCCTTCCTCCAGCAGAGAGGGAAGCTCTGGCTGACAAGGCCGGAGACACAGAGGGGGAGGGCGCTGCCTCCTCCCTGAGCCCATCTGTCCTCATCCCCTTGTCCTGTTCTCCCCAGGGTGGGGGGCAGAACAGGTGCACTGCATGATCTCCGTGCCCACAGCCCTCAATAGCACACACAGTGATTACAGCTCCCCCAGTCAGCAGTGGGAGGCCAGGAAAGGAAGTGGAGGTGGAACCGGGGGTTCTGCTCTGGAGAAGTGAACGAGTGAGCTCACAGCTCTCTCCCCTCCCCACCCACAGCACCGCCAGTATCAACCACCCTCTGCTTGCCTCAGGGGCCGCCCACTACTCCCAGCCTCACCAGGGCATGCCCAGCTCCCCAGGGGAGCTAATGCCACCTGACTCTCCTTCTTCCCCCAGAACAGGGCTTCAGAAGCAAAATTCATGTCCTCCCCCAAGCACTTCCTTGCCTCAAGTTCCTTGGGAGGAGGCCAGGGAACCACCCTGGCTCCTGATCCACCCGGCAGCCGCCTCACCCAGGAGCCCCCATCCCACGTGGGGAAGCAGAGCCCCTCCCTACCGGCGTCCCCACCCAGGCAGTGAGGCGGCAGGGTGCCACCGCCAGCACCTCCACAGAGCTTCCCACAGCTTTCCCAGGACGCGGGAGGAGGATTTCCAGGGACCAAAGTCTAAGAGCATCTGGGGACTTGAGCAGCTTGCCCACCTGCTACCCAAGCAACCTGATTCCCCCAGCTCCCCAAAGGCTCCAAGGGCCAAAGGGGAAAGTAGGGCTGAGGCAGGGACAGGCTCCCTCCCCCAACCTGCCCCTGCCCTGTAGTCCCCACACTCCTTCCCCAGCCTCTCTGCTCTTGACTTGAGAGGCAGCCACATGAAGCTGCCTCCCCACTCTGTTTTCTCCACCCTGGGCCAGCAGAGGATACTGCTGAGTAATCCCAAACACTCAGCGGGTCCCCAGCCCCGAAAAGAGGGGCAAAGCCCAAGGAAACGTACCGATCCTCGTCCTTGCCAACGCGAGAACATCTGCATTCCCTAGTAATGGCAGATACCCCACCAGGTTCTGCGCTGCCCTGCCCCAAATACCCCAGTCCCGGCCTCAGACGATCACAGTGCCCCCTTCTCTGCTTCCCACGCACCTGGTAACATTCCCTTCCCAGTCCCCCAGACACCAAGCTGCACAGAGTAACAACAGCCGCCCGCCGGATTCCCAGTCATGATGTTGCATCAGCCCCCACCCTACCCAAAATATCCTCACCCCCACCACCTCCTCTCCTCTCCAGCCATCTCCATGGTGACAGCAGCATGACTAATGACACCCTATCAGCTTCAGACTCAGGAGCACAATCCCCCCTCCCCCCTTGGCCACCCCCCCCCCCCGCGTGCCCCGGGATTTCTGCAGGTTGGATGCAAACCAACAGCACCAGGGACATTCTCTAGAGATTTCCAGAGGCAAGGGTGGGGAGTGGGTTACATGTCTTAAAAAAAAAACAAAAAACAGTTCAACAGACCCAATCCCAACTGCACCCAAACCATCCAGCTGAGAAAGCAAAAAGAATCCAAACAAAACCCACACAGGCCTGAGAATTCATTGGTCGCCCACACCCCCGCCACCCCTCCCCCTCAGCTGCTGCTACACACACAGTGGGAGATTAAGGGATCACCAGAGGAGACCCTTTATTTTTATCCAATCCAGTCAAACACTTCCCCCCCACCACACACGCGCACACACACACATGCGCGCGCGCACACGCGCACACACACAAGGTACCTTGACAGCAGCCCCTTGTCCCCACGGCCCGGCTCCTTCACCAGCCTTTATTTCCACCTGCAAAAGAAGCCAGAGAGACTGATGAGCCAGGCAGACGCCAGGAAAGAAGCAAAGTCCTGCTGCTGCACACCCCCAGCACCACTGCAGGGGCAGGAGGAGAACGGGAAGGAGGGGGCCTCGGAAAGAAAGGATAACAGGGACCATCTTCCTGCTCCAGCTGCCGCCCAGACTCTTGGATGGGCTCATTCGCCTTCCTGTGTTTTTGTTTTCATTTCTCCTTTTTCCACCCTCCCGAGATCCAGGAGGGCACTGCCCCTCCTCCTGCGTCCTGTCTGGCCTCGTCTCTCCCCGCCCTGCCCGCTCTACCTCGGCCGGCCTCCTCTGGTGCATCGGCCGGCGGGCCTCCCATTATCCCCGCCGGAGCGCACGGAGGGAGGCACTGCAGAGGAGGCGGCGGCCAGCTGCCGGCTGGGCTCCCCTCCCCGCCGCCGGCGAGGCTGGTGTGGAGGGGGCGGCGCGCTCGCCAGCCAATCCCCGTGGCCCGCCGGGCGGGGGCAGGGCCGCCGGGGGCTGGACCTGCCCAGCCGGGAGGCGGGGGCGCCGCCGAGGGTGCCGCGGAGCTGCGCTGGCCGCTGCCCAGGTCTGCCGCCGCTCCCTGACAGGCCGGGGATCCCGGGGCACCCCGCTTCCTCCCGAGTGGGAGACCCTGAAGGTGATACCAGGGCGTCCTCTGCATCTCCAGGGTCAAAGACGACAGACCGCGCCCGGGGTCGAGCTGGGGTGGACTGGTGGGATTCCCCCTCCAGCCACTCTCTGACCCCAGGACACCAGCGCACAGCCTCATCCTAGCGGCAGCGAGGACGGTGCCAGGTACTAGGATAAGAGCAGGAGGAGTGACAGCCCCCGTCATCTTCCAAGAAGAAACAGAAAAAAGTCTTGGCAGTATGAACCTTTACCCCATTTTTGCAGATGAGGAAACAAGGCAAGACAAGCGAAGGAACTTACCCAAGGTGACAACAGCTAGAACACAGCAGGGCTGGGACTCCAAGCCAGATCCGTCTGGCTCTAAAGACCAGACTCTTAACCATTACACAGTCCTGCTCCTCCCTCCCTCTAGCGCCCACCTCAGAACACAGACTGCTTGAAGCCCACACTGCCTGTGGCTCAAAGCCTCACCAAGTCAGCCTTGCGCTCCCCATACACACGAACACCCACACCTCACCCGAGATCACTCATCCGTCATGCCTGAACATACCCCACCCCACCCAGCCAGCCGCCACCACTAGGATGTTGCCTCCTCTCTCAGGAAGGCCACAGAAGGTGGCCCTCCAGGTCCTAGGCACACCCCTACCCCCCCCCCCCAGACCTCAGGGCTTCCCATCCCTGGGAAAGGCTGAGGAGGGAAGGTGACCCAGACCCCAAGAGGTCTGGCCTCCACTTCCCAGACTCTGAGCCTTTGAACCCTACAACACCCAGGAGACTTAAAGAGCAGCAGGAGGAGAAAGAATAAAATGGGGAGAGACAGGTCCTACAAACCACTCCTCGATTTAATTTCCTGGGCATTTCCGGGCACACCCTGCTGCACCCCATCCCCTCACTGTAGCTGAACACCCCCAAAGCTTGCACGTCCTGGGAAGGGGCAGCCACAGACTCTGGGGCTCACACGTCAGGTTCAGTTCCTGGCTCCGTCACTAGCTAGCCCCAGCACCACAGTCATGTTACTTTACCTCTCTTAGCCTCACTTGGCTCTTCTGTAGAATGGACCTACAAATCCCAGCTAAGCCCTGCAGTCAGAAGGATTCTACAAAGAAAGGCAGCACGGCTCCCGCCACGTGACCCGGCAGAGCGAGCTACCATCACTGAATTTCTGGGGGAGCTCACCGTGTGCTACTTCTCATCTCACAGACGACGACGCAACTGGTAGGACTGGTTAGGATGTGTGGGAGCCTGTTTCAGCGATGTGCTCTGCCGCCTGCCCAGCCGCTGCTCCTCGTGGGGTCCCGAGCCGGTAGTCAGAACGGGACGAGCTGTCTTGGCTTCTGGTGAGGAGACTCCAAGAAGCACTAGGGCCCACACCTGCCTCACCCCTGGGGACAAAGGGCAGCCCTGCTGGCTCCTCCCCAGGGTAGGTAACGGGGCGAGGCAAGGAGCAGTGTCCTGAACCATGGCTCAAGATGGGAAACAGCTTCTGCACCCCATAGTTCTTACCTTGGCCAGGCCAAGAGACGTCTCCTCTTTATTCTGGACCCCAGCCCCCCCGGCCCACCCACCCACCCCACACACAGTCCGCTGCTGGATAGGAGTGACTAACACGGCTTGGACAGTAACAATTAACACTGTTGCCGCTGCGGCTGCCACAGTTTATCAAGCCCCTGCTACGTCCCAGGCCCCGAGCCAACTACGCTGTAGGAGCGTCTGACTGAGCGTTTGACTTAGTCCACACACAACCTTGCCTCTAAGGGGCAAGCGGACTTGGAGATGTTAAGTCACTTGCCCAGCAACACACAGCTGGTGAGCAGTGAGCTAGAATTCCAATCTAGGCCTTTCTCATCCCAGTTCTCTCACCCCTCTCTCTGCCAACCCCAGGGAAATGCAAAAAGGGATAGGGTCATTTGAACCTAACCACTTCCCTTCAAGCTATGGGTCTGAGAATAGTAACGTTTTTCATGCCTCAGAGACTTCACTAGGCTTCCTCTGGCTGCTCCCTCCCTCTGCCGCTTTCCCAGCTCCTCTGGCCCCCACGAGCATCCCCTACTCCTCTGGGGCCTCACAGCGCAGCTCGCAGCCTCTCGAGAGCACCAGTCACAACCAAGTGCAGCTAGTTATTTCCACGCGGTCTTCCCCACGTGGGCGGGGGCCCTGTCTTCCCCACTTCACTAGGCTCTGCATAGAGCTGGAATGTGCTAAGTTTCTAGGCAAGGACGGTGGAGAGGCAGGGGGTTGGGCACTGAAATGTGGAGGCCACTCTCCTGGTTGACCTTCTCTTTGAGGTCCCAAGGAGCAGAGGGACACCTGCTCTCGGGGGAGGGCAGGACCTGTTCGAACTGAACTGCAGCTGAGCCTCTGCCTCGTTCAGCCAGCACATGTCTTCCTCCCCAGCCTGCAGGAGCCACCCTGTCTGACCCACCACCCCCCAACTCCAGTGCTAACTCAGTCCTACCCCACCCACGGGTCCTGGCTCACTCCCCCCCAGCAGCCTGCGGATACCCCAGAAGAGCCTATGGTCCCCAAGGCAGTACCCACCTGACCCCATCTCTGTCCCACATGGGCCTCCTGCCCTTTCCTTACGCACCTGGAATGCCAGGGCTCCAAGGAGCCGCAGAGGCGCCCGCTCCTAGCAGACACTCTCCACACCCCACAACCGACCCTCTCCCATCTCTACTGGCCTTTCTACATTCTGGACTTCTCAGCGACTGACCCAGAGGGACTTGGGACCCCTGGGGGCTGAGGGGCCCCCTCCTCACTTTCTGTCATGACTCCAGTCCCACGGTACTCCCAACAAGAGGAATAGGGCCACAGCCATCCCCACTGAGGAGAGGCAAGTGGATTCACTCACTCTCAGAACACACGAATCACTCTAACACCGAGAACCTCAGTAACACGGGCAGCCACAGGCCAGACACCACACAGGTACACAGAGACTAGGGGATGGGGACACATCCAGACACAGATTCAGGGGCATGTGCAGGAACATCAACCGCACTCAAGCCCATGTAGGGCCCATACTTGCAGCATGATGAAGCACATCTTATCTAATCCTCAAACGAACCAGTGAAATAGGAATTATTCACACCCATCCCACAGATCGGGAAATCTGTTTACAGGGAAACTAAGCACCTTGCCTAAGGTCACACAACTAGAAAATGACTGAGCAGGGCTCTTGCCATCCCCTCACTTTCAGTGATGCAGTCGGGGCTGCTCTGTGGAGTTCCAGGATTTTCCTATCAACCTACCTCTTCCAGAGTTGGCAGAGGACAGACAAACTTCTCTTCTCTGGCACAGCTGTGTCCTGAATGAGGTCACTCCCCACAAAGCTTTACTTTAAAGCTCAGTTCAAGACCCATTTCCTCCAGGAAGCCTTCTAGGGTTACCCCAGTCCTCTGCCAGCTTGACACTGCTATTTGTCTGTCTGGGTGTCCTGCCTCCCCCACCAGAACGGCCAGAGGCATGCCTTCCCAAAGCCCCTGAGGGGTTTTACCCAACATACCACACACGGAAGGCACCTGAAATCAAGTGTGGGGGAAGTCGTACTCTTCGTTCCTTCCCTTCCATCACACAAAGGATCCTGCCAAAGAAACCCAATACCCCCTCCACCTTCAGAGCCTATGTTTGAAGTCCCCGGTGTCCACGCATCAATTTCCACCCAAGTAATTGCAGCCCATCACACACATCATCCCCTATATTTGAAACTCTTTGCGGTTGTCATGGGAACTGCCTTTGCCTTCATTCACTGATCAGGCCTCACAATTAGCTTTGGCAGCGGAAGTCTGTGTCAACAGCAATCACAAGGAGGAGGAGGAAGAGGAGGAGGAGAAGGAGGAGGAGGAAAAAAGGTGCTTCTCCTGGAGACGCAGCAGAGACAGACGGAAGCCCTGCACCCAGCAGTGTCCGAGGGAATATAGTCAGAGCCAGCCAGCAACTCCGCCCGCCCGTCTGCCCGCGTGCTTCCAGACTACTAAACAGAATGCACCTGGGCCCCCAGGCTAACAGGCAGGGCTGTGGCTCTGCCCGTACCCCGCAAGGCGTCCTAGAAGCTTGTGAGAAAGTCTTAGAGAGTCTACTTCCCCACCCCAAATTCAACAGCCTCGAGCCACCAAATGTTCCCAGATCCAAGCAAACAACACAGGACCTTAAGAGATCGTTGAGAGGTGTGACAGGAATGCTGAGTGGTTTAGAAACCTGGGGACAGCGCCCGTGGAAGACTTCCAAGAGGAATTCACACGAAGCGTCTTACCTACCACCTGGAGGATCTGGGAATACCCTCAGGTGGCCCCTGCGGTCTGGCTGCGCCCTTCCACACCCTGCCACCAGCCGTGAGCATTCAAGCATCTCTACACACCTCAGGCTCAGGGGAGATGCCCCCTTCCTCCTGGAAGCCCCCTCATCCTTCACCTACGGCTACACTGAAACTCTCAGAACACGCCCCCTCCCTTCCCCACTGGGCCCAAAGGTGAGTAAGGCCGGTCTCTGCCCTCAAGGCGTCCCTCCCTTAACAGCCCTGACAGACTGTACTGTAATTATTTGTTTCCACGCTTGTCTCCCTCCCCAGACTGTGAGCTCATTAAGGACGGAGTAAGCGCTGCCTCCTCTTTCCCCGCAGCTGAGGCTCGGAGCGCGCCTTGCGCACAGCCGGTCCCAGGAGAGATGCGCTGAATGAGGTGGGAAGGCAACTCGCGGGTCCACGAGTCAAAGCAGATGACGTCCTGCTTGGGGAAACTGAAGCCAAAGCCAGAGGAGGTTACTGCCTCCCCCAGCACAGGGCACGGTCCCGGTCCCGGTCCCGGTCCCAAAGAAACATTCCGGGGGGTGCCTCTCCTCCTCGTCCTAGCACCGGGGCTTCCCAACGCCCCACACCTTGCTGGGGCATGAATGCATACCCTTAAAGAGCAGAGCAATCCATAGAGAGAGAAAAAAGTGAGACAAGGGCGAGCCACTCCGTGTTCTTCCCACATGAACGGCTCAGAAGTGGAACAGACTCTCTAGCCCAGCACCTTGGTATTTGTTTTTGACCCAGCATCTCCACACCCCTTCCTGAGGCTTCCTCTGGCAGTAATGAGGAGGGGTGGGGGCCGAGGGGGCAGTCTGGTAAATGCCCCCAAATGACTTTACCCAGTGCAATTCCCCTTCCGTTTGTAGGACCCCGACTGCTGCTCTCCCAGCAGCGGCAGGCACACTCCTGCGTCCGCAGATGCCCCGGCTGGGTGTGGGCAGGTGGGGCACACTGGACTTGGAACTGACACGGCTCAGAGCCAGCAGTGCAGGAAGAGCTTGTGCAGCCTGGCGCAAGCCAGCAATCCCCAGACCTTCGGTCACCTGCAGGCCAGCCAGTCCCCACAATTGAGCTGCCAGCTTTCTCTTCTCCCTCAAAGACTAATAAAAATGTAGGCGATCGGATTTCTTATGCAAATGACAGGAGACCAGGCCCCAGAGGGTGTGTCCACTGCAGGTGCGGCAGCAGCCCCCACCCTGCATGGCCACACTCAGGTAGGGGCCATGGCAGCCCTCAATGACGCCCCCCGGAACAGCTGGCCGGGCTGAAGTAGGGCTCAAGGGAGAGGAAGGGGTACCTTTCCTTTCTAACACCTCTCTTCCTGAGCGTCCTGCCTTCAGTCCACAAGGGAGCTGTGAAGAAGTGATGGGGACGGGCATGGGGAGTTAGTGACAACTCCTGAGCCCCCTGATGTGGTCTTTCAACAGGCTGGGTCCCCACATTGCCTTCTCCAGAATGAGAGGCCCAAGGCAAAGAGGAGACAACAGGGCTAGATGTAAATACAGGCAAGGTTCGCCAAGGCCGCTGGTCAAGACTGCGGGTGGGAGAGGCCGCTTCCCCCTGGGGAGATTCAGAGACAGCCTTTGGGTGGGGAGCCACACCTCATTCCTATTCTTCTTTCCCCAGAGCAGGTAATTAAAACACAGCCCATGTCTTCAAGGAGAGGCAATGAGCTTCAGGGTGTGTTAGAGCCTAGGAAAGCACCAGCCCCTTCCACAGCCCTTACCTTGGGGGTGGGGTGGGGACAGGGATCCCAATCCAGAATATTCTTCTGAGAGCAGCCAGCAGAAGCAACTATTTCCCCAACCCTGCTACTGGCTTCAGTGAGGGTTCAGAGATCACACAGGGAAACTCCATACTCAACAGAACTTTTCGTAGTAACGGAAACATCTGTACCTGCACTGTCGCATACACAAGGCACTGGCCGCATGAGGATACTGAGCAACTGAAAGGTAGCTAGCTAGTGCACCTGAGTTACCGAGTTTGGTTTATTTCATTTTAATTACATTTAAGTAGCCACACAGTGCTAACGGCTACCATACTGGACAGCTCAGAGCACATTTCTTAAATTTGGGGAGGCCATGAATACTATTGAGAATCTGCTGAAAACCATGGGCCCTCTCCCCTGAGAAAACACACCCCTACACCTTCACAGATGGTTCGGCAGAAATTTTCAGAAAGTCCACAGACTATGCCAACGTAGGTCTGAGATTAGGTCTAGGTCTAAGATTGTCTAGAACTTGACCAAAAACTTTTAAGGCTGAGAGAGAGATTTCTTCTGCAATGTAATTGTCTAAGTAATATGAAAACAGACCTGATGTTATACTTTACAGTCTCAACAGGAGACCAAGCATGGAAGCCCCCACCTGATGGAGGATGTCCTCATAACATCCTTACCAGTCAACACCCAGCCTCTCCCCAGGCATGTGCAGGCACAGGAGACACACCCCCTCTCAGGGCTGAGTCTTCATTTTTAGAACAGCTGTAAGTGTTAGATAATTATTTTTTCTTTTCTTTTTTTAAAGTAAGCTTTACAGCCAAAGTGGGGCTTGAACTCACGACTCTGAGATCAAGAGTCACACGCTCACCGACTGAGCCAGCCAGGCACCCCTAGACAATTCTTTTTTCTAACACAGGTTCAATCTCCCTTCTTATAACTTCCACCCACTACTAAAGTTCTGCACACTCCTCTACACATAGAAATTGACTCCCTCTTCCACATAAGACTCACTTTAGCATTCTTCACTTCTAAGCTGAACGGCCCTATTTCCTTCAATTATCCTGCATGTGACCATTCTGACAGATCTCAAGATAGGCTGTCATCAACCCTTTAAGAGTTTCAGCTTTTCCTACTTGCTAGGAAACCAGGGTTCCTTACTCGTGCATTAGTTTTTCTTTTTTGTAACCAAGATTTTTACAAGATTCTGGGTTTACTGATTAAATTCCATCAAGTTTAGCTGGGGCCCATTGCTCCAGACTGCCCCAACCTCCTTAACCCCTTGTTCTATCATTCAACTTGATACCTGCACCACCACCATCACCACCCCACCCCACCCACAGATCTGACCCACATACTCCCTACCTACATCTTAGGAAGACGGTGCACAGGCCTTCTCCTCCATACGTCTCCAAACCCTCCCATAAGACCCAAGGTTCTATAAACACACCTCTCCTCTTCACAACCACCACCAACTACTACTCTCATGGGCTCCAAGATCCTCAGTCAGGATGCTTCCCAGCAGACATCTTCTGAGGGCCCTTTCCTGACTATTCTGGAAACACACACACACAAGTTCCACCAGTTCTTAAGGGGTTTTATTGATAACTCACTAGACTGGGAGGTAATGGGTTCCAGAAAAACAAGAATAAACCCGAAGTAAATCTCAAGAAGTTCTTGTCTCCCTGACCTGCAGGGTAAAGAAATGGGTTGGGATGGCGCAGCCTGGGTGGCTCAGTGGGTTAAGCGTCTGACTCTTGGTTTCCACTCAGGTGGTGATCTCAGGGTCCTGAGATCGAGCCCCGTGTCTGTGGGGCTCCACGCTCAGCTCGGGGTCTGCTTAAGTTTCTGTCTCCTCCTCCCTCTGCCCCTCCCCACAACCTGTGTATGTGCACGCACATGTGCGCTCTCTCAAACAAATCTTAAAAAGAAAAGAAATGGGTTGGGTCATCTTCCTTACTCTTGTTGGCAAATGGAGTTCTCTACCTGTTGATCCGGACTTACCTCTGTCCCCTTCTCCAAGCTCCACCCCCTTTTCCCAGTCACACAAGGGCCGTAGATCAGCTCCTCAGACTCTCACGGACATAAAATCACCTGCGAATCTGGCTAAAGTACCTCGGTACGTCCGAGGTAGGGCCCATGATTCTGCATCTCTAACAAGCTCCCAGGTGTGCCGATGCTGCCGGCCCACTGATGGGCAAGGAGGACATATGGTCATGAACCACTCAGACACTCTGAGACTCCGGGCAAGCGCACACCCTGCACCAGAAGAGCCCCGGTCGGCGCCCAGCACCTCGGTGTCTCATCCGCATCCGAGAATTTCCAGCCTAACTACCCATTAGATACACCTGGGGAGCCCCAGCCCAACTGGGTTCACCACAGACCAATTAAATCAGAATCCCTGAGAGCAGAACCCAGGGGATCGCAACGTGGAATCCCGGATCCACAGCGTCGTAAGAAAGACTGAACAAGGCAGTTACGCCCCTGGCCTCTCTTCAGGATGACTTTAAATAAAAAGCTGGCCCTCTGATCTGTCCACGAAGCTGCAGGAGACGCCATCATTTATTTGCAGAAATCCAGACCTATTCCTTTGGCTGGGCGGCTTCATGAAGAGCCCCAGGGACCAGCCCCTCACCGGAGCTCACCACTGCCTTTCTCACAAACCACCTTTTAACAATCTGCTCTAGAACAGTCGAAAACTGACGGCGAGCTTATGTGTTTATAATTTCCAAAATCCCTGTGCAAAATGGGGGCTTCTGGCCTGTCTCGGGTCTTCTAGCCCCGCTCACCCACCGTAACCGCATGAAGACTGCGGCTCTGCGAGCCCAGGTGCTGCTGCTCCGGGCGGACGGAGCGGACGGCTCAGGCTGAGGCGGCTGACGGGCGCACCTCCCCGAGCACGCGCGGCAGTGCTCCCCGAGCTCACTCCTCCCAATGGAACAGGGCGCCAGTGGCTGCTCCCTGTCCCCAGCTATGCGCCCCAAGTTGTAAGCCTACTCTTCCTTCCCATTCTTGCCCGGGGAATATATAAAAGACCTTTATTGTCTTGAGTATTTTCCACCAGCCTCAGCACATTCTGGCCACTGGACTTCCTGACACTCCTCTTAAGGGGTCAGGCCACTCCTGAATGTGCCTCTGGCGACACGCACCCCCTTTCCGCAGACGGAGCGTGGCCTCCCACCATCTGCACTCCCTGAACAGCAACCCATGCAGCCGCACAGATGGCTCAGCGCTCCGAGTCCCACCACCTTCCTCCTTGGGGCACCATTCAGGGCTGTACTGTCAGCAGTTCCTTGTTAGAGAGCAATCCTATCCCTCCTGCTAACTTCCCTTTTAGAGTCTGTGGCCATGGGCTTAAAAACTCTTTGCCTTTGAAAAACAATTTCTAAAGTCTGTGGCAAATGCCTGTCCTTGCCCAGCCTTCACTCTGGCTTCACAAACGCTAGGATGGGGTTCCTTTCTCTGGGAAGGATCTGATCGCCTCTAGTTTACCAATCAATTCTCCCTTTGCTGGTGGGAACTGATGCCAGGCTGAAAGCATCCCTCCTCACAGCCTCTGTCTTCAGAAACACAGAACTACCAACAGGCGAGGCAAGAATTCATAGGTATTCTGATACTGTGGAGGGATCCCCAATTCTGAGGTATCTTGTCTCAAAACTGGCATAGAGAGCTGTTCCAGCCACTGAATCCACTTGGCTGAGGGCTAGACAGTGTTTTCACACTATATATATATTCCCGTTTCTCTTCATTTTTCACCCACAATGTTCCCAGTCAAGCTTCCCACCTTACACATGTTTTTCTAAGCAGGGTTTGTTTTTTTTTCCATTAAGAGTTATTCTCCTACCCTTCCTATCAGGTGTTTACTTCCTTCACCCATGAGCAACTTCTCAGTCAGGCCCAAGACCACAGCAGCTCACGGCCCCTGGGTGTCTAGCCTCCTCCCCCAGCAGAGAGGCTGGCAAACTCCTCCCTCCTTCTGCCTGGCTCCATGGTTCTTCTGTGAGCAAGCTAGAAGATGTCTTGAGATAAACATTTAATTTGTATTATAGCTCTACAATTACGACTCAGAGACTAACTAATACACAATTGTTTATGCATGAAGATACCACACTGTCTCCGTTTCTTTCATCCATCGCCACCCCTCAGAGTTGGGGTTCACTCCCAGCCATCTTCTCTAGACGTTCTAGGAGTGTTTTGCCGTCGTCTATTGATTACCTACTATGTGCCAGACATTATGCATATTTTAATCTCCATTAATCCTCCCAACAACCCTGCAGAGAAGGGTTACTCCAGCTGACAAGTGAGAAACCGATGCTCAAGGGGCGCCTGGGTGGCTCAGTCAGTTAAGTGTCGACTCTTGATTTCAACTCAGGTCTTGATCTCAGAGTCGTGAGTTCAAGCCCTGCGTTGGGCTCCATGCTGGGCGTGGAGCCTACTTAAAAAAAAAGAGAGAGAGAGAGGGAGAAACCAATGCTCAAGAGAGTAAGCAGTACAGTGCTTACTTTGGGGTCTGAGGCCTACTTTGTCTCCACGTCCACCAAACCCTACTTTTCTAATTAGGCATCTTCGTTGTGCTACGAGTCACCGCCCAGGTAAAAAGAATGTGAAGACTAACAGCCTCAGCCATCAGCCTAGGATCTAAATCCTTCCTGCCATTAGGAGGGAAGACCAAGGCACAGGAATGAACCACGTCAAGGCGGATTACCTCACTTTCAGTCCCAGAGAAGCAGTCACCTGGCTCTGGTGGGAGGGCCCGTCCTGGGAGCTACCTGGAGTCTTAAAATGCTGAACTTCTTTTCTGAGTGAAGGAGCTCCATGGCACCTCCCCCTCCACACACACACTGCGAAAAAGAGTGAGGAGCGGGGAAGAAAGATGGGAAACCCAACATAATGCTCCCCCCTTACAGAATGATACAAGGCCGCTGTTAGCAGACAGCTCAAAGGAGGCAGGGAGGTGGAGACAGGATGGAAGAAAAAGGTGTCTCGAAGAAGAAATGCCAGGGAGCAGGGATGCAAGGAGATGGACTGGTTCTCAAGAGACTCCTGGATGCTGTGTCTTGCCCCACCTGAAGAATCAGGGCCAAACTCTGAAGTTCTATTCTTGAGCCCAAACCAAAAACCACCCTCAGATGCCAGTAACATGTCTCCCCCTTTCCCAGCCTCCGCAATCCCAGGACGCATTCCCTCTGCTACAAGGCTGTTCAGATCTAATGCTTAAGGTCCCGGCAGTCCCCCTGGGGCTGGTAAATGCTGAGCTGGCTCTCGGGCTCAATCACTCAAGCGAAGCCTCTCGGGGCGTTTCTCAGCAGAGATACGTTCATTAAATGCAGCGTGGCCTGGACAGTGGTTCCCATGCTTTCCGCTTTCACGGACCAATAAAAAAGTCACAGACCTAGAGCTACTAGTTACCACCTTGTATTTTACCAAGTAAAGACTTTTTTTAAAAGTAGATCTACTTTTTATCGGCACCTTCCTTTCATTAAAAAAAAAAAAAAGCACATTTTGAACATCAAATAGAAAGGATTTATCCTTCAAATAGGTCCAAAAAAGTTAGCTCAGTCCATTGTCTCCTTTCCATTGCTTCTCTAGGAACTAGGAGGACTTTGTTGTGGGCCAGCACTGGTCTACACCCCAGTATGTGGACCTTCTGTTCTGGGATACCTCGGACCACCAGCCACAGACCCTGAGGGCCTAGAGGGACAGCGGGCTACGGCGAGGTCCCCAGGGATGCAAATCTCTCAGCAGGGCTGTCTCTAAACCTCAGCCAAGCCCAGTCCCTGTATCTGAAGCATGATCACCCGGCAGCCCAGGCCAACAGCTTATGCACAAGGATGACGGTACCCTGGCCTCTCTCCCTGCCCCTTTCACTCAGGTATGCCGCATCAGTGTCGCTCTAAGGAAAGCTCAGACACGGTTCACCAGGGCCGCTGGTTCCAGGAACATCCGGCTTAAAAATCTTAGCCCCCGACTCCTCGGGTTTGATCACGGGAGAAGTGGAGTGAAACACAGGGGGTGGGAAGGAGGGCAAACGCCTAAAGGAAGCAAGCAATGGAACCAAGCTTTAAAAGTAGACCGAGCAGGTCTTCCTTACACCAAAACACCAGATCGCATACCCAGGACTGAAGCCTACCCCTGCTCTTCTCCCCACTTTCAGAAATGACCCACAGGGCCCTGGGCCAGCAGGATGCCAACTCCCCACAACACCAGCAACGAACAGGGGCTGGACACTGTCTCCCAGGCTGGGGTGGGGAGCTGCGCACGTGACCCACAGACCCGGGAAATAGAGCACAGAGTCTGTGGTCCTGGGCCATGACACGCAGCTCCCCCAGAGAGTGGACAAGAGAAGGTGAAAAAGGGCAAAAAACATCCCAGCAACACCCTCTTCCCTGCCCCCAGCACTTGGAGCTTTCTTCCCAGCCACAGGACCACAGCCCCACCAAGCTCACGGCACAGCTGGGCGCCCGGCGGTCAGGGAAATCCCAAGCGCCAGCCGCCAGCCCATGGAAGCCACAGGTGCCCTAGCCTTCAGAAGCGCGGCGGCTCCCAGCCCAGCCGGAAAGGGCTTCAAAGGCCATCAAGCACAACCCATCCATTTCCCCAGGGAGAAGACAGGCCCAGAGAGGGGGCCTGAGACGTCTGAGCCCTTGGACAAATCAGTGGCCGAGCGGAGGAGCCCCGTAGACAGCGCAGGCCTCCGGCTCTGTCCAGCGCCAGTTCCGCTGCCTGGAGCGACCTCAGCTGCTCCACCGCTCCTCCCAAGCCGCTCCACTTCACTCGGCCCTACTTCTGCCAACTCTCCGCTATCGAGGCTGCCACCAACCTCGTGCTGGCAGCCTGCCACCAGAATAGAAGGAAAAGATGGCCAGTGCAGGGTCACCACCTCTCCACTTCCCCCTTTCATCTCATCCCCGCTCCTTTCCTCCCTCCATCCCCCTATTCCAAATAAAGGGAGTACTCTTCCCGGGGCTTGACAGTGTCTCCAAAGCACATCATTCATTCATTCATTCATTCATTCATTCAATTAGTCTCTGAGTGCCGACTACACGTCAAGGAACTAACTGAGCCAGGTCATGAGAATACAAGAGATATAGAAAAGTCTCTGACCTCCAGAAGTACCTCAGTCCAGGAGGGGAACCCAAATCATGGGTTGTCATTAAATTTCCAGTTCCAACTGGCTCTCCTGCTGTCTTTCTGAGAAGAACGATGGTGCCCAAAAAAAGGCTTAGAAAAAGAACCATCCCATTCCATCAGGGCAGCATAAAACCACCCTGTCACCCCAAGTCTTTCTTTCCATAGCCCTCAGTCTCCACCCCTTACCCGACACCATCACTCCCCACGTCACCCAAGCATTGGTGTGACCCTGAAGTACATCCGAGGCTTCAAGCAGGACAAAAAACTTCTAGAAATAAGGCTGGATGCATCTTGCGTCAAACGCAAACATCGGAGGTGCGAGTGCTAACCAGAGCCTCCTGCCACCTGGTTCCTCCTTACAAACTGTCAGCCCGACCGGGGAGTGCGAGCCAGCTCCTGCCCAGGGCCCCACTCGGCGTTAGACTGAAAGGATGAGAATGGCCGAACAGAGTCTGACGAGACCCGGTGAGGACAGCAGCATCGTGGAAAGGGCAGGACGGCCAAGCAAGGGCCAGCTTACCTCCTTGAGAAGCCCCGCTTTCTTCTTCAGCACCTCACACTTGCGCAGCTTGCAGATCTGGTGCGTGCGGCGATTGGTGCAGCTGGTGCAGGCCCCGCAGTTTTCCAGCCGCCGGCAGGGCTCACAAGTACCACACCGTTTTCGTTTCTTTCGCCCATCTCCACCCCCTCGGAGTTGGGGTTCGCTCCCAGCCATGGGGAGCCCAGGCCCCTGGAAACCCCCTACCATCACCTGGCCCTGAGGGAAGTCATAAAGGCCTGGCAGGTCCGGCTGGACTGCCAGGGGCACCTGAAACTGGCTCATGATGCTGCCAGAGGTAGGGGCATAGGTGCCGGAGGAGAGCCACTGTCCCGCTTCCTGCCTGCCAAGGCCCCCACCAGCTCCTTCTTTCCTAAAACAGTCAAGAGTGCACAAGGGTGAAGGCAAGCAGCTCCAGGCTCCAGGATGGGCCCCTCTTCACCTCCTCTGCAGCAGTCTGGTAGGGCTCAGTTGGGGGCCACTCTCCCATCTGCTGGGGCCCAGGATCTGGGGCAGGACACCAGCAGCGGTCCCCAGAGAAGGGATCATCTTGGCTGGGTGGGTTCTTCACCCTCACCCACCCTGGACCCAGGCATGAGGTGAGCAGGTGGGTGTGTGGTGGGGGCTGGGCCGGGCGAGGAGTTTCTCCTGGTACTTGTCCTCCGGGGGCAGGATGATGGAGAAGGCAGCGCTGCCTAAAAAAGAGACAGAAAGGGGAAGCGCATCACTCGAGGCTCAGGGACAACTTTCACATGTTACCTCTTCCTGCTTCTGGAAAAAGAGAAAATGGGGGAAGAGAAAGGGCTTGCTCAAATGAAGTCCTGCCCAGAACCTCTGGCAGGGCGCACCAGCACCCGCTCCCCGCCTGCCGGAGGAGGCCTAGCGCCCGATGGGGGTGCTGAGGGAACCTGCCCGACGAATTTAAAGGGGTGATCAAGGTGAGATTTCTAAGAAAGTTGTCCTCTGCCCCACCCCCCCGGGCTTGGGACAGTTTCACCAAAATTCCCACACACACCCCTCACTGGAGGTTGCTGGGCCCTCCCCGAGGGAGCAGAGCTTTTAAAATAAAGTTTGCTGAGAGCTTCACTCGGCGGGGCTGCCCGAGCGCCCCCGGCACGGAAGCGGCCTGGACCGGGGCGCGCCCGGGGTAGCCCGCGCCGGCCGCCCCGCCGCGCCCCCCCGCCCGCCGGCCAGACGGGGGAGGGCGGCCCGCTTCGCCGAGGGGGCGCGGGGAGGGGGGCGCGCTCCAGCTCGGGCCGGGCCGCGCGCGCGCCGCCGCTCGGGCTCCTTTGTTCTGGGGCCTCGGCCGCTCGGCTCCGGCTGCTCCGCAGCCCCCGCCGCCCCGCCGCCCCCGCCCGGCTCCGCTACACTGTGACCCGTAGCACCCCCGCCCCGTCCCCGGCAACAAAGTAGCGGCCCCCCCGGCTGGCCCCCGGGCCGTCCCCTCCCCCCCTCGGGCAGGGCCCCCCACGCCTCCCCGCCGCCCCTCCCCCACCCCGGAGCCGGAAAGGCACCGACTGCACCGACCTGCCCGCCGCCTCCGGGGCGGAGCGCACAAAGGGGCAAAGTTTCCCGGCCCGCGCTGCCGCCGCCACCACCGTCGCGGCCGCCGCCGCCGCCTGGGGCGCCCGCCTCACGGAGCGCCTGGCCGGGCCGAGCTAGGCGCGCGGAGCCCCCCGCCCGGGCCGAGGAGGGGACGGCGCAGGAGGAAGGAAGAGGCAGCGGCGGCCGCGGCGGCAGCAGCAGCAGCAATGAAGGCGTCCGCGGGACTCCCCGCCCCCCGCGCGCCGCGGCACGTGCTCGCCCGGGGACTCCCCCGCCCGGGAGGGCGCGCACGTGCGGCCCCGCCGAGCCCCGCCGGCCCAGCCGCCCCCTCCGCCGGGCCCGGGGCTGCGCGAGGGGGGGAGTTCCCGCGGAGGGGGAGGGGACGGAGCGGGCAGCCCGCGAGCGGGTGGCGGCAGGGCCCGGCTCGGCCGCCGCGCCTTTGCACCTGCAGTACCTCCCCACCCCCGCGTCGGCCCTCCCAGGACCCGGCTGCCCCCTTCGGGCTAGCGGCGCCCGCCCTCCGGCGCTTCTGCAGCCGGGGCGGGCGAGGCGGGCCGCGCGGGGTGGGGCACGCGGACCTCCCAGCCTAGGCCCTCGGCCGAGCGGGCCCCGGTGTCCCCACTTCCTGCCGCTCGCTGCGGGCCGGATCGGTCTGGGACGGCCCCGGAGACCCCGGGAGCCCTGAGCTCCGGGCCTGACTGACCCCCCTCTCCCGGCTGCCGCTCGCTCATTCCGAGGCAGGACAATGGGGGACATCGCGCGTTTGCGTACCGAGTCAGCCTGGCCGGCAAGGAGGGGGTACCCGGGGGCAGAGGCTGCGGACCGGCTGCGGGGCACCCTCGCAGGGGTCACGGCCGAGCGCCGTACTCAGGCGCACCCCAGGGCCCTGCCATCGCGAGCCTCCCCCGCGCCGCGCTCGGCTCTTTCGCGTCGAAAACAAAGACTAATCCGATACCCCCGCCCTGCCTCCCAGAGGAGGGGGAACGGGCGCGTCGCGGAGGGTAACGGAGGAGGACAGCGTTCAGGAGGGGCTCGGAGAGCCTCCGAGGGGGCCGTGGCGCAACCAAGCCCCATTAGCCGGTGCACACACTTTGAAAAGTCACCCTGGGCTATTTTCCAGACAGAGGACAGGGAGCAAGGCACAAGAATATTTCCAAGTTGCCAAACTGCCGGTTCTCTCTGCTGCTTTTTTTCCTCTCACCTGTTGTGCAGGCCAAGTTGAAATTCCAGGTTAGATTAATTCAGCTCCACCCATCTGGCCTGACTGCCAGGCTGGTGCCTGCAGCTGCCTTCCACCTACCTGGGTTGCTGGGGAGAAGGGTGGGTCTCTAACACACACACACACACACACACACACACACACGCTCGCGCGCGGGCAAGTCCTGGCAGAAACAACCATGGGGCGGACTGGCCTGACCAGTTTGGGCGGTGCTCTGGGAGCCAGGTACCTGGCAGGCATCCCCGCCCGGCTGAAGCTAACAACTCAGCCAGAACTGGAAAAAGAGCATTCGGCCGGCTATTTAGAAGAAACAAAAAATACTTACTTCCTACCCGGGTGTTTGAGAGGATCAAAGAGTTTCTGTTCGGGGAAGTCAGTCTAGAACTGAGAAGAGATACTTAGAGAGTGTGATTTTCGATCAAACATGAGGACTTGAAATTGTCCACAATGTAATAAATGTTTAATGTTTTAAATAACTTCATGTTAATATAAATTGTATAAAAGAAAATGTAGAATTTACAGAGAATTCAAAGACAAACATCATCCAAATACAACCACATTCAACCGTGTGCTGTATTTCCTTCTAGCCTTTTCTATTTGTAGATTAGTTCCTTTTTTTAATAACATGGTTGTCCACACTCTGATTACGCAATTTGCTGCCTTCGTTTCACTTAACATTATACCATAAGCATTTCCCTATTTGTTACACAATCTCCAGATAGCGTGACAATGGGGGGAAGCAGGTGGATTAGGGACAGCGAATTCTGGGTTCCAGAACCAGCTGTGTCATTTGCTAGCAGAGTGACCTTGGACAAGGTACTCACCACCTCCCAGAGAATCCAAGTACTTGGCCTAGGGCTTTCTGGACAGCGCTACTTGAGATCAGTTACTTCTTTTTTTCTTCATAGGGCATAATAAATGAGAACAGTTATTGTCACATCCTCAGAACAACCTTGTGAACTAGGTACTATTATGAAACTCATTTTATAGATAAAGAAACAGAGATTAAGTAACTTGCCCAAGGTCACTCAGCTAGTAAATGGTAGGTTCAGCGTTTGAGCCCGGCATCTTTCCTCCCGTACTGAGCAATTTATTGAGCCAAAGTACTCTCCACCAGCTATCTATGAGGTGGCTGTTTCACAGGTGAATGCTGGCTAGCTAGGTGAATGCTGGTGCCATTCACCAAGACAGACTGAGGGAGGAGAGATACCAGGAGCCATCCATGTGGAGCTGAGGGATGGGGCCTGGGCTGGAGACACACACGTGGGCCTCATTACTGAGCGTGGTATAAGTGAGGCCTCAGGTGTGGAGGAACTCACAGGGAGTGGACACGGAGAGTGAGAGGCAGAGGCAGCCAGGACAGAGCCCCAGGGGCTCTGTCAACAGCAGCTGACAAGGGGCCAGCCAGAGACTGAGAAGGAGCAGCCAGAGAGGGGGGGGGGGGGGAACAAGGCCCAGCCCGGCACCTGCCTGTGTTTTCCCAACTGCGTCTCCCTCTGGAACCCTGCACTTCGACAGTCATTTGCTCACTCCCTGTGCCTAGGGAAACCCCTTCCCGCTTCACCCCCCACCCATCCAGCTACTCCTTCTACCTGCCAAATTCCCACCCACCCTGCAAGCCTCAGCATAAATGCCAGTTCTTCCATGAAACTTTTTCCAGCTCCTCGGATTCCAGAGCCTCACCTACCCCCCCCCTTCAGAAGTTTGATGCTCCCTCCCTTTGCAACAGTTATCTTATCAGCATTGTAATTGTTTGCACATTTCCCTCCCAGTTACTATGAGCTCCTGGAGGGCTGGGACCTTGCCTTTTCACCTTTGCAACCCTAGACCTAGCACTGGATCAATATGTGTTGAATGAAGAAACGAGGTCAGTAGAACCTGATCAATGACATATCCCAGGGACACGGAAGACCCACGGGCTTCTGAGGGTTTTTTCCAGCGGGCCTTCTCGGTCTGCAGCCTCCTGTGCTGCCGGGTTACTCCTTCCCCACACTCCGGGCGGCAGAGCAGCGGGGAGGACGGTCGAGGTGGCCCCCGAGACTTGCTGTCTGGCTGCGGTATTAAGCTAGAGGCAGTGGTTCGCTAACTGTGGTCCCCAGATGCAGCATCACCAGCACCTGGGAACTTGTTAGAAATGCAAGCTCTCGGGCCCCTCCCTAAACCTACTCAAGCAGAAACTGGAGGTGGGGCCCAGCGCTGTGTTTTAACAAGCCCTTGGGCTGATGCACGCTGAAGTTGAAGAAGCACTGGCCTCTCGGAGGCCAGCGGTTGAGAAGCCAGTTCAGCACCCAGGCGGCAGCCCAGGATCAGGCCCGAGGCGCTTAGAGGAGGTAGACCGAGAGAGGCTCCTTTTATTAAGCAGCATGGCGGGCCCCACCCCCAGCGACCCAAGACTGAGCCTTTTTAGGCCAGGGCTCCGGTGAGGTCAGGACCTGGCTGCCGCAGCTGCCCCAAGGGTTAGAAAGGGAAATCCCGTCGCGAAGGAAACAAGCCCAGTGGACTGCAGGCTGTGCAGGGTTGGCAGGGGGCGTTTCCCTGCTTGGGGATGGAGGTGGGGCTGGGAAATAACGAGGACTTCCAGCTCCACTGAGGATCTACGGTGGATTCAGCGCCTGCCGATGAGCACCGGAAGTTGAGTTGGATGTGCCCGCGTGGTTCTTCTGGAAGTCACTTCGTGGAATCAGCCCCGCCGCTTGTTTGTGGAACCTGCCAATGATCGCGTGTGACTAACCTCTGAGATGCTTGACCCTGCTCCTTCTCTTTAGCTAATAAACAATTTGTCCTGTTTGAAGAAGGAGATCTGTAGTATGGAACCTTTTGCAGAAATGTAAATATACAGCTGGGTCCACTCCTGGGCTTGGTTTTAAAGATTGAAGGCATCAGGAGGTTTATTTGATTGGGGACGTAGTTCTTCTTTGGTCATGTATTGGTTAAAAATATTATCAGCTGGTGTTTGCATAGAGCTTTCCCTTTTCAAAGCACTTTCACATACATTATCGTTCTGTCTGCAGAGTGGCTAATACGCCGAGTGCAAGCGTTACTTTCCTTTTCTTTCTGTGACATAGTTTTTATTCTTATTATCACCATTTTACAGATAAAGGAACTGGGACTCAGGTAATTTGTCCACGGTCATTCACTACCAGGTGGCACAATTGGGCCTACAATCCAGGACCTCTGTAATTCACCTATCAGGGCCAGAATTGGGGCAGAAGCTGGCATTTTGCTCCTGGGAAAAGGGAGATTCATCAGTGGATTCCTTTTGGACATGGATTGGTTAGTGTGACATGTGTAGGGTATCTAGACTATGTTTTTGAGTAGCTCAGCAAATGCTTTCATGTTTTATTTCTGTGACTTCCTTTTGAATTTAGGCTGAATCAGAGAGACGCTATAACTTGCAAGGAGAATGCGAGGTCCCCACCATAATAGGAAAGAGATGAAATAACCTGGAAATCGTCCAGTCTAAAGGGGCTGGGCAGGAGGGCGGGAACTCTGATGGACTCCAAGACTCAGGTTGCTGAATACCCAACAGGGATAAAAGCCTTGGTGCCCCACAACAAAACCTTGATTTGACCAGATGTAATAGTCAAGATCCGTTAGATTTCACTATAATAACAAACAATCCCAGGTCTCACTGGTTTGACATAAAAGTGTATTTCTCAATCATGAAATATGTCCACTGGGGGTCAATAGGAGCTGTTTCCCATAGCCACTCGGGGACGTGGACAGCTGCAACTGGACATGTTGCCCCCTCAACCCTGAAGGCAGGAAATGAGGATGGGGCAAATCAAGCACTAATTTCCAAAGTGTTTACCTGGAAGCAATTCACATCATTTCTGCTCTCATTTCACTGGCCAAAGCAAGTCACAAGGTGGAGAGGAAGCTCAGCAGGTGCAATGCTCCCATGTGCCTGGAGGGAGAAGCACCATTTGGTTAACAGCACTAATAACAGACAGGGAGTAGTGCATGCAAGGGAGGTGGGTGTGGATATTTGAGGGGTGTGTAAATGCAATCAGTTCCGCCCATTTCATGAGTGCTTCTCGCTCCTGGGGACGTGTATGTGAGATTCCCATTCTATTGGGTTGTCATTTCTCCTGCTAGAGAAGACTTAGAGACTTAGACCAGGGACAAAGAAATCTGATCAGAGGGAAGCATGGTGGAAGAGAGGAGTGGTAATAGGGCATACTCAGTAGAAATTAATGTGTAAATTGAGAAAGAATCCAGCAGAGGAAAGGACTCAGTGTATATGTGTCACCAGGGGCCTGCCTGCTAAAGGAAAGTTCTAAAACAGCAGAGTGATGGCAGAACCATTTCCTGTCTTCTCGCCATTCACTCCCACTCATCCTTCCTGGCTAAACTCGAGTGACACTCCAGGAAGCCTTTGATGGTCTCTCGAGACTGAGCCTGCCCATCACGTTGTTAGAGTATCTGGGTCTGTCCCATGTATTGTGCCGCGGAGAGAGAGCACATCTGGCCCAGTGCTGGCTGTGGTACGGCGGGTGTATTAGAGTCTCAGCAAGGAGGCAGAGAACCTGGCGGGAAGGCTGTTGCAGGAACCCAGGTGAGAAAAAAAATGATGGTGGTCTCCATGAGGGTTGTGAGGTGGGGGTGGAGAGGAGTACTGGAGAGAGATTTAGGGAGTCATGTCAGCAGGGTAGGGATCGATGACAGGAGGGCATATGGAGGAAGTTTTCAGAAGAGCAAGGTCAGCCTTTCTAAAAGGAACTTGTAAAAAAAAAAAAGTGGAGAGTTGGGGTGAGGAAAGCACAGAATATATGTGTAGTATAAAAATCATGAAATCCCACGGGGCGCCTGGGTGGCTCAGTCGTTAAGCGTCTGCCTTCGGCTCAGGGCATGATCCCGGAGTCCTGGGATCGAGCCCTGCATCAGGCTCCTCTGCTGGGAGCCTGCTTCTTCCTCTCCCACTCCCTCTGCTTGTGTTCCCTCTCTCGCGGGCTATCTCTCTCTGTCATATAAATAAATAAAATCTTAAAAAAAAATCATGAAATTCCTGAGCTACAAATCAAGAATCCAGCCGGAGCGGTGCCCAGGCTTCCTAGGAAGAGTTGAGCATCCTTACAAGACGGCTTCAACTTCAACTTCTCATTGCCTTGTTTCCATACGCTGCTCCCGTCCCATCTCTGCTGAGCGGGAGCCTGTCCCATCTGAAACCTGAACTTGGTATCAACCCCTTTCATTCTCGAGGCTCCCCTTCCCCATATCCTTTATGGGTGAGGGTCAAGCCCCATTTGCAGACACTGTGCAGAGCAGGCAAACCCATACTCAGAGCCCCTGCCAGACCCCATCATTCCACTTGGCCATGGTGCGCCCCACCTGCACACCTTCCCTTTCCCCAAACACCGAGATGCTCCCTCTGGGTGCCTGGGCTCCATTTCCAGCTCCTCTGTGTACTGGTTTGTGACTGTGGGCGAGGTAATTCCCCTCTATCAGCCTCCTTCCCATCTGTCAAAATGCTACTTATACTACCTCCTTTGCACAGTCCTTTGCAGAGGATCAAATGAGCCACGCTATGGCAATGTCCTGTCTCAGACCTTGGAGTGTACTAGGCACTCAGATGGTCCCCTTCTTTCATCCCATCCCCTGCTTCCTCTTCCCACTTCACAGAGAAAGGGTCTTACAATATTTTAACCACATGTAGCCATGACAACCAGAGTTAAAATTTATACAATAATCAGTGAAGATATTATGCATTACCTAAGAGAACTGAGGTAATGATGTGCAGGTGCCCAGGATGAGACTTGGCTCCGAGTAGGAGCCCTTTGCTGCCTCCCTAGCTGGAGACGGCAGTCCTCCAAACACGTCCTTCCCTACATAGCCAAGCAGCCCGAGCGCCTGCCACCTCCGCTCTAAGCTGTCCTGAACTTGTGCCCCCTCTCAGCCTTCAGGTGGCTACCTGGCTCTCACTCCTGCTCCCCTCCTTGCCCTCACCCCGCGGTCTCCTTTCTCACAGACATGGATCCCATCGCTTTGGATTCAGACCTCCTGGGCCTGGCAGTTTCACCAGAGCCCTGGATTTGGAAACACCGGGCTCCTGGGCCATCCTGCAGCCAATCAGGAGAAGAAGTTTCAACCTCTTGCTGTTCAAAGTGTGATCTGTGGGCCTGCAGCAGCCACGGCACTGAGGTGTGTAGGAAAGCAGAATCTCGGGAGGCCCGAGGGCTGCTGAATCAGTCTCTGCGTTCCAACAAGACTTCCAGGTGATTCCTAGGCACCCTAAAAATTGAGAAGCTCTGTTTTAGAAGTCTTCAGGGATAAATGGGCTAGAGATAAAAAGGCTGCAGTGGTTCCCCATGGAGCAGGAGAGGCATTCTTGGGAACACCTGCACTAATGGCTTGAGTCATCCGAGGTCACTCTGGCATCGTTCCTGGGGAGGTAGTCTGTATTGCCAACATCGCACTTCTTATCTGCTAAGCTGGGGTGGGTATGAGCTGATGCCTCCCTCTTCTTGCCATTCTTTAGGGTTGTCCTAATGGAGACAGGACTAGGCCATGACCCACATCCACCGGTCATGTGGCCATTTCAAAACACAATAAAACATGAATTTGAACATCCAGCTTTTGGAAAACAACCTAATTATTTATAGTGAATCAAAGCCTTTCAGACAGAAAAAGCGTGTGAAGGCAGAAAGAGGCCACAGGGAACAAAGAGATTGGCCCCTCAAACAGGAAGGCGCAGCAGGCAAAGGGCACCTGAGTGAGGTGATGATGGGTACTCAGAACCCCCGTCGCCCCACCCTGGCACCCCCCCTCCACCAGCCCCAGAAGAACCTCACAGCTGCTAGAAAAAGGAGGGAGAAGAGCAATGCACAGGAAGCTGGAAGCAACCTGCAGGGCCTGGGGAAGGGCTGGTTTATAAGCGCTTGTGATGGGTGTGGAAAAGTCGTTGCCCTGGGTTTTTTGGAAAACATCCCTGGGGCCCAGGGAGGAGGCTGCCCCGTGCCCGTGACAGCCTCATTGGAGGCAGGCAGGTAAATTCCTTACGTGATGTACCGGAGATGCGGGGTCTGTGTACAGGACATTCAGTTAAATTTGACTGTCAGAGAAACAACATGTCAGTTTTTAGCACATGTATATACCAAATACTACATTCCAGAGCAACCCTGCTCAGGATTAGAGTCTGTCCCCAAGGCCTGTGACCAGAGGAGTTTGGGGCTGAAGAAAGGCTCCACCTAAGGCCAGTGGTACCTTCCTAAAACCTACCCTATTTCTGAAATCGGAGAGAAAATGGGCTTTGTTAATTTTGGGGTAGGGCAGTCTTTAATGAGAGGCTGTGCCCTATTGTTTGCTTTTAAATGTTTTGTCCTACGAAGGTGGGGCCTACCAACGTGTTTTCCACATCATCATGTATCGGGTAGGGCAGTTCAAGGAATGTGTGCTAAAAAGTGCTGTAGTTTTGATCATTTCAGTTCAGGTTCCTGTAGGGGAAGAACTGTTTCTTAGTCCAGACCAATAAAATCCTGCTTAACCAGAAAAATTGCTCCTATGTAAGCAGGCATTTATTCACTGAAAGCTGTAGAAGAAACTGTTGGTAACTGTTTACCTGATCGAGGAGTCTAAAGGTATTTCTGAACATAAAATCAATAGACTCTTCTGTACGTCAACAATGCAAATTAAATGATAAATTTAGGGAAAATATTTACAAAACAAATGAACAGGAAGAGTTATATACTTAGTATTCTCTTTTTTTTTTTTTAAGATTTTATTTATTTACTGGACAGAGAGAGAGCACAAGCAGGGAGAGCAGCAGCCAGAGGGAGAGGGAGAAGCAGGCCCCCCGCTGAGCAAGGAGCCAGATGTGGAACTCGATCCCAGGACTCTGGGATCATGACCTGAGTCAAAGGCAGATGCTTAACCAACTGAGTCACCCAGGCACCCCATACTTAGTATTCTTTTTTTTTTTTTAAACAGGCTCTTTTTTTTTTTTTTTAAGATTTTATTTTATTTATTTGACAGAGAGAGAGACAGCCAGTGAGAGAGGGAACACAAGCAGGGGGAGTGGGAGAGGAAGAAGCAGGCTCCCAGCGGAGGAGCCTGATGTGGGGCTCGATCCCGGAATACCAGGATCACGCCCTGAGCCAAAGGCAGACACCTGACTGAGCCACCCAGGCGCCCCCCCATACTTAGTATTCTTAATGTGTAAGAAAAAAGATGAATACCCAAAAGGGGGGAGGCAAAGGATGTGAACATTCACAAAAGAAGAAATACAAATGACCAATAAAGATATTAAAAGCCCAACCTCATTAATAATCATAGCAAACTGGTAAATCGCAAAATGAAAATACTGAATTTTGCAAAGACTATAACAATTCTCTTTCCCAACATATGCCACCGAGGGGACCATCACCTTGGTACCCTTCTGGGAAGGAATTTAGCAATGTTTATCAATAACCTTCAAACTATTTATACCCTTTGACTCAATAATTTCACTTTTAAGAATGTAGTGCACAAAAGTCTAGGGACGAGGATCATCATGGAAGACTTAGTTGTAACAACAAAAAATTAGAAACAACCTAAATGCCCAACCTTAAAGAATGATTAAGGAATAGGATGTGAGCACATTAAATCATGATGCAGCCATTATAATGATTTTATTAATTTAAGAGTTAAATATAGGTTAATTATGGAAAAATAGGAATACACAACTGAGCAAAAAGAAAAATCTAAAAAGAACCTGCAGTCCAATGTTAATCATTATTAATGTCGTGGACCATATCTTTAAAAGTCTTCTATGTTTTAGGGCGCCTGGGTGGTGCCGTCGGTTAAGTGACCTACTCTTGGTTCCGGCTCAGGTCCTGATCTCAGAGTCACGAGATCAATCGGGCATCGGGCTCTGAGCTCAGTGCAGAGTCTGCTTAAGACTCTCTCTCCCTGGGGCGCCTGGGTGGCTCAGTGGGTTTAGCGCCTGCCTTTGGCTCAGGTCATGATCCCAGGGTCCTGGGATTGAGTCCCATATGGGGTTCCCTGCTCAGCCGGGAGTCTGCTACTCCCCCTGTTTGTGCTCTCTCGCGCGCACTCTATGTCAAATAAATAAAAATTTAAAAAAAAAAAAGACTCTCTCCCCCTCTGTCCCTGCCCCCTAAAATAAATAAATAAATCTTAAAAATATCTTTTATGTTTTAATGTTAAAATAGTGTTTTTGAAAAATACTTGGCAACATCGGAAAACAGTTATGAAATATATGAAATCATATGAAACCATATACATTTTTAAGTAGATACGCACAAAGATTGGAAGAGAATACATCGCAATATTAACAATGGATCTCTTGATGGTTTTTGTTTTCCTCTTCATACCTTTCTTCCAAAATTTCTGCAAATCAGTATTATTCCTATAATTGAGAAATAAAAAATTATTTTTGAAAAAAGACAAATGGAAAGAAGTTCCTTGAGAAAGAAGGAAGCCCATCCTGATTACTAACAGAATGATTGCAGCTTTGCACATTGCCGCCACCTGGAGAACTCCAGGAATCCTGGTGCCCAGGCCCCACACTGAGAGATTCTGGTTGTTCAGATGTGGGTGGGGGCACCAAGCCTCATGTGCTTGGCAACATCTAACCACACTTGGGTGTGGTCTAACGTGCAGCCGGGCTGAGAACCGCCACTTGCCCAAGCCATCTCACGTTTTGGCAGAAACTTAGGCGCTGTCTGGTGGTGGAGGAACTGCAAGACCTGATTTCAAGCCCCATCAGTGGCCCTCGGTGGCTGTGTGCTTTAGGCAAGCTGTATAACCGAACCTTAGTTTGTCTCTCTGTAAAATGGGGATATTAGGTGCCTACCACAAGAGTTGGGGCATGGCTTCCAGGAGAGGGTAAATGAGAAAGGTCTGTATGAAATAGAAAGCGTATAGAATGAGCTGTTTGTTAGAACCTGGAAACTCAGATGATAACAATTATCTTTGATCAATGAAATATCCTTGGCAACACGGGAACCCATGCAAATAAGCAGGTTTGTTTCTAAGCTCTGTCAGTCTTGTAATTTGACTTGATTTGAAGATTCTGTAGGCAGGTGCTGTCAGATGTGGACGCCCAGGACAGTCCTAGCCTAAGGGCTCATGGCCAGTGGCCAGCAGCCAATAGATCTGGGTTGGTTCAGACCATTTGGTCATCTTGCTTTGAGAGGTGGCTGGCTTCCAGAAGCCCAAACCTTGTTCTCATGAAAATGTGCCTTTGCATTTTAAATACATACTGCTTCCAAGTACGTGTTCTTATTTAACTGTCTCCTTGGGAGGTTGTGTGGCCACAGCTTAAAATGTCTTGGGAATTCCTCTTTTGAGATTGCCTTTGTCTAAGCTACATTTTTTTTTTCCTGAGTAGTTTCAATCAGTGAATTCATTCTCTATCCTTTAAAGAGGAGCTTAATTTTAGAAAACAGTCAAAAATATCTTTCAGAACCAAACCTGATGATTAGGATGGTATTCAAGCCTAGATAAGACTTTTTTTTTAAGTGAAGAGGTCACTCGTGAAGTACGTGTGTGTCTGTCTTCCTACCCAGTGTATTCCCAGCACCCTGCTCAGTGCCTGGGACCCAGATGTTCACCATATTCTTGCTGAATGGAGAGCCACAGCCTGGCTCTCTACTGGGACCCATAAACTGGCTCCAGAGGTAAGTCTGAAAAGGTTTTGGACCAAGGCAGCCTATTTGGGATTAATAAATTCTAGTTTGTATGCTGATTAGAAATTAGTCCCTTTCTTTGGTAAGTATGCTCTCTCTTATATGTACCGTATGCATTTAACTAAAGAGAAAATGATGCAGTTCCTTCCTCTTACTGGGGCCAATACTGGATTTAGTTTCCTAAGGCAACACTAATCAGCGACACTGGACAAATCCAAGCATTTTTGGAATGATTTTTTATCACAACCCAATACACAAAACCACCAATCAAGTGTCGTTAACAAGAACAATGCCTGAAACAAAACTCACTTTTTCACACAAGGATTTCGAGACACTGACATTAACCTAGATTTGCGCGTTAGCTGAGGTCCACACCTCCTGCCTCAATGAATTTGAGGCATATGGAGTAACGCAGCTCCCAGCCGGGACAGAGAGCACTGGCCTGAGTCAGAACTCCTGGGCTGTCCCGGCTCCGCCCGTAGTAACTGTAGTAACTCGCTGTGCAGCCTGGGGAAAACACTGCACACTTCCCCCTTGGTCTTTATGTCCTGATCTATGCAGTGATCTCACACTCTTCAAGTCAGGGATGCGAAACTGAGAACCATGCAGGCTGACAGGCGGGGCAGGTTGGGAACAGCAGACACCCGCGGGCAGGTGACGGAGAGGAAAGCAAGGTCCTGCTCAGGTAATGGGGAGACTTTCACAGCAGAGTCGGTCTCAGCTGAGGCAAAGTCTCAGCTCCGAAGGAGACAGAAAGCCAAAGCCGAAGCTCAACGGCTTCTGGCCGTGGAACTGTTTCCAGGAAGGGAACACACAGGTCATCTGAGGTCAAGTTCAAGGCGCAGAGCCAGCCGCCAGGCGGGAAGGAAGCTGCAGTGAATGCCTGCTTGCTTGCTCTCCAAGCCGTTCACCTTCTGAACACAAGTCCTGTATCAGCCCCTTTGCCAGGTCTCCCTGGGGGACCTCAGAGGCTCTTTCCAGACCTAGGCATTCTGGCTCTGGCCTCACAGACACAGCCCACGCAGAGGTGCTGAAGGGAAGCAGGTAGGGGACAGTGTGAGCACCGGGGGCTCGCCGGCCTGTCCTGTCGTTGCCTTGCAGAGAAGAGGGGCCCGAGTGCTCCATGTAAAGCCTTTGAGCATTCATCATCCACTGTTGCCCTCCCCGCCGCCACAATGCACAGGACATGTTCCTAGCTCCCTGCCTTTGTCCGTGGCGTTAACTCCACAGCCGCTGTCATCCCAGCTCTGCTCTCCAGATCCTCCGCCCATGTGGTGCCCAGCTCGCGTGCCAGGGGACCCGCAAGGCTCCCCTCGCTGGAAGCGGCACCGGTTACGGTCTGTCTTACATCACACTTAGGCACACGTCGTCTCTCCCCATTTGGGACCACACTGCACCCCCTCTTTACCATCACATCATGCGTATTTCTTCCTTTGCCCACACTGCTTACCTGCCTGGTCTGTCCTTACCATTCTGGCTTCCATCCCGTTCCTCGCCTCACCGCCGGGGGCTCAGCTCAGCTAGACTCTCTGAAAGACTTTCCACCCTCGCAGACCTCCCAGCTCCACTTACTGAGTGGCTGCTCTGTGCCCAGAAGTTTGTCTACAGTATTTCTAATCCTGGAACGGCCCTGCGCAGTAAGAGCAAAGATAGTTTCACTTTCAGACTTGAGGAAAACAGAGGCTCAGAGAGGTTCTGAAACTGGTTGAAGTTGCACAGCCAGTTAGCGGCCCCGCCAGGATTGGAGCCCAGGTGTGACGCCTAAACCAAGCCCTCCATCTCTTCTGTACTACTTTTTCATTCATAAGGTAAATATTTTGAACTTGAGGCTATAAGAACTTTGACGATCATCTTTCTTGTTTTCAAAGCAAGGAACCTAAGGAGTAGCTAGGCCTGATGACTTGCCCAGGGCGATACAGCCTCTCTCCACCCCCCTTTCCTTGTTGTTCCCATGTGCTGGCATGGGAGACCCAGGAACCATCTGTCCACTGCAGGGGGTCTCCAGTGCCAGGTGACATTCTCTGGGGTTTCTAGTTGCAAGACTTCTGACACACACCGGTCCTGCAAGCAGGGCCCCAGAGGAGGCAAGAGAGAATGTCACAGCAAGCTTAGAGCCACCGGATTATTAGTTGAACTGTATACAGTGATAAAACCCCAAACCACAGTGACTTCGGTTTATATCTTTCTTGCTAGAAGAAGTCTTGAACTGCGCATTCCTATGTGCCAGGCACTGGAGATACAAAGACGCATAAGACAGATTCATCTACGTAAGAGAAGAGGAATAAACCATTTCGATGCTACGGTGTTAGGGCAACCATAAGACACACACAAAGGGCACTCGGCAGGAGCAAAAGGTGCCTGGCCCAGCTGGGGAGGAGGTCAGCCACTGAAGACGGTGCTTGCTGGTGACACAGAGCTGAGAAATAGTAGGGGGCAATTGCTAGCCCCAGGTGATGGGCCAGCTGTTGGGCATGAGTGAGAGGGAGGAGTCAGACAGCCCCAGTTTTCTAGCTGTGGAGCCCGGTGGGGAGACGGGGCCATCACGGCTATAGAGAGCACAGGGTTCCCTTGCCTTGGGGGTGCCCCCAGCTTCAGAGGAGGCTGCATCTCTCCAGGACTACTCTTTTGCACTGCCGCTCCCAGAGATGTGCACATGGGCCCTTTCCACCGTAAGGCTTGTAATTCAAGTGCTCTCGGGAGATGACGTCCCCTTGAGCCTGACCTAGTGAATCAAATGCAGGAGTGTAGTGTGGACCATGCAGCCTTTGGGCCCAACTAAGCTGGTTTTACAGGTGTCACCTGGGCCCGCTGTCCCTAGTGTGAGCTTTGGCTCTAGAAAACCCACCTGTAGTGAACATCTGCCACTTGGTGGAGAACCAGTGAATGAATCCCCTTCCTGCGCTCTACCTCCAGCCACAGTGGGACTTCCCCACTGTGGCTGGAGGTAGAGGCGGCCTCACACGGTGAAGGTGGAAAGTCAGATACTGCCTTTCTCCGATCCCCTTGCAGCTACCTGGTGTGTCAAGGGCATGTGGCCAAGACTGCAGCTAGGATATACCTACCAGAGCCTCATATCCGTGAGGAACTTTGTGTGGCAGAAGCAGTTACGGGGGATCACATTCTCATAACAGCCACGCTGGACACTCTGGGACCTTGCAAGTGACAGTCTTAAAGCTTGAGCTTCATTAGGTCCATTGTAACTGGCTTCTGTTTGCAGGTAAGGACCGTGACGACTCCTTGGCAGTTTATCAGTCCGGCAGGGTGCATGGCTAGGGTCAACGCAGGGGTGAGGGGAGCACAAACTTTGTTCTGAGGACAGTGAGTAAAACCACTTAGCTGGAACAGAAGATTCTTTCACAAAGTAGGGGAAGATTAAGGTTGGAGGGTCCTGAAAGCCCAATTCAGGAGCCTGGTCATCACCTTGTAAGAGGCACCAACATTTTTTAAATAAACTTTTATTTTGGAATGATTTTTTTTAAGTAAGCTCTATGCCCAATGTGGGGCTTGACCCCACAGCCCCGAGATCAAGAGTCACATGTTCTACTGACTGAGCCAGTCAGGCGCCCCAGTTTTAGAATAATTTTAGATTGACAGAAAAGTTGCAAAGATAGTACAGAGAGTTTCTGTACACCGCTCACCCAGTTTCCCCTGATGCTAACATCTTGCATTGTATGCTACATTTGTCAAAACTAAGACGCCAACGCTGGGATATTACTATTTACTAAACTCCAGGCTTGATTTGGATTCCGCTAGTTTTTCCACTAATGTCCTTTTTCTATTCCAGCTCCAGTCCAGGATACCACTTTCCATTTAGATGCCAATCTTTTTAAAGGAGAATATTGAATACGATTAAAGCTGTTTTAGGAGAATTGTCTGATAGCAACATCCAGGTTGGACCAGGAAGTTGGGTAGAAAGGCATTTGTAAAGGCATTCAGAATCTGCACCAAATTTCCAAATGCACCTCAATGCCTGGTGCCTGAAGGGACTCAGCACCTTGAGGGTGCGGTTTCCAGGAAGAGGAGATCTGGAAGCATGTGTGCCTGCTCAGGGCCCACGGGGCCAAAGGCATATTTAGGATGCCCCTGGGGGCCTCCATCTGGCAGTGCTAGCAAGCTCGAAGTTCTTCCTGCCTGGGCAACCCAAGTGGACTGATAAGTCTAATAGGGAGCCAAAGAAATGCATGCTGGCCTTCTTTTCTGAAAGTCTAGTCTTGTCTCTCTTGACAAACAGTTTGTTTTGGGAAGAGAACAGACTCTGGAGTCAGAGTGGACCTGGGTTTGAGCCCCAGCTCCACCACTTAGTGCAGGAGCCCAGGGTGAGTTCCTGACCTACCCTGAGCTTCTATTTTCTCACTGGTAAAAACTGGGATCTTAAACCTCCTTCGTAAGATTACTGAGAGGATGAAATAACATTTAAAGGGTATCTGGCATACATTAGGCAGTCAATAATCATCGGCTCCCTTGACAGCTTGAGGGTGGGGTCTGGCCTCGTAATTTTTTTGCATATCCTTGTAGTGCTTAGCACACAGAAGGCACTTCATAATCTGGTGGTTATAACATGGAGCTCACAAACCCAATGACCCCAGAAAGGGCAGATCATGTCTCCAGTTACCTCATTCATTTATTTAGCAAGTCTATATTAGGCACTCACCAAATAGCAGTAAATAGATAAATGCCAGGCACTGTGCTAAGCCACCAAGGTATGGTCTGTGTCAAAAATGGCAAAGCCCAAGAGGGGAAAGAGGTCCCATACAACTTTCATTCAGGTCTGATACAGAGTCAGACACAGTTTAATAAGCAGTGTGTCCAAAGCACAAACACTGGCTCCCTCTGTGTGGGGAAGGGTAGAGCCTCACAGAGCGAGGAGTAGACTGGGGACTGGCAGAATCAGTAGTTCTTTCAGTAAAAAAGAGTGGGAGAAGATGAGAGAGAAGCATTTCATTATGTGGGAAAGACAAGATGTCTTCTGGAAGCATAGGTAGTCTTGTGGGGTTTATGGTAGGAGTGGTGGCAGGTGAGGTTCTATAAACATGGCAGCTCTAATATTCTACACAGAAAGGACTGAGGGTCAGTCATCAGACGGCGGTGGCTGACCGAAAACCTGACTGGAAGCTGTGCTTTTATGTAGTAACCGCAGTTTTCTTTGTACTGTCGTCTCCCCGTTATCTGAGGGGGAGATGTTCCAAGACCCCCAGTGGAAACCTGAAACCACAGGTGGTACCAAACCCTAAGTATACTATTTTTACTCCCACAGGTACATACCTACAATAAAGTTCAGTTTATAAATTAGGCACAGTAAGAGATTAACAACAAATTAATCATTAATAACAAAATAGAGCAATGATAACAATATGCGCTCTCTCTCAAAATACCTTATTGTGCTGTGCTCACCCTTCTCCTGGTGATGCTGTGAGACGAGAAAATGCCCACGTGATGAGAGGAGCCGAGGGGAATGACGCAGGCGCTGTGACGTGGCGTCAGGCTACTACGGACTTTCCCACGACTCGCTAGGAGGATCATCTGCTTCCGGAACATGGCCGACCGCTGGTAACTGAGACTGCGGGGAAGTGAAACCGCGGCTAAGGGGGGACGACGGCACATGGTTGTGTTGAGGTGGCTTGCTGGTAGTAGTAGGTCGCGGGCAAGGCAGGCAGTGGGCGTCGTAGCCACTCCCGGCACGGCCATGCTAGGAAGGGAGCCGTGTGAGAGCTGGGAAAGAGGTGGAGCCGGGGAATTTGGGGGACTGGACTGCAATGTCCACTACACACCTGCAGCTAGAGAAGCGGACATTGAGGTGTGGGGAAGATTTGAGGGCTTTCAGAGAGGAACAAGCAGAATTTGGCGAGAAAGGGCGTAGGAAGAGAGCTGGAGGGCGAGGATGGCTCCTCCTGTGGTCACCTGCGTGAACGGAGAAGCCGGAGAAACAGGCTTTGTTGCCCCGGGGGTGGGTGGGGGCGAGGACTGTTTTGCACAGCTGAGCAGAAGGGCTAGCCAGGTAATGATGCCCAGAGGTCCAGACAGAGCTAGCTTTCAAAGTCATCCTCCTGTCTGGGATTTGCTTCAAAATAATCTGAGAGTGGTGAGTTGGCCCTCAATTTTGTCGGACACAAAATTAGCTCTGAATAGATAACCGAAGTGGGGAGGGGAGTAAAAATTAGCTCAGACTAAGAAAACCAAAGCTGGGAGGGCAGACCGTAGGTAAGGCCAGCTGCAAAGGTACTGTGGAACAATATTCCTCCCAAGGGCAGCTAAAGCGTCATAACCAACCACCCCCTTCTTTGCGTGACTGCTTTCTGACTCACTGAGAAACCTTGTGCTCTAAAATGATGGACCATCAGAAACTTCACTGTTTGAAATTTTATCAGTAAAAATGAAACCCCCTTCTGTCGCCAGGAGGATCTGAAGTGACTTTGACACAGAGAGGCAGTCTTGATTTGCAATTCGGGTTCAGAGCTTCAGATAAGGGGCTTCTGAACACAACAGTCCACATTTACCTTAACTTTGTGTTTTTGCAGGAAGTGAACCAGGGTGTACTGTGCAGTTCAGACCAGGTGTTGACTCCTGTATACAGAGACCTGCTTTGCTTTGAACCTATCAAAGCACTGCTTCAGTTACATTTTGACCTGAACTCTGTCCTTTCCCCAAATCCTAGAGTTCTCTCTTTTCCTGTTTGGTCAGACACCCCTAGTTTCTCTGGTGTGGTCTCCTTCATTGCAATGAATTAGTAAATTGAATATTGTCAAACTGCAGCTTTGTTTCTGGTGATCTTAGGCTGATGGGGCCAGGGTACAGGTAATGGGGATATAGGGGTTCTTTGTACAAGTCCCTCCGCTATTACAGGTGACTCATATTTCCCATGTTTGCAAGTTCTTGAGAGGTCTTCACCCCATAATAGTAGGGGCCATGACGTTATTTGAGATCTCTGCAAGGGTGAATACCAGCCCTCCAAAGACATCCACATCCTGATCCCCGGCACTTGTAATTATGTTATCTTAATAGCAAAAGGGACTTTGCAGATGTAATTAAGGCTAAAGATCTTGAGATGGGGAGAATATTCTGCCCCAGTATAATCACGTGGGTCCTTAAAAGCAGAGAACCTTTCCTGGCTGTGGTCAGAGAGAAAAGTGACCACAGAAGAAGGGTCAGAGACTTTGCTGGTCTTGAAGACGGAAGAAGGGGCCACAAGCCAGGGAATGTGGGCAGCCTCGAGAAGACAGAAAAGGCAAGGAAAACGATTCTCCTCCAGAACCTTCAGGAAGGAACGCAGCCCTGCTGATAATCTGATTCTAGCTCAGCAAGGCTCACCCCAGAGTTCTGACCTATAGAACTAGAAGTTAAATTCGTGCTACTTTAAGCTACATTGTATCAACTTGATATGGCAGCAAAAACCAAAACCAATACCAAAAAACCACAACCCCCCCCAAAAACAACAAACAAAAAACGAACAGATCACTCAGAACAGGGGTAAAGACAGAAATGAAACAAGGGAGACACCAATAATGGAAGAGCCAGAGAGACCCACAAAGGAGAAAGTGGTCCAGATGTCAGCTGCCCACTCCTCAAAGTGAAGGGTGAAGGCTGAGCCATCTTTCAGTTTAAAGTGCCTGTTCTTCCCTTGCTTCGGTGTCCCTGTGATTCTAGTGTTTGCATTTAACAGCCTTTTTCACCTGAAACTATCACCTTCTCCCTTCATGCTCAAACCCTGAGAGTTTGAGAACTTTCGCAATCTCGATTCACATTATAAATCCATCAAGGTAATATTCTGGTTCCAGAGAGCAGGTTTTACCACATCATAAACGAGAATGAAATCTAGTTATCTTTATGAGTTAATCCAAGTTCTGTGACATTGGAGGACAGCCTAAACGAGGAGTGGGAGGCCACCAGACCGGCCTGACCATGCAGAGCTGGTCTCCACGTTTAAACACCCCTCCCAGACCTACCCTTCCTCGGGTGCTTAAGGTCCAGAACTGCTCCTCTAAACCACTTTCTCTCTAGACCATCTCAGCTACCAACCTGGAAAATGGCAAAATATTTCACGCAGAACTGAGGGCCTCAGAGGGGAGGGGAGTGGGGGAATGGGATAGGCCGGTGATGGGTAGTAAGGAGGGCACGTATTGCATGGTGCACTGGGTGTTATACGCAACTAATGAATCATCGAGCCTTACATCGAAAACCGGGGATGTACTGTATGGTGACTAACATAATAAAAAATCATTAAAAAAAAAATATTTCACCCAGGTGAGACTGTTGGTGGCACTATCTTATAGAACATTCACTTTCTAAAAGGCTAAGTGCTGGGTAAGAAATGCTGGATTTCCAGGTTTTCAGGCTAAGTGGAGAGTGTGAAGGACAGGAGTGTACTCCTAAATTATAACCCCCCTAGCCTCATCTGGTTCTGACAACTTGGGCCTAAAGCCTCATTCTCACATGAAGGCCTTGGCACAGCACTTTCTTCTCTGCCTGAATACCCTGCCCCATTCATTCCTCAGAACAGCTGTCACTTTCTTAGGGGGCTGTCCCAGGTGATGTTGGCTCCTTCTGTCCTGGGCCCTCCACAACACCTGTACTTGTCCTTTTGGACCACCCACCATGCCTGCAATTACTTGTTCCGTGTCTTTCACCTTCACCGTTAGATGAGGAATTCTGCAGGGTAAGGACAAGGTCTGCCTTCTGTTGTGCTGTTACCTCCTCCGTCTCTAGCAGAGAGCAGATACAAGTGTTTGATGACTGAGTAACGGAGTGAAGCATGGGGGCCTAGTGCTCTTATTCTGGGTCTACAGGTGATTTCTACATTAGTGATTCCTGGAAATGCAAATGGAAATTAAACATTTGGGCCCCTCAAAGCTAAAGAACCAAAATCACTGAGTTTCTAAAACATACGAAATACCCTATGTTCATCCGTGGTCTTGTCCAAAGTCTGAAGCAGCCAACAGACCCAAGAACAAGTGGGTCAGATTTTCAACAAGAGTAACAAGGCAATTCAGTGGGAGAAGAGAATAATCTTTTCCAAGTAATGGTGGGACAACTGGATATGCACATGCAAAAGAATGAAACTGAACCCTTCCTTACACCACACACCAAAATTAACTCAGTATCAATCACAGACCTACTATAAGAGCCAAAACTATGTAACTCTTAGAAGAAAACACAGGAGCAAATGTTTGTCACCTTGGGTTGTTCAAAACTTTCTAAGACACGATACTGAAAGCACAAGTGACTAAACTAGACCTTGTCAAATTACAAACTTTTGTGCTTCAAAGCACACCATCAAAATACACCCTACAGAATGGGAGGATATTTTTATAAATCATGTCTCTGATAAAAACTTGTATCTAGAATACCTGAAGTCTCTTATAACTCAACAGTAAAAAGCCAAAGAACCTGAAAAAAGGACAAAGGATTTAAAGAGGTATTTTTCCAAAGGAGGAATACAAATGACCAGTAAGAACATGAAAAGATGCTCAACATCATTAGCCCTCAGGGAATGTACATCAAAACCATGACAGGATACTAGGATGGCTATAATCAGAACGACAGCAAGTACTGGCAAGGACCTGGGGAGAACGGAGCCCATATACTGCTCCAGAGAATGTAAAATGGTGCAGCCACTTTGGAAAAGTTTAGCAGTTCCTCCAAAAGTTAAACATAGAGTTACCATTCAACCCAGTAATTTCATTCCTTGGTATATGCCCAAGAAAAATTAAAATCTAAAAACTTGTATATGAATTTTCATAGCATTATTCATTATAGCCAAAAAGTAGAATCTACATGTCTATCAGTAGATGAATGGCCGAACAAAATGTGGTATCTCCATACAATGAAAGTCATAAAAAAGAATGATGTACTGACGCATGGTACAACACGGCTGAATCTTGAAACCTCTGAAAGTGAAAGAAACCATTCACAAGAGGCCATATCTTACATGACTCCATTATAATATCCAGAAGAGGCTAATCTAGAGACCAGAAAGTAGATTGGTGGCTGCCTAGAGCTGGACTGGGGTGGGAGAAGTTGAGGTGACAGGGAATAGGGAGTGACCGCTCGTTGGCAGTTTTTCTTGGGGTGCTAAAGACACTGTGGAATTAATTGTGGTCATGGTTGCACAACCCTATGGACCATACTAAAAACCACTGACCTGTATACTTTAATTAGGTGACTTGCATGGTATGTGAATTATATCTCAATAAAGCTGTTAAAAATTTAAGAAATGTTGTGCTTCTGTTTCACAACAGCAGCATTTGTCAGAAGCCAATCTCACACTCGTTTTCCCAAGCATAAAGAAATCCACAGGGTTTTGTCTTCCAGGACACTGATGCCCGAGCGTAATCCTTTCCCTGTGTGCTTCCACAACTGTCAAGGGCCCAGTGCAGGAATTCCACTCCCGGGGCATCATGGATCTGCAGGCTTCCTGCAATGGAGCACTTCAATACTATAGAGCCATGCATTTTTCTCTCTTAACAATGAATTGCCCTTGGAGCTTGAAGTGCAGCACGAAAAATTATCTTTCCAGCACATCACTCCATTGAGATCACCTGACACTCACTGGGTACGGTATTTAGGGCAGGCCAGAGTGCCAGGATGACCGAACCCTCAATGCGAGATGCTGGACTACGGAGCTCCTGATTTGTTTTCTCCCTTTCTTTCTACCTTTGGTCCCGGTTCTTCAGCTCTAGCACAAAGGTCTGAGCGCCCCATGCCCCCTAGCAAGAGTGCTGGATGGGAAGAGAGAAAGGAACATCCTAGAGTTCGGGTTCCATTCCCTAGCTCTGGGGGCTCACACCGAGTGTCCACCCTCTCCTGAGCCACTGTACTTCCCTTTCATGCCCAGGGCAGGGCTTGGCTGGGAATCCTGGGACCAATCCCTGCCCCGGCACATCAGAGGGAACACGTGAGCACACAGGAAGTCTGGGCAGGGAAGGGTTCAAGTTGAAAATGGCTCGTCTAGAGGGCAATTCAGAGCAGGGACCAAGAGATAAACCAACAACTGGATTAGCAAAAGAAGCAAAACTTCCATTTTATTTTAGAAGACCTTGAGATAGAAAAGACGGTAACTACAAAGTCGAAGGCTAACACAAACCATGGACCTGAGTGTCAGAGGACTCGGGGGGTAGAAAGACATGGCAGGTGCACGAGTCAGGATTTTTCCAGTTTTAGAAACTCAGCCCAGATCACGGCCAGAACATCCCAGTACTGGTTATAGATTCTTTACAAAGGTGTTTACCTGTGGGAAAGAGAAAAAACAGAAGTTAAATTTCATATTTTCAGCAGACTCTACAACAGTCCACCCACACTGGTACACAACCACGCTCACGGGGTGTTGAGAGTCAGGAAAAATTGGCAAGGGGAGGAAATGGGACCTGTGCAGGGTCATACAGTGGAAGTGGCTGTGCTGGGAAGAGAATCCAAAAATTGCATTTCCCCAGTTCAAAAATACCTTTGAGGAAGTTAGCTGGGAAGTCAATTATTTAACAATTATTAGCCCAAAATGCTTTAGAGAATAGGGATTATATTTGTAACTTGTACAAGGTCCCGTAGGCTTTGGACTGTGAAATGCAATTTGAAACACAAAGCACAAGACCCATTACACTGAAGTCTGAAACAAAGATAAAAATGCAATAAAGGGAAATCACTAGAAGCAGGAGTTAAGGTCCTCCTCCACCTTTTTTATGAGTTCTTCTTGTTTGGTTACTTCTTCAGAAAAATCATCATTGACATCCAATACCAGCACTGGAATGTTCAGCAGAGCCTCAAAGTGGAGCCTGTAAGAAGCATGAATGTTTAGGGGACAGAAAAAAGAAAGCTGAAACAACCTTCACATACTCACTACGTCTTAATAATCTATAGAACAGTTCTAAAGTCACATGGCTTCTCAATGAAATTGCATGTAAATAACAGTTAAAGAATTTAATAAAGTTGGCTGCAAAGAGGAAAGCTAAATTTCCTCCTCAGTCTTGAGATGGATACTGAAAGTCAGAACCCCAAACATTTTAAGTGGACTGCATACCAAGCCTGAAGGGAGGAAATGCCAAAACTAGGACTGTCAACTTAGTAAAATGGACAATTTCTCTAACATTTTTCAGCCCTTCACCCTGAGTCAACTCTATCACCATCATCAATCACAATGTTCAATCTAGGGAAATGTTAAAAAACAAAAAAGCTGGAGAAACAGAATCTAATAAAACGCCTCTTAGAATATACAGATTATACCTAATATTGAGTTTCTCAGTTGTTTTGATTTTTTTTAAAAGACTTTATTTATTTGAGAAAGAGAGAGAGAACACACGGGGGTGGGGGGGTCAGAGGGAGAAGCAGACTCCCTACCGAGCAAGGAGCCCGATGTGGGGCTTGATCCTGGGATTCGAGGATCATGACCTGAGCCGAAGGCAGTCGCTTAACTAACTGAGCCACCCAGGTGCCCTCTCAGTTGGGTTTCTAACCACTTGATACGTTCTGAACCTTCTTAAGGGGCTGCCTGTGGAGCTCGAGTTTGAGCACCTTGCCGTAGGGAGGCAGGTGTCTATGCGGTGCTGTCCTCTTCTCCACTTACTCTGTTGTCTTGTGAACAAGCCAGGCTTCGTGCTGACCGTGAAGCTGCTCGAGATACGCCAGCTCAACACCCTTCTCCTCTTCCCTGGCCCTCTGGTGGAGTCTCTTCAAACAAACCTAAAAGACAATCCCCAGGCCATGCTGAGCTCATGTGTTATCCTGGCTGTGACGGTGCAGTCGTCAGGGGCTCCTGGACCCACTCATGACATCCAACCTGGTACGATAAGCCATGACCTTGCTTCTACTTCTTGTTTCCTTATTCAATCACAGGTTAATGGCAAACTTCATCCGCCTTGCGAAGCTGTAATTACCCTGCTTTTTCCTCCTCCCAGTCCCACCCAGGAAGTCACTAAATCCCCTTTAATCTCTCTCACCTCTGCCTTTGTCAGGTCCTTATCACCTCTCACCTGGACCAGGGCAAGAGTCCTCTGGCTCTCTGCTTTCTGGAGGCGGTGAAGTGCATGGGATTAGCACAGGCCTTAAGGTCAGAAAATCCACCATTCACTTCCTGTCTTCACATGTACGAATGGTGAAATCTTTACGGGCTTTCCTCTCCTCCCTTCCACTCACCCCATGGGAAGCTGTGAGGATTCACCAAGGTTAAGGTGTGTCAAGTTCCTGGCCACAGCCGCTCTCCCCCCCCAGTGAGCTGCCTCCACCCACACTTCCAGAGTGATGCAAGAGAAGGGCAGCACCCTCGTTGCTGCGAACACCTCCCAGGCTCCCTACTGCCTGTAGCCGTAAAGCCCCAGGTTCAAGGAAGTAGGAGGAGCATCACATTTACAAAATGGTAAGTGATCGGAAAATGTCTTTCATATCCTGTCACTGACTCTGGAGCAGAAGGCAAACTCTGCATAGGTCAAAAAAGAAGTAAAAAAAAGTGAGGCTTAAGACTAACTCTCCTTTCCTCCCCCTTTCCAGAGAGTGCATCATTCTACTCTGCCTTCACCTGGTAGAAAAGTTGGAAGCACAATGGCTCAGAGAATGTCACGTCTTCTCCTTTACCTGCCACACAAGTCCATCCCGGATTCTGGCCACCCCTCCTACCCCTCCCTCAACTTCTCAGCTCCTCCCTGGGCTCAGGGCAGTAGCCAGATCGGACCCACGGGACAGGCCAAGCTCTTTCCCACCTTGAGACTTCTGCTCCACAAGTTTGTTTTGCCTGATCGCTTCCCTTCCTCTCGCCACCTGGCAAACATTTCATCATTCAATGTCATATGTCCTGGGAAGAACAGGTGGATTAACCCACTGAAAGAGGGTAGTCCCTCTTTCAAACACTTAAAAAACTTTATTCCCAATGTAAACTTTAGCCCCAAATGAAGTGCACAATATTCCCGAAGATGCAGAATCCTTGCTGTGCACCACACCTTTCCTCTAAGGAGACAAAATCATGTAAATAAATTTCATTTATGAGCTTATGTCCAACTTTTCAGATTGATTAATGGAGACAGATTTAACAGGTTAATACTTTTAGCACTTACTCCTTCTCATCGATCTCTTCCCCTAATCAATTATCATCCCAAACTTAGATGAAGTCCTTGTCCTTGGGATTTTATAATTTAGATGATAATAAATATAACAATATGGAAAACAGTGAATCAAGTGCTAAACTGTGAGGTCTGGACCTTCAGGGCAGCAGTGCAGGTAAAGGAGGGAGCCACTGGGCCCCAGCAGTCAGAAGGACATTCCCCAGAGGGGGCAGGAGCTCCCCCTTTATCTCTGCTACCAGCTCCCGAGCACCTTGGTAGGCCCTGGGGAAACCCAGGCCACCGGAGGCATTTCCACTGTAGCAGGAGACAGAGGGAGGCCTGCACAGGGAGCACAGTGGCCGGGAGCCACAGTCTGTCTTGTTTAGGGCTGAGTGCTAGGCTGGCAGACCGGTGGTCAGTACGCATCCGTCGCCTGCCTTCATTCGTGGTTGGCAGTGCTGATCTCATCCTCCAGCTCCATTTACCTTTGTCTCCTGCTTTCATCTCTTCCTTTTCTACTTTCCTTCACCATGAACCTGCTTTTTCTTCCCTCTCTTTCTGCCTCCACACCCCACCCTTACTGCTGATGGCTTCAAAACATTTCCCATTGTTTGCCTCCCTTTCCCATCACACAGCCCTACAGCCCCGACTTCTAGTGGTCCAGTTTTCCATCCCACCCGCAACCGATGGTAACTTTTTGTATGCCTTCGGAAATATTTCATGCATATACACCTTACCCCCCGCCTTTTAAAAAAACACCATACTTGTAAAAGATGTCCCACCACACACTCTGTGCCAGTTTTTTTCACTTAATGTCTTAGAGACTGTTATGTTAGTATAGTGTTTTCCCATTTTTAGGGCTTCAGAGTTTTCCAGTGTACGGACAGAGCAGAATGCAATCAACTGGTCCCTACGGATGACCACCTGCGTTGTTTTCAACGAGCTGCTATTACAAACAGTGCTGGCTTGCACAGGAGCCACTTTGCCTGTGTGGGAGCACATTTATGGAGTAAATTCCAAGGAGCATGATTAATAGGTAAGCTCCTATTTTAAGCATTTGGCAAAACTCTTGTTTTACTGGTATGGTCACAACAAATTCTTTTTTAACAAGTCCTGCGCAAGCAGTGCTCTAGTCCTGTGTCTCCTGCTTTCAGTCGTCATGGGGAGGACACACCTGAATATGACTAAGAAAGAGTGGGGCTAAGAACAGCAAGGGGGGACCCTCCTGCTGACCTGCCCCCTTCACCAACCACGCCAGGAAGAGTGGCTGCTGGGATGGCAACTGGACTGTGACACTGCTGGTGGATCTGGCCACCGTGCTTCCCAAGCCCAAACCCAGGTGCCATTTGTGCCAGGCGTTCCCAGCACACCGTTTCCATGCTGCCAACAGTGCCAGCAAGGCCTGGCTGGCTGCGCCCTCTTCCTGATTCCACGGGGCTGGGTGGTGACACTGAGGCCCAGACATTTCTCTTTTGACTGATTTTTTTATGTTGGTTTGTTTGCTTTTTAGAACTTAGGGAAGAGCAGGTAGAAAGGAGCAAAATGTGCTCCGTAGGTCCATCTCACAATCTCTAAACTCAGTATTTCCCAGGGCTCTGTACTAGAGTATGGGGCACCTGCACGGCTTTTCACACAGATGTGGTTTGCTTCCATTCTGCTCTTCCCTTGGATATAGTCACGTCTGAATCTCACAGAAGGGGTCAGGGGTGACTCTGGGGAAGGTATCAGCATTCCTGGGTCTCTGTTTCTAAAACCATCAAAAGAGCACCAAAATCCCCATTCAATCTTAAAGCTTTTTTTTTGCTTTTTCTACCATTAAGTTGCAAGAGCCCTTCAAACCCTGTCATTCTGCCCCAGCTGAAAGACCTCGGTTAGTCTCTCCATAAATATCTATCAGTCACACTCTCATCATCATCAAAATCGCCACCACCCTTGTCATCATCATCGTACCCTTCTCAGTCCTTCCAAGTGCACAAAGAAGTGAGGAAGACTTTCTTGCTGGCCTTCTCCTCTCCAGCTCCTGCAAGCCCGTGTGATGGGCTTCCCACTATCTGCTGACCCTGCTCAATCTGCTCTCAGGCCTGCTCTGTCCACAAGGTTCAGTCCTGTCTCTAAAAAGTGTGGCCTCTCGTCAGAAGGGAGCTCTCCTCCTAAGATTATGCAGGATACCTGACATCTGACCACCCATTACATGGGTCTCAAAAGCTGAGAGCAACACACCTCTCAAAAAATACCTCCAGCCTTGACTCAGAATCCCACTCCAGAAGAGCCCTTAGAGACCACTAGTCTGAGCCACCGGATTTGACAACAAGGACCCTTCCAGGGGAAAGGTTTCTAGGGGCTGTCCACGATCGCTGCCAGTCAGAGATTTTGGTGCTCCTTCCGTGACATCCCCCTGTTGTGGGGGCTCCAAAACAGGCTGGCTCCAGGGTCCAAGTCAGAGAGTCAGGGAATGTAACTTCTGTGGTCCAGCCTGACTTACCAGTGGCACCCTCACGATTCAAAAGGCAGCTATTAATTATGCTAGTATCAGGGTGAGGTCAGGAAACTCTCCACTTCCTCCCAGCACCCTATTCAGGAAACCATCAAGACCATCAGACTCCGAGGGCCAGCTGGAAGAAAGGGAAAGCCAAGGCAGTTGGCTACAGGTGACCTGGCCAGAGGAGCAATCTGCAAGCCCTGGCTGAAAACGACAATGTCTGATTTTCTCTGTGTTGTTGTTACACGGAGAGGGACCCCTTTTATCAGTCATCTGCTTTAGCCCTCTGCCACAGAAAGCCTGTGGGAAACAGGGTGCTTGATACCAGAAGGGGAGGGTGTGACCCACACTGCTCTCCATGCTCCACATAATACCCGTAATCTACTTCTCCAACCAGAAAATCGGGTGCTGGAGAACATCACCTCTTAGGTTTCAGACAGCCCTGAAGATTAAGGCTTGACATTCCGCATTACCTGGGGGGTAGCCTGCAGGTAGATGAAGCCATGTAATCTGAGCTGGCTGGCAAACTTCTGCAGGAGAAAAGAATGCCAGTCTTGATAGATATGCCATTCAATGTCACTGAGGGAACCATTTTCAAAAAGATTCTTCGCAAAGATATACCTGGTTGGAAATATAGGTGGGATTGGGGGAGGGGATCAGAATGGGAAATGGAATGAAAGGCAAAAGGGAGAGAAGCAAAAAAATCAATAACCAACTTGTTCCATGTCTGTTCAAGCCACTTAACCTTTCCAGCTCCTCATCAATCTTTAAGAAATCTGAATTCTTAACCTATGTCTCCTTCCTTGTTCAACAGTAAGATGGGAAATAGCATGTCGACTTTAGAAGCCAAAATCACAGCTCTCCAACTGGATTAATCCACTGGAAGAACAAGGGCAGTGGAAAAGACTATCATCGGTCGCCAGTGATTCTCCCTGCTGGAGGCCAGTCGGAACACACAGCATACGGTGCATGAAAACTCACACTTCTGAGATTTCTTTACTACCGCAGCCAGCCCCCAGACCAAAAAACAATCTAGGGCTCATGAGGGCTTCCGGGTCTCCAGGCTGCTGAGCCATCCTCTCGTGTGGTTAGTAAGTGGAGAAGGAAATGTACTGAAGTGGTGTCACCTATAGAGCGGGAGATGCATTTCTTATTCACTGCAGTGTTAACAAGAAAGCAGACCCTCCCCCAAAGCACACAGGAGCCCTTACTCACTTGCTTCCTCTGCTGCTGAGCTTCTAATCCAGGTACAAGAAAGCTCAATCTAAAAATCAAACTGGCTTGCCCCTTGCTTACTTCCACTACTAAAGGAGCATCTGGTAAATAGGAAATCAGAGCTAACAAGAAACCACTGCCTCAGAAGGGTCAATTCTGCTTTCAAACCTCAGGCATCTTGATACAAAACACAATTTACATCCTAAACAATGAACTCCAGTTTCTAAGGCAACGCTTAGCAACTGGCCACTTCTGGGAAAATGAAATTCAGAATCCTTGTATACGAATGGCCCAGGGAAGTATACACCACAAGGCTGCAAGAGTTGCGATTAAGAGAATGGGTGGCAGCGTCACACTCCTGAGTGTGAGCCTGGCCCCCAAATTCACAAGCTGTGTTGCCATGGGCAAGTCATCAAACTCCCTCAGCCCATTTTTTCCTCTGCACAAAGAGATAACGGTAGAGCCTGACTCGTGGCGCTGTTGAGATGACTGTATGTAGTACTCACAAGGTGCTTGGAAGAGTGACTGGTGCAAAGCATTCAAGACATCTTTGTTACTATACCTACTTCTTTGCTAGGCTGTGAGGAAATTAATCTAGGAGCTCCCAAAGTCAACTTTCTCGATCTGGAATGGTTTAGCTATAATAGTCTAGCTGAAGGCAACATAGAAAGATGACTTTTGTAAATCAATTTCTGAAAAATATTTTCAGCTTCTTCACAGGCAACTTAGAAATTAAAATCTTAGAAAGGACATATCTGTTAATAAGCCCTTTAACAGGGGCCCTCCCCTTTCTTGAGAATGAGCACCTTTCTTATTTCTCCACAGCCAGTGGTAATGGGGAGGGAGAAAGTTGGGGTGCAGAGGACTAAGGGGAGGGAACTACTGCAGTCCGCGTGCAGATGCCACAGAGAATGAGCCTAAGGACCCCGGCACCAGGGTCCCTGTTCTAAAACCACATACTATTCTTTTAACTCAAACAGAAACGATCTGGATTTCTTCCGCCCAGTCATCCACTCTCCCAAACACCCTCCTCTGGGACACACATCACACACACGAGCACGTGTGCGATCTCAGAGTCCCCGTTGCACTAGGGTTCCCCTGAAGGCAGGAACTGGGTCTGCCTTGCTCACTGCTGCAGCCCCAGGGTCTAGCCTGGTGCCTGAACATATGGGGATTTAATAATCTGCACTGAGCAAAGGAATGAATGAATGAATTTTTTAAAGACGGGAAAGGGTCTAAATAACCATCGCGATTAGAATGTATAATGAATTATCCTTTCTATCTCAAAAATGCCCCCTCTGAAGAAAACACCTAGAATGTGTAGCTTCCTATAGCAAAATCAATTCTCATCTCTTCCTTTACGAGAAAATGTTAAGATCTTGTAACTTCTAAACAAAGTAGTTCTTTTTCTGAAGGGTCTCTCACATGACTACTTCACTAAAGGGCTGGAAATCAAAAAGCCATGGTGAATATGTTTCCAAGCAACGAGGACGGTTATATGTAATTCACCTTCCTAGTCCAGGAGGCATGGCCTGGGAAAGGGGAGGGAAACATATGCAGGAGTATACCCAACAACTGTAAAAGAACCAAAATCTACAGCTCAACCACTTGTAATTCACATATTCAGCTTTTATAAAGAGTAAACTAAACTCTCTCTTGGGGCAGAGAAGGATTATGTAGCCCATAGGATTTGTTCTACATATCTTACATGGTTTTGAGATAATGTTTAAAAAACTTATATGACACTTACAAGTGTACCCTTCTTTTTTCCCTCTAGGAGGTTTTATGGAAACACTAAGAAGTAGAATTAGTTTGTCTCATTTGGAAGTAAGTGGGTAACCAACTTAGCATCTTCAGAAGTAAACGGATGATGAAAAAGTACAATTATCAATAACCACAGCGGAGCAAAAAGGGAAAACATGCAGTGCCAGCGAAGGGCTCAGGGTCTTACCTGTCACTGTACACGGACCTCTCGAAGATCTGTACCGCCTTCTCAGCATGTAACAGTTTCTCGGGGAAGGGCTCCAGCTGTACTTTCAGGCGGCTCATAAAAGAAAATGTCTGGAATGTGTAGGACCATCGTGCTGGTTCCTGGTACATCATATCCAGCAAGTTTCCAAGACTTTGGGCAGTGAAGGCCTAGAGGAAAATTACAAAAGAGGGGAATTTCCTAGAAGGTATATTTACCTCACGGTGTTTACTACCCACCACCATGGTTTAATAATCAATGAGGGAAGCAATTACAAAAGTTTCCTTCTACTAAAAAGATATAATCATATCCCCCAGTTTAGTCAAAGCTATATGATCAAGGAAGAGCTCTTCCTACCGATAACATGAGAATCTGAGAGGGAGAGGACATGGCCCCTTGAACACGGCAGCGAAGAGCAGAGGAAGAACCGTGCATACACTCAAGACACTCACTGACTGGTCTGTGGAGTCCGTGTGACCAGGAGCTACCCAACAGCCATCTAAGACTCCCTGCAATCAAACCTCCCATGTTCACACGCCACCGCCTCTCTTCTGAGCTTCCATCCGTGGCTATTTCTTTACAAAACTTCAACCCAGACAAGAAAGCAACGGGTTATTTGAAAATCCAACTAAACAACCAACCAGAATTCTCTCTGTCTCACCGAAGGGATTAAAACAAACAAACAAAACCTTCCTCCTCCATTCTGGAGACTTTCTGAAATGCATCTGAAGACCCACTTACTCAGCATGTGCAGGTGGGAACACATGAGGGATACTCGGGAGCCCTGGACTCTTTCCTGGGCTCTGCCACTGACTCAGCACAAAAGTGAATTCATTCAATCTCCATTAACTGAAGGCCTACATGGATGAGGCGCTACATAGGCTCGATGCTGTAAGGGGTACAGGAAACAAAACTAAGATTTATTTTCAGTGTTCACTGCGCTGTTATGTCATTTAATCTTCAAAAACAGCTTCATGAAGAGGGCACTATTGTTATGCTCATTTTCCTGAGGGACAAATACACTCAGAAAGGTTAACCAACTTACTTGGCCAAGGTTTCAAGGTGAGTAAGTGCAGAACAGGGACTCAAACCTGGCTTCCTCTAACGTCAATCTAACGCTTCTCCATGTAAACACAAACTGGGAAGTAAAAGATACATGGAATTTCCACAGATAGAAATGGGGACTAAGAGCACATTTGGGTGAAGAAAAAGATAGAGGAGGGGGAACAGGTTAGATAAACACAAGTGGTCCAGTTTGGCTAAGTATCAACCACAGATTCCAAAGAAGGATCCCAGCCCTCTGAAACGCTTCACTGGGAGCAATGCAGGTAGAGCAGAATGGATCACATGTTTTCCCTCCTTCCAATCCTCCAACTCACAAACACATAGCAGTCTCACAAATGACCCCCCGGTTAAGAGTTGGAAGTAGAGGCAGGGGGACACATCTGAATCCACTTGAGTCTCCAATGGGGTCACCAGAGACAGCAGAGAGCCCTTGGGGTGTAGCACAGTTAGGAGACTGCATGGAAGCCCACTGGACAGAGTGAGGTGCTATGGGTACAGGTGTACTAGCTTGACTAGGGGGGAGCTACTCTATCAGCAGCCTTTGGGCTACCGAAGGGAGAATGTTCTGAAACAAAATACTGTACAGGGCCTACACAATTTCTGAAAGAACCTATCTCAGCTACAGAACAAATACAAACATCCCTTCAAACATATAAGCAAAGAGAGGGACAATGACTGGCTATAGTAATATGCAGCAATTCAAAGGGAGAAAACCAGTGTGTCTGCTCAGGACAAGCAGCCCCTTAGGAGACAGAGCTGTTGCCAGAAACAAAAGAAAACAGAAAAATCTCAATGAGATACAAGATTTTGCCACATCGATAAGAACGTGCTGTCATAAAAACATGAATAATATGAAAGAACATTCTTAGAGGAGAAAAACGCAATTGCCAAAACAAAGCACCTTATGAAGACAGTCACCAGCAGACTGTATACGGCAGTAAACCTCATTAGTGAATGTCATACGTAACATCAGCTCAAGAAATTTTCCTTAAACTAAGAGAAAAAAAAATTGTGACAGAAATGGAGACATATAGGTTAGGAGGAGGAGATCCAATGTACACTGTAGTACCGTGCGAAGGTGTTTTTGCCTTTCCTTTTTTTCCTCTGGAAAGATGTATCAAGATGTAATGTCACTTGTGCTCCACCTCACAGTAATTAATATAATTCTGTATCAAACAACTTTCCAAACAAGAGCTAAAATGATCCACAACTCCACAGTACCTGTAGCTGAGACAAAGCTACCTAAGGAAGCGATTTTCCTTCTGAGACAAGAGTCCAATACAGAGAGGGGAAATGCCACCCCCGACAAAGACACGAGCAGAGGAAGACCGTTACTCATAAGGTGTGTGTCTCCTTCTCATCCAATCTCATCATCACTGAGAATCACTAATAGAACCATGTAGTATCTCTAGGTATTTAAGAACAAAGTTTAAAACTAGAAGTTCTAGTAAGAAGGAACTGATCTGATAGAAAAGCTAAAAGAAAAAAATTAAAGAAAATTTCTGAGACGTGAGACTTTCCACCAAAAAAATTCACAGAGTACCAGAAAAGATTTCATATGTATTTACATACACAGCTTTATAAACACACACACACACACACACACACGTACAAGAATCCAAAACTGGACCTCTCCTGCCAAAATACTGGCAATTCATAAAAACAAAACAAAAACCTAATGGTGGGGAAATCACATGAATTACTTATTAAAAAGAAAAAAAAAAAGATCAGAACCATATAATACTTCTCTACAACAGAAACTACCTTTTATATTCCAGAGCAAAAGGAGGACATTTTTAGACAAGCAATCACTCAAATTATACCACCCACGTGCCCTTTCTGAAAAAATTCTCTAAAATATATTTCAACCAACTGAAAAATTAAGAAATGGGAAGATGTGGTAATGAGAAAACAGTGGTCAGTGATCAACCAGTTGAACAGAGTTTAAGTATAACTAAAGGGGTAACTAAGGAACTACTATTTATGTGGCTGCGAAACTCAGTGCCACATTTCTATTGTTAAAAAGGAAATTTCACAATGTAAAAACATTCTGGATCTACAAAATTTTAGATTATTTCAATATACCTGGCAAAGAAGGTAATAAAAAAGTAGAAGAGTTCTGTTTTGGCTTCTTTTTCTCTTTCACAGAGACTCCATTAACATTGAAAGATAGGTTTAAACATGTACATGTTTCCCCTGTTAGGATAAAAATAGTGAAGTTTCCCATATGAATAAAGGGGAGAAAAATGAAAGAAAATATTAAATATAGAAAAAAGGAAGAAAAAGGAGATGAAAGCACAAAATAAGGTGATAGAAATAAGTTAAACGTAATTATAATAAAGAGAAAAATTCCCAGGAAAGGCAAACCCTAACATTGAGTAAAAACTAAAAATCCTGCAAGAAAAATACCTAAGACAACATGATGTATATTGGTTAAGGACAAAGGGACAGCAAAATCCACCAAATAGATGCAAATAAAAAGAAAGTAGATGTGGCAAAATTGTATTTTAAAAAAAGTATTAAATGATACAAGAGGGGTTTTGTTTTTTTTTTACTAATAAACCAATAAAGACTATACAAAGGCGTTGTGAAGCTTTTTACGTGCATAATAAAGCCCTGAAATATAGAAACATAAGAGCAGAGTCGATTAAAAATACAAGGAAATAGACAAAATAAAAGCACAAACTTTAAAACACTTTTCTCAGAATTTAATATAAAAAGTACACCCCAAAAATGAGCGCTTATTTTAAATTGTTATTAAGTCATTATTATTTTTCACATATCTGAAATTGAGGTATATCTTACAATGTTTAAGTTAAACTTTAAAAGACATTTTAATTATTCCTTAGAAGTATTATTAAAGTGATTATGTGTCTTAGAATCAATGGCATCTTAGAACTTATAATATATGTCACATCAAACTTCATACTTGAGAGATAATATATTTTTTTTCTTTTTTTTTTAAAGATTTTTATTTATTTATTTGACAGAGAGAGACAGGGAGAGAGGGAACACAAGCAGGGGGAGTGTGAGAGGGAGAAGCAGGCTTCCCGCCGAGCAGGGAGCCCAATGCGGGGCTTGATCCCAGAACCCTGGGATCATGACCTGAGCTGAAGGCAGACACTTAACGGCTGAGCCACCCATGAGCCCCAATATATATTTTTCTTAAAAGTCCATGGCACACTTACCAAAATTGATCATACATAAAAATCGATCATACATAAGCCATGAACAAGACCTCAGTAAGTTCCCCCAATTAGAAACTGTATAAGCCATGTTGTCTGACCATAACAAAATAAAATTAGAGTAAACAAACAAACAAAAAAATGCACACACAAAATCTACTCAGAAAATGTAAAATACCTTAAAAATAATTCTAGGGCAAAGAATAAATCAAAAACTACAATTACAAATCCTTTAGATATTTCAGTTAAAATCTTGTATGTCAAACTCTAGAAGACAAGTCCAAAGCTTATCACATGAAGAAAATTTTCAGTTGCAAATGCTTTATTATTAAGGAAAGAAAAAAAGAAAAATACGCAAACTAATCATTCAACCTAAAAGAGCTTTAAAAATATAAAGAGGTTCTGGGGGCACCTGGGTGGCACAGCGGTTAAGCGTCTGCCTTCGGCTCAGGGCGTGATCCCGGCGTTATGGGATCGAGCCCCACATCAGGCTCCTCCGCTATGAGCCTGCTTCTTCCTCTCCCATTCCCCCTGCTTGTGCTCCCTCTCTCGCTGGCTGTCTCTATCTCTGTCAAATAAATAAATAAAATCTTTAAAAAAAAAAAAAAAAAGAGGTTCTTAGAAAGAAATTAGTAAATTTAAAGGCCACAATTAATGAATTAGAATGCAAGTCCCCACAGAATTAATAAAATCCATTAACTGGGTCTTTAAAGAAAGAACAGAGACAATCACCTAGCAAATCTATCCCTCCCCAAATATTAACACAAACAAGCAAGCAACATCACACAGAAAACACAGTAATTCTGGATTAAAGCATAAAAAAACCCCAGGTACTATTTTTATACTATTAAAATTGAAAATCTCAATAAAAGGGCAATTTTCGAAGAAAACAAGGTTATCAAAATTGATTCAAGAAGGTAAAAAACAAAAACAAAAACAAAAAACCCCCACAAACCCTGAATAACAGCTGAGGAAGACATAGTCGTCCAGTAACTATTCCACTCAAACAGCACTGATCCATATTATTTAAAAAATGATTTCTATCCTACCTTCAAAGAACAGATAATTCCTACACTAAAACAGTGTAAAACTTCTCAATTCCTTTTATAACCCTGATGGTAAAACCTGTCAAAAAATAGTAATACCAATTAAATATATAAATATACATGCAAAATTTCAAACAACCTATTAGCAAATTGACTGAATAGTATACCACAATCAAGAGGGTTCTTCTAGAATGTACAGATGGTACCATTTTCAAATCTACTGACTAATACTAAGAGATTAAAAAAAGAAAAACCCTATGGTTATCTCACTAGATACTAAAAAAGGCTTTTGATGAAAAGTCAACATCTGATCCTGAGGAAAACAGTTCCTATCCTAGTAATTAGAAGGGTACTTCCTCCACATGATTTGTGAAACGATTAACAATCACGAAACTTAACACTGACACAGTAGAGGTAGTTTCATTAAAGACAGAACAAGATAACGCTGACTACCACCAGTGCTGTTAGTTAGTGCGCTCTGGAACTTCTACCCAATAAAGTTAAACGAGAAAATAGAAGTGAAGTATGGATGTTGGAGAACGCTTACAAATGGTAAGTATTTAGGGAAAACTATTATTTTCTGAAACCTCAGGCAAATAAAGCAAAAAAAAACCAAAACAATATTACAAGACAAACACAACAATTAACTGCTTTCCTAAATAATTAACTGCTTTCCTTTAAAACAATAATAACCAGTTTGAAAAAGATGATGGGAAAACAGGTCCCAGTCACAATAATAAGAATTAAATAACCACTCAGGACTAAGCTAAACAAGAATACTACTACGAAATGTAAATAATGACTTGGGAAAAATTAGCCTCCTATAACTTTTAAAGTCACATAAAGAACAAAGTAAAACCATAAAAGCAAGAGAAAGAAATGTAGGTACATGTTTTTATAATTTTGGATTGTGAGAGTCTTTTTAAAACTTTAACATCAAAGGCAGTAATTATGAAAAAAAGGACAGATTTGACTACATAAAAACTTAAATGTATTACATTGCAAAATACATCATATATAGAGATAAAAGAAAAATGACAAACTGGGGAAAGGGTCAGGCGTATGTGACAAAGAATTAAGATACTTAACATACAATGAGTTCTTATAAAGCCATTACAAAAATTTGAAGATCTCAATGGGGGGGGGGGAGCAAGAGGTCTGAATAGGCAATTCACTAAAGAATACTAATAAATGGCTGATAAATATAAAAAAGATGTTGAATTCATTGGTAATCAAAGAAATGTAAAACAAAATAACACTGTTTTCTTGCCCCTCATATTAGCAAAAATGAAAAAAAAGTAATACCCAGTGTTGCTAAAAGTATGGGGAAAGTGGTACAACTTTTTGAAGGAAAATTTTGTAAACCATAACAGTGTCAATAATCAACAAGATGTGCAATTTTTGGACATTAAAATTCCGACTGTAGATTACCCTAAGAAAATACAGAAGTATACAAAATGTAGCTGTTAACAAGAAAAAAGATGTAGCTACAAGGATATTCATCCCTGTAACATTTTTTATAACAGGAAGAAATTCATATAGTACACATAACATTATATATTAATTAAATTAAATATATCAATTACATTAAATTAAAGGATCATATTATACAGTATAGTGCAATCATTAAAATTACTATGAAAGGAAGACCTTGTATATCAAAGGACATGCAGGTAACAATTACAATTTTTGTTTAAAAAAAGTAAATGTATATATGTTTTATACATTCATATAGGTGTATGTAAATATATACATTTTCTCCTAAGGAGAAAGAAATTTAAAAGAACAAAAACGTTACCTATTTACCTCTGGATAACAGGACTACATGAGTATTAGGTATCTACTGCTGCAAAACAAATTGTGCCAAAGTTTGGTGGCTTAAACAAAAAATGTTCATTATCTCAGCTTCTATTGGCGCGGATACGGACACAGCCTAGCGGCGGCTCTGCCTCAGGGTTTCTCATGAAGTTTCAGTGGGGATGTTGGCTGAGGCCGGTCATCTGAAGACCGGGGCCAAACGATCCACTTCCAAGAAGACTCACTCACACTGCTGCAGGCAGGAGGACTCGATCTCTTGCTTCATGGGCCTCTTCACAGACAAGGACGCTTCATGACATGGCAGCTGGCATCCCCAGAGCCGAAGTGATCAAGACAGAACAAGGTAGAGGATACAATGCCTTTTCTGGCTACCCTAGCAAGTCCCACTGTTATTCCTGCTACATTCTATTCATCAGAAGCAAGTCGCTACTCACTCAAGGAGAGAATTAGGGTCTACCTCTTAAAGGAAAGCTCAACAAATACTTTGTGGACGTATTTTTAAATTCCCACAACACATGACCTGTGGCATACTCAGAGAAAGATATGTAATTTATTTTCTAAATGGAAAATTAACTTCACTAACATATACATATACACAGAGACAATTTAAAAAAACATATATCCACAATAAGCATGATGTGCCTGCCAAAAGAGGTAACACAATTTTGAGTTGGAATAACAGAAAAATGCCACCTAGAACAAGTTCTATGATATTCTTTACCATTTAGAGTACCACTCTTAGTAAATTCTAAGTGGGAAACTAACAAACTGGAGCTTATCACCTAGACAAAGTTACTTCAGAATGAGAACAGTCTGGAAGAAAATGGGTGTTTGGCTTGAAAAAAGGAAGAGAAAGAGCAAACAAATCACGAATTACCTTCAATTATACAAAGGGCTATCATGTAGAGAAATTAAAAACTTAAGAGGCAGAATTTGAACCAGTGACTCAGAGTCACAGGGATGCAAAGTGGCTCACACAAGTACTTTCTAACAATTAGAGTTTTGTTAAAAACCAGAACGAGCCACTCAGTGAAATATTCTTGGTGGTCACGGGAGGAATGTGTGGAGACTGAGGCAACGTAGTGCCATTCCCTCAGCTACCCCTAGGGTTCACATCCAAACTGGTCCTTCCCTACTCACATGGATCCGGCTGGGGTTGAAACCAACCCTACCGCCCTTCCCAAAGCAGGAGACCTGACACTAGGTCCTATGCCGTGAGGCAGAAGTGAAATGTACACTGCTTGGCACAGTATGTGGCGAAGTGCGTGCTTTATAAATGCTAGCTATTATTTCCGCATTGTCTCAGAGTGTGACAAGATGTTCGTGAAGTCCCTTCCAATTTCTAACACTTCATAAATAAGTTAAAATCACTACAATTAGCTCTTAATGCTGAAGGTCAGCTTCAGTAATATACTCAAGGGCAGGAATGACAAAGCCAGGACGGCTGGACATACTTTGGGAAACCACGAAGAACAGAGGCAGCCACTTATGTAGACATGTGCAAACCACAAAAATCAAAACTCAACATATTCAAACAAGTCATATCCTCTCTGGCATATGTGGTCTGCTTTCTGGAATGAAAGGATTTTAAAAAAGAGACTCAAACTGGGCTGTTTGACCTACTCAGAGCAAATTAGATTATTACAATTAGTTTATTCACCCATGCCTGCCAACTACCCACCACAACTGAAGACTTACTTTTTGGGTGCCAGCAGCCTGGACATTCTGCCATGTTGCTACAGGTTCTGTAGCCATGTGCCATTCTGGGTAAGTTTTCGTGAGTAACTTCACAAAGGTGGACTTTCCCACAGCTGCAATGCAAACAGCACGTATTGGGACACTTCCCACACCGGCCGTAGAAGGCTGCTACTCCACGCTGGCACAGAGGCCCAACAGAAGGCAACAAGTCCCAGTTTTCCCAATTTCAAAACTCAGCACCATACCAGCGTCCGACCGATGATGGATCAGGCCATGCTAACCTGTATTCACCGTAATTAATACAGGCAACTGGGAGGGAAAATACCCTTAAGATCTGATTGCAATGTTAATGCCCTAACCTCTCAGAGGCAAAGTTTTTCGTAACAGGTGAGAATGTAACAGGACTACCAAAGGAAGAGGAGATCATCTACTTAAGTTGTAAGGCTTGAATTATATTTATTCTGTGACAGTGTAAAAACTGCAAGTTTTTCAGGAAAGAAAAACTGAGATTATGACCCTCATTCATTCAACAAACCCAACTAATACTTACTGGAGTGCTTACTGTGGGCTCAGGACTGTCCGGCACTGGGGGTACAATGGTAAACAAAACACAGGATGGATTCTGCCCTCACGGAGCTTGTATGGGAGACACTGAACAAACACGGAATAACTAACAACAAATTGTTAAGTGCTAGCACAGAAAAATGCAGGATGGCTCTAATCCAGCTCAGGAGACCGGGAAGGTTCCTCTGAAGGAAAAGATCTGAGGTAAGATCTGAAAGGTGAGGAGTTAGCCAGGCCAGGTGTGGGGGAAGGGTGAACCAGGCAGAGGGAGCCGCAGAAACAAAGGCAGGGAAAAGAGAAAGAACCTGGGGTAGGACAGGCCAGAAGAGAAGCCTGGGCGTAGAAGACGAACAAGTGAGGGAGAAGAGTGGCTCAAGACGTGAAGAGAGGCAGGTACGCAGGTCAGGCCACATCAGGCCCGACCTCCCAGCACGGTAAGAAGTTTGAGTCTATTTGAAGGGCAATGGGAAGTCAGTGGCAATGGATTTTAAGCAGGGAAATGATAAGATTCCGCCTCATTTTTAAAAGATCACTCTGCCATCTGTGTAAGAATGGACTGACACAGAGGCAGGCAAACCAATCAGCAGATGACAGCAGCCTGACCCAAGGGATGGCAGAGGAGGCGGAAAGTAGTGGCTGCTCTGAGAAATATTCTGGAGGTGAAACCAACCTAGTATAACAAATCATCTCTTCCCATTTGTGCCAGTGTCCGGCCCGTCACCTTCCTGAGCTCCAGACTCACTCCAAGGGTTCTCCAGACATCTCCACTTGGATGTCCCACAAACACCTCAGTCACTCTGCTCCCTACATGAATGAAGTCATCCTCGTCCCCAGCAAACTGAATGGCCTCCCATATCCCAGACCTCAGGGGATGGCAGCAGCATCGCTCACTGCCAGAATTTCTCCCTCCTCTGCCAAACCTCAAGTAACCACCAAGTCCTTTTGCACCTGCCTTCTAAACTTGCCCCATCTGTCCTTTTCTCTCCATTCCCACCTCCAAGCTCAAGATCAGGCTCTCATCTCTTGCCTCTCTGACACTGGCTTCGCCTTCTTTACTCCATCATTCATACTGCAGCCACAGTGAACACAAAGTAATACTGCTTAAAACTCTGACAGTTTTCCTAGTGCCTTCATGAAAAATCCAACCCTTTAGCATGGTCTACGAGACACTGCAAGATCTGGCCCCCGTGTACCTCTCTGGCCTCAGCTTCTTTTAAGCACCCTGAGCTCCTGCTGACCAAACTCCTTGCAACTCCAATCATGCCATGCTCTTTTCCACAAATGTGATTTTGCCTCTTTGTTCCCGTTTCCTGGAGCACCCCCTCTCCTCACTTGGTCAAGTCCTACTCAATCTTCAAGATTCTGCTCAGATGTCCTTCCTGTATAAAGCTTTTCCAGACCCTGATGCCTCTGAGCTGGATCAGCTTATCATCCTTTATACTTGGCCTGGCTTTCTGGGTAAGAATTCATCACTGCAACTGTAATTACTCTGTTTCTCCAGGTAGAAGATGGGGCTCCTCTAAGGCAAAAGGGTGGACTCAGAGCCCAGCACAATGATCTGAATGAATAAAACACTTAATACATTACTAATTTTGGTTCCCTCTGACACTGACATTTGTTAAAAATCAAAAAACGAGTTAGGAGTATGTTTGGAGTTCAATCCCTTCTATCAGAGACGATCTTTCTCAACCAAGTTCTACCCTAAGGAGGAACCCAAATAGAACCAAAAGAAGGAATGGAGGCACCCTTCAAGTCAATTCTATCAGCCACTCACGGTTACTGATCAGGAATGAAGGGATGGCTCAGAAGAGCCCACACATCCGATATGTGCCATAGATCACACAGCACTCCAGCTCCCGTCTGAACAACACAGGGTAAGAACAAACACCACGAATCTGTGTGTTCTGTACAGTCATGCTCATCTCTCAGTTCCACCTCCACCCAGCCCGTGTGCGCCTTTGCACATCCGCCCAGCCTCTGCTCTTCCCACACTTCAGTGAATAAATGCCTTCCCCTGCTCTTCCTGGCCTGTGTCTAAACCCTTTTCCCCCTACCAAGCCTAAGGCCCCACCTCTTCCATGAAGTTTAGAATGTCTCTAGCTCACATGGAATTCCTATCACACTGGGCAACTGAATCACACTATTTATTAACTGCTTACGACATGTTTAGCATTTAAGTGGTTTGATTGCTTCATGGGTCTTAATTTTGGTTTCTTAACAGGATCTGACTCTCTGGGGCTGGGACCTAGGAATCCAATTTATGAGTATGCCCCAAGTGATCCTAATGCCTACTTATATTTGAGGTTGCAATCCAGAGCAATCTGATCAAAATCAACGGAGGTGGTTTTAAAATATATATATAGGTTCTAAAACCACATGCCAGACTACTGAAAAAGCCTATAGGCTTGTCATGAAGTACCTAACAGACTGACAGGAATTACAAATTAGTTGAGTTTATGTATTATCAGATGCCTGCCTGCTCTGAGTAGCCCCTACTTCAAAATATTTGGCATAGATGGGCAAAATTTAGATTGCAGGTTGTTGATTAAATCTAAAATATGGTCCCTGCCTACCAGCCAAAAAGTTATTTTAATTAATAGGGAAAGATTAAGGCAATTGAGATTGCTGGGATCGAATGATTGTTAGAACTACATTTTTTAAAAGTTAAAAACAATCTTAGAAACTACTGCAGGTAGAAAGGAAGGGCCCCGAGGGTTAGGGAGTGCCAGCTTCACCTCTGAGATCAGACACTATTAGTTCATCTAAAGCAGTCAGGCCTCTGAGAAACCGACTCATGCCTTTTAAACACACAAAACCCGGAATGCCAACAAATTTGATGTAATGGGAAATATACAGTTCCAATTACTGGAACAATTACACCAGGGCAGTACTCCTACCCTGCACCCCACTGCCCATTCAAAAGCTTCTGGAAAGCCAGTTTAGTAATCAAAAGCCAGTTTCAGCAAAGAATGACAGTAAATGGTGGCTGCAGGTCCTAAGAGCTGTGCCATCCAGGTTGCTCTAGCACTTGGAGAGCCTGGGGCATTGGCCATACGGCAGTATTTCTTAAGCTGTATTCCAGTGGAACTCAGCTGTGCCTGGCACCAGCCACAAATACGGAATAATTTTAAAAGAAATTCAAAGTTATGTGTTCATAATAAAACCACATATAGCCTAAGGTTTTTTAGTGCTATAATACCTAAGCTTAAGTTTTTTCTTCCTGCTTGGGTTCTGATTGTTGTTGTTAAGATTTATTTATTTATTTATAGGGGGAGGAGGAGAGGGAGAGGGAGAGAGAATCTCAAGCTGACTCCCTACTGAGCACAGAGCCCAAAGCAGGGCTCAGTCTCACAACCTTGAGATCATGACCCGAGCCGAAATCAAGAGTCAGACACTTAACTATTCAAGCCACCCACGTGCCTCTGTTTTTTTGTTTTGTTTTTTAAGACATACGTTTTAAAGTGTTCCCAGGAGCTTCATAAGAGTGGTGCTTCTTTCCTGCTACAGTGGCCTCCGCCTAGGGAGCAGAACACTCATGTCCACCAAAAGCCGCTCCTCTCCATGCAGCACTGGGCAAACAAGGCAAAGTCCTCCGTTGTCTGGTCTCTCTGCAGAGCACCAGCCTCTTATGATCTCACTAGCACAATTTAGTTAGATCCCAGGTTCATTGTTATCTCTCAAGATACTTTTTAATACCATGAGATTTGGGAGGTATCAGATCTCAGAATCAAACCCTCCTTCCAGACCGTAGCTATTACTGAACTTTACTATATGTGCCATGACTTGGAAAAGGAGAGGAGGTACTTCCTTAGGGTCTATTAGTTCAACATGTTGATTTTTATTAGCACCAGGATTGTCATTCCACAAGCTACATCAAAGAGTTCTGTTGCTAATTTTCATCCTTTCCTAAGTCATGATTTTTTTTCTTTCCACAAATTTTTCTATAAACCATGATGCCTGCTATTGCTACATTCTGCTAAAATCTAGCAATTAGATAGCATCTGATGTAACACCCGAGATAATGTATTACTTTCAATGTAATACAGCTGTGTTTCAAGCAAGCCTCTTAAACATAACATCACCTCCAGGCATTTTCCTCTCCTGAACAAAATTTAAAACATGGCAAAAATCCAATTCTGAAACCTTGTACCAAAAAGCAAACTAAGGCAATAAATACAAAACCACCTTGAACAAAATAAAGTCTTCCAAAGAATATTCAAAGCATGTATTTCAGGCGCTAGGTTTGAGGTCGGATCCGTCTACTCGTTCACTCACTTACCGAACGTTTACGGAAGAGCTACCAAGTGCTAGGTACTGTGACTAAAGTGATGAACTAGGCTGAGGCCCTGCCCTCAGGGAGCTTATACTCCACCCGTGAAACAAAGTACCCAGGATCAGAAAGGATCTGAGCCCAAAAGTATTCTGGGCGAACTTAACAAAAATCACTCAGCAGGCTTAAAAGAAACTTAATACCGTTTTGCCCTAAGTGCTCTTACTGTTTTTCCCATGGGAAACTATGTTTAACAACAAAAAAAGTTGCTCTCAGCTCCCAGCATAGGCTCCAAACCCCTCTTGTTCAGTGTGAGACCGTCACTGATCTGGAAACCCTCCCCGCACTACTTTGCGCACCACCTGATTCATCCTTTCGCTGTCGTCTTCTCAGCTCTCTCTGCTCCACCTCGCGGAGGGGCGGGGGCTAACCAAGGTACCCCGTTCTAATTATCTGCTGACCCGTCACTCTCTCCACTTGCTGTTTGAAGGCACACACTGACCTTGCTCCCTTTGCATCCTGAGTATCTAGCCAGATATCAGGAATGGAGATGGATGGAATGAGGGGAATCACAGACACAAAGACTCCAACATACAACGTTTAGAACAAACAGGCCTTTTTCCCCAGGATTCTTCGCCCAATTGTTTATATGCAATAAAAGCAATAGATGCACATTAGTGACGTTAGAACGTAAGGAACATGCTATTAGGGAAGCTCTCTCCTCTGCTTTATGTACAAGTCTCTAGACTGTAAAAGTGACCAAGTTTCTTCTTTTTTGGTTGGGTCTTAGAAAATCAAAGTGAGAATGGTCTGAGATGACTCACTGCCAGTATCTCACACAGCAATCCTTTCTTCAACTGAGGTCTGTAATTATAAAATAACTGGTTTGGGGAGGCAATAATACTCTGTAGCCATGAATACACTTAGAAGAGAGACTGTTTTATTTCTTAGCTCTTAAGGGATTCTAGGCACCAAGCTTTTGATTTTCAATCACACATGGCATATGGTTCGTAACTCATACTGGGCGCCATTATCCTGACGGCCTCACTTTCCTTGCGTGCTGCGGTCTGCGCTTACAGGAGCCGATCAACAGGACTCAGAGCAGCACGACTACAGGAAAAGCCCCTCTAAACATATCTAACTTCAGTCAGGACAGGGGTTTCCCTTCCCCTCTTCAGCTGTCCTGGAGGGGTACTGACTTGTTTGGGGACGCCACCTGTGATTAGAGAACACGCTCACTCCTGACTTGACTGTAAAGCAGTTGAAAATATTCCCTCCGTGGGCACCAATGACTAACTTCCACACGGTATCACAGCACGGGAGTCAAGCATCTGGTAAACACCGAAAGAATACAAGGGGTCAGGCAGGGGGTTAGGTGCTGCTGATGCAAAGATGAGCAAGACACTAAGTGGCCAACCCAGGGAAGGTGTTGAATGTGCAAACAATCCCCACAGACCCCAAGCGCTGCAGCAGCTGTGGGTACAAAATGTTATGAGAGCACACAGAGGAGGCAGTGACTAATTCTGCCTGAGGACAGTCATCACGGTGTGTGGGGTGATGGAGAGCAGTAGGAGGTGAAACTAGAAGCAGCCAGATTAGGGGCCCCCAGTCCACTTGCCATTAGTCACATTTTCCTTGGGCAAGTGCATTCACTTCCAAGGCTGCAACAACCACCCCCACGACCAACAACTTCCGTATCTGAAATCTCGGTCCCATCTCTCTCGATTTCAGGCACATGTCCTAATCGAGCTCAGAACATCTCTGTATGTCTCAGAGGCACCTGATAACCAAATCTACCACTCTTACCTCCCCAGACTATTTCTTCCTTTACTCCCTTCCTCAGTTTTCAGTGAACTATAAACCTGTCATTCTCTATGCTCTATCTGTCACCTCCAAGTGGCCACCTAGTCCTGTCAATCCCACTTTCAAAATCCCTCTCCAATCTTCATTCTGTTCTGTCTCTCCATTCCCTCTGTCTGGGCCTGCATCTTCCCACACTCCAACTATTACAACGACAGCCTCAAAACTAGTCCATCTACTCCGAATTCTGTTCCTGCTCCTTCACTCCACACAATGGATGAACAGCACTATGGGTAATGCAGCAAATGACAAAGAAAGTGCCTGCTTTCTGTTCATTCCTTAGGCCAATTTAAAAAAAAAATGCATCTGGTCATGGCCCATGCCGGCCTCAAGTCTTCAGTAGCCTCTCACCACCTACACCAAACTCCTAGCATGCTGCACACACTGTTCACAGTCTGGTATACCCTTCCAGATTCTTGTTCTGCTGTCCAGGCACATCCCTGTTCTTAAAACTACACGTTTCTTCAGGCTTTTCCTTAGCAAATATGACTTCCTGTACCTGGAACATTCCTTCCTCGTCTCCCCCTTGGGAGTTCCTACCCCAGAGATTCTGAGTTCCCATGCCCAAACAAATATGGCACTCATCACATGGTACAGGAATGATGTTTACAAGTCTGCTCCTCCCACCTGGTTACGAGCTCCTTGAAGGACAGGAACTGTCCCACATGGGAGTCTACCCTCCTGGTAGGTACTAAGTCTTGATTCAAGTGAAAGTAAGGAAGAAGTATATCCACCAAGAAAGATTAAGAAGCAAGGATCAGGAACATTGGGAGAGAGGGCTGAAACTTGGCCTGATGGCCTGTCCAAGTACTTACTGTGTGAAGTACTTTGGCACCTCTCTGGGCCCTGAGAACAGAGCTTCCTTTAGAGGCATGTTTCCCAAAGAACATCTTTAATACCATGAGGCAGGGAGCAGGACCCTCCCTTCTCAATTTTTTGATGTTTCTGATTTGGCTGGAGAAACACAAAAAACAGATGTGGTGACTGGTCTCACTTTAAATTCATGACCACTGAGTCCAATTGGGTCCTTAATGCTAACTGGCAGCTCTACATTTCTCTTGCTCACTCACTAGGCTAATTCATGTCTTTCCTCTCTTTTCACGCTCACCCTGCTTAGCTGAGCCTTCGTTCTCTTCCACTGAGGAAACAACCAAAAGACCTTCCCCAGGTTCCCACCACGCCTACTCCAGTCAGTACTCATTTCTGTTGCCATTCACACTGTTACTAGGGATAGACTGTGCTCCTAGCTCAGGCTAACCTTTCTCCACTTCGGCAATAGATTCCACTCCTCCTTGCTTACTAAAATCGCTCCAGTAATTATATCCTGTCTCCTGCTTCACCAACTTTTTCCCCTCTCTACTAGACCATTTCCACCAGCTTACAAACATGATCTATTCCTCTTACAAAAAGAAAAAACTGGAAACCACCCCCTCAAACCCTCCCCATTTCAGCTGCCACCCCCACGTGTCCCCTTTCTAGGAAAACTTCCAAACAGCTGTCTTAATCCACTGACTCCAGTTCCTCACTTCCCATCTTCCTTGAGCCTGTGCCAATCAGACGTTCACCCCTACTGCCCCTAAAAACTGTCCTTCTCAAGTTCACCAAAAAGCTCTGTTACTTAAACAGCATTACACAGTTGAACATTCTCACCCCCTGAACACCTTCTTCATTTAGCATCCAAGATATCATTCTCTTTGGGTTTTGCTCCAACCTCAGTGGTCATTCCCTCTCAGTCTCTTTTGCCTGGTTCCTTCCCCAATCTCTTTAACATGTGGGTGCCCCACAGCTTAGTCCTTTCCATCAACACACAAGGTCTCCTGGCTTCAAATACCATCTACATTTGTACCTCCAGTCCAGGGAGACTCTGAACTTCAGACTTATATAACCAACTACCTCGTCAACATCTCCATTTAGATATCTAATATGCACATAAAAACCTAACATGCCTAAAGACAGGATCTTGAAACCATGCCCTGCCCCCAGTCTGTTCTTCCCATTCTTCTCCATTTAAGAAAATTCGGAACTCCCATTTTTCAAGTTGCTCACGCCAAACTGATTGATCTTTTTATCTCGCGTTCCACACATCTGTTACCAAATCTAGTTTGCCCTGCCTTAAATGACACTGGAATCCAAATGCCTCTTACCCACGACTGTTACCACCCTGCTCCAACTCATGGCAACTCACCACTGCAGTAACCTCCTGACACCTTCTACTGTCCAAGTATCAGCTGGAGTCACCTTTTCAGCATTTAAGTCAAATCCTGTTCCCTGGCAGCTCAAACCTTTTCCAATGGTAAGTAAAAATCCACCACGGACTAAAGGCCTACACAATCCAGCCATTCCTTACCTTTGCACCTCATCTCCTTCCGTTCTCTCCCTTGCTCACTCTGCTCCAGCACAACAGCTTTCCTCCTGTTCCCTGAACACACTATACACCTCAGGGCCTTTGCACTTGGTCTTCTCTCTGCCTGGAAGATTCTCTTCCCAGCTACCTACATGGTTTCATTTCCTCATTTTCTTCTGGTTTTTGTTCCAATGTCACTTTCTCAGTGAGGCCTGTCTTGACTACCCTATTTAAAACTGCTATTTCCCTCAATCGCTCATCCCTGAATTTTCTCCATCACACTCATTACTATCTAATACTCTGTTTACTTTATATTGTTTTATTATTTATCGCTACTAGAGTTCCATGAGAGCAGAGATTTTTATTTGTTCTGTTCGGTGCTGTATCCTCAGGGCCAGGAACAGTGCTGGCATATTGAAGTTGCACAAAGGGTTATTTGTTGAATGAATAAAATGAGAAATTCTCAATCTGCTGCTAGAATGTCTTCAATACTCAACACTTGCTAATCTCTTTAGAGCTCAGCACCTTAGCTAGTAAATAAAAGCACCAAGTCAGAATTTAATTAACATTAAACTTAAGTGTCTTGCTTTCATTTCGCTTTATGATTACTTTTTATTTAAGATACTGGGTCTCTACTCTTATAAGTTACTTTTAATACATGTTTTAAGTTTAAAAAGTGAGTTTCTTCTAAGAAAAACGTTAAGAAATTATATGGGACTAGAAGAGAGACGATAAAATTAGTGTAAGTGGTATCTGAATGACTGAATTTTAGGAACTCTTAGAGTAGGGCTGCCAGAGAAAATACAGGACGGTTAAATTTTAATTGTAGACAAATAATTTTTTTCTAGTGTATTCCCAAATACTGCATACGACACACACTAAAAAAGTATTCGTTATCTGAAATCCTGTTTTAAATGAGCACCTTTCCCCCCCCCCCAAATCTCGCAACCCTATCTTAGGAGAACAAAGAAATGATATCCTGCTCTTTGTCGCATCCATTTCGATTAGAACAAGCTGGTAGAACTCTTGCCCTAGCTACAGACTTCGTGGCTGTGGAAGAGTACTGAGGCCTGACATCCTAAAAATCAAAGAAGCAAAGGCCTCTTTGGGAGGGGAAAGGCCCCACGGCAACAGACCGCGGGGAAGGGGGAGGGTCTGGGCCCAGCTCCCTTTCTCAGCCTCTCAGGCTTGCAGCCACTTTCCGGCCCTTACCAATATTTCCTTCGATGGAGAGCCTTCGAGGCCCGCGCTCCGCGTGCAAGCCCCTAGAGGGACACACGCCACCGACTGCGCTCCGAGCCATGGAGCGGGAAGGGGCTCGCAACAGCCTTCGAAGGAGCCGGCCCGCGGTCATTCCGCCCACGACTTGCGCAGCTACCACTTCCGCCGAGAGCATTTCCGCCCTCGGTACAGCCGTTCCGCCGCTCGGGCGCGCCTCTGACGTCAGGAGATCGCCGGGCAAGAAGTGGGTGGGGAGGGGCTGGCTGGGGGTGGGGCCAAAGGGACGGCTCTGTTCTCGCGAAGTTTGCGGAGAGCTAAACTCAATGGAAACGACTTCCAGCGCGGGGGTGCGGGACAGCTAGTAACTGCAGTTGTCACGGCGGGTTAGCCTCTCGGTTTTTGTTCGTCAAACAGGCAACAGGGTAAAAAAGAGACATAAACTCACCAATCTCATCACCTTTGTATTTTTGTGTAACTTTAAAATAAGTGATAACTAAAGACAAATCAAAGTAATTGTAATTGTAAACGAGACTTTTCCGGGTGTTTGTGTCGGCTTTTTATTCTAATATGGGTAGCAACCGGACTATTTTAAGTAGGAAAATGACACAATCTGATGATGTACACAAATTAACTTTTTTCCATTCACTGTGAGGCGCAGCGCGATGCTGGCACATTATTGAATAAATCAACAAATTAGTTCATTACACCCCACCTCTTAGTCTGTCTTTTGAATGAATAAATAAACGTTCGCTCAGTCGATTTGCATAGTAGCCAAAAATCCCATTAGGCTAAAGTGGGTGGAGGCTCAGGGTATGAGTGGAACTCGTTTAAACCAGATAGATTGGGTTCTGTGGGCGTGAAGAACCGCGGGGGCGAGGAGCGGGCCAGCTTGGGGCGGTGGGGATTCTGAATGGAATTTGTCAAAGGATAAGCAGAACCCGGGTAGAGACTTGCTGGTGTTTAAAACCGGAGTCCCGCTGTGGGTGGAAAGCTGCGCTCCGCGGAGGGGCAGGGGCAGTTCTGAGCTGCTGGCCCCGGGTGAGGCCCTAACTGTCCTGCCACACCCCACTGTCATAACGACCTCAGAACTAACGCTTTATAAAATGTTGTCAGAGGGTATTTCCACCTTCCACCGTTGAAACCACAAGAGTCAAACCAGGAGTCCCAACAGTTAAACGGGCCGGTTTTAGGAAACAAGGACCTGATTGCGAAGGGTTGGGGAGAGGTCGGTGGCTGGGATATCTGTCTTGCATAAAAAGCACAAGACCTTTTTCTTACACTGATGTTTATATGGGATGGTTGAAGTGATATTCGTATATTAAGAACATTTTTTTAAGATATAGGTTATAAATTTATTTAGGATAACCTGGATGGAGCACCAATGGATATTGGAACAGCTGAAGTCTGTCCCATCCTCTGCTCCCACTCACAGCCACCTCCGTGTCAAAATAGTGCCTACATTTCTTTATCTGTGTGAACTCAGACTTGGAAAATACTCATTCAAAAAAGTTTGAGAGAGGCTGTCAGCACCCGGAAGGTCTCTCTGCCTCTGCTGCCGTCAGGGTCATTGTGGAGGTTAAATGAGGAAGTTGTTGGCAAGGTTAGGTGCAGACCGCCAACTCACCTTCTCCTAGAAGTTAGGGCTACTAAAAGTTATTATTTTTTTAGACTTTATAGTAAAGTGTAATATGTAGTGAAGAAAGGAGCATGTATCATAAGTGTACAGTTTAATGAAATTTTCACAAACTGTGCATGTTACTTGGATTCAGATAAAGAAAAAGGCATTGCTAGCATCTCCAGCATCCATTTGTCCTGCCAGTTACTATCCATCAGAAGTAATCGATAGCCTGACTTCTAACAGCAGACAATCGTTTTGTCTGTTCTCTATATGAATGGAATCATATAGTAAGTACTTCTTTCATTTCAATGTAATATCTATGAAATGTATCCATGCTATATGGGTAGCTGTAGTTCATCGTCGTTGCCGTATATTGTTCTAATACGTCACTATACCACAGTGTATTTTATCCGTTTTACTATTGCTGGACACGTAAGAGTTTCTAGATGGGGACTATTACAAATAGGGTTGCCATGAATGTTCTTGAATATGTCTTTTGGTAAAGTTAAGCACGCAGTTCTCTTGGGTAATACCTGTGAGTGGAATTGCTATGTGATAGGTTGTTTTTATGTTTAGCTTTAGTAAACATTCCCAAACAATAGATAGTTTTACAGTGTTTGTACCAATCGACACTGCCACCATCCTGAGTGGGCGCTGTGGTTGTCCCACATTCTTAACAACAGTTGTTATTGTCAGCTTTTTCATTTTGACCAGTCTGCCATATACAGTTTTAATCTGCATTTTCCTGATGATTAATGAAGCAAAACACTGTTTCTTATGTTTACTGGCTATTTCAGTAACCTCTGCTTTAAAGAGGTTCCCTGAATGCAGTCTGACTGATACACATAATTATGAAGGGAGGCATTTAAGGAGTCGTTAAGGGTATGGACTCCTGAGAGCTGGGGGTGAGAGTTGAGAAAGATAACCCACAAGCAGCACTTACGCCTGTCACACAGCTATCACCTAGTACACTTTCCAGAATCAGTAATGGCTGCCTTCAGTTTGACCCTCAGTGCCCAGGACATTATTGCTATTTATCCTCAGTTGACTTCCTGGTGTATTTCCTCTCTCCTCAAGCCACTGTAACCCACCCACGTCCCCCTCACTATCGCATATGACCTGACTTCCACTGAAGACTTCAAGGACAGCACTTTTTGAAGTGGGGCAAGACTGGGTGGGGGCAGGGTGAGGAAAAACGGGTCAGCCTCCTCATCGTCCCCCACATGGAGACTCTGATGCACCCCTCTACAGCAGGGATTTGTCAGTGCTCCACATTTCCTCCGATGCTGTGTGTGTGTGTGTGTGTGTGTGTGTGTGTGTGTGTCTGCGTGTCTGCCCTCTGGCGGCCTCCCCATGATCTCTCTCCCAACAGCCCGTGCCTGCAGCTCTTCTTTGCAAGACTGCCCTCAGCATACTGGCGCGCTTTCCCAGCACCTGTGGAAAGCCTGGGACTTTATCTCGCCCCAGAGTGTGCCTTCCCCAATCACTGACAGGTCAGCATGAAAGCCCAGTTGCATCTGGTCAGGCTTTTAGGCCAGAGCTGCCTGGGGACCCTGGTGAAGCCACCCACTGTGGGACTCTGTCTGAGAGGTCCCCTGCTGGGCTTCCTCCCCTTTCTTGTTCTGCTTCTCTTATTCTGCTCACTGGTTTCCCCTGCAAGCACTTTCTTAAATCACTTGTCTGTATCCTCACTTCAGGGTCTGCTTCTGGGAAACCCATCCTAAGACATAAGTCCACTAGGGATTTTTGTAAAACATGCTTCTCCACCCTACCCTGGAGGGCAGGTGCAGGGAGGCCCGAGGAAGTCTGACATTGAGGTTTGTGCACTTCCACTGGGGTCCACTGTCTCTAAACAGGTATGTCTGGGAAGGCTCACAGCCAAGCGGGATCTGCTTGGAAGCATCAAGGTTGGGACTTGAGTAGGTAAAGGATATGCCAGGCAAAAGTAGGAATCTTCTGCTATTAACTAGCTGGATGAACGAGTTAACTTGTAAACTAGCTATAAAATGTGAATGATACTAGTACTTGCTAATAGGGTTATGCTGAGGATTAAGTAAGGAAATCCATAGAAAGCTCTTAACCTAAGTCCTCATATATTGTAAGCACTCAACCAATGCTAGCTATTATTATTGCCGTTTGTTTTCTCATCATACTTTGTGGGTGCTTCTGTTTCACTTCAAATCATTGTCTTGCATGTGTCTCCCCCACGCTCCCAGCTTTATGCAGTGAGACTTTGATGGGCAGGAATCATCTTTACTGGATATGTAAATCTCGTGTGGCCTTACGGGGTAATGATAGATGCCAAAAATTCAGTAAATACTTATGAAATTTAACAGAATTGACCAAGGGCAGGGAGTGGGGAGCAAATAACAAGAAAGAGACTGAGAGGGAAAGAGAAGGAGAAGGCGGAGCAGGAGGAGGAGAACGAGTAGGAGAAGGAGAAGGAGGAAGGGGAAGAGGAGGGGGAGGAGAAGGAGAAGAGGAAGAACAAGAACAAGAGGTGGAGAAGAAGAAGAGGAAGGAGGAGGAGAAGAGGAGGGAAAGAAAAAAAATTTTCCTAAGGGTGCTGCTCCTTTCTTGGTTAGTTTTGGGGCAAGATATAGCCTAATCCTCAATAACAAAGGGCCTCATAGAGATCTTAAGCCCACTATGACCTTCCGCTACCCGAATTCAAACATTGTGTTTGAACCACTCGTATGTCACAGCCTATAAACCCTGTGTTTCTCTTTCTGGTCATGTTCTTTGGGTATTGCCCTTGAGTACAAGGACTTACATCTCTGAAAGCCCTTGTTTCTTAACCTGCCGCCCCCGCCAAGAGTCATCTAGTTCTCATTCTTACTCATGTTCAAGAAAAGGGAAACAAGGTAGTACAATAGGAGTACTAGCTGTAAGCCAGACACACTTGGATTTTAATCTCGGTTCTGTGGTCTTCAGCAAGTTCTTAACTTCTCTGAGCCTCAATTTCCTCATCTGTAATATGGGAATATACGCATCTCACAGGATCATTGTGTGGATGAGAGATAAGGCGTGAAAAGCCCTTAGCACTGGGTAAAAGCCCAGGGTGGAAAAAACCCCCACACAGAGAAGTTAAGGCTTGCAGGTTTTAATGTTTCATGATTGGTAACAGAGCAGTCTCCAGGGGATCCCCAGAGAATCTGTTCTGACTTTAGAAGCACTTCCTGTGGACAATGGAGGGCCCTGCCTCATCATACTCAGGCTTGCTGATCCACATCTGCTGAAAGGTGGAGAGAGAAGCCAGGATGGAGCCTCCAATCCAGACCGAGTACTTCCGCTCTGGGGGAGCAATAATCTGCAAAGAATGAATGTGGTGAATCATGATTAGTGCCCAAGGGAATAGGGAGGTGGTCCAGGAGGTCATTTTATCACAGTGCCTGGCTGCCCCAGAGAAGGACGGCCTCCACGGGCAGAACCAAACGGGGTAGACCTTGTGGTAGACGAGACTGTTGCTCAAATCTTTATTCCCGCCCTCGTCCTCCCCCCATGGGAAGGATGCGCTATTTCACCCTGTGACTCTGGGCCGGGCCCTGTATTTGCTTTGACCGATGGGACGTTAGCAGACATGACACAAACAGGAGCCCGAAATGTGCCTCAGGCACGCAGCTGTGCCTCTGCGCTCTTGATGAGAAGGGCTTCCCTTGAGAAGCTGCTGGCCTTCAGCCTGGACCCCGTCGTGAGAGCCACAGACCTGACCTGAGCTGCGAGAGCGACAGAGCTGCCGGCCCTGCCCGACTTCGACCAGCTGACTCCCAGCTGACCTGCAGATGCGCGCACCGTAAATGCCGATGGTTACGTCCCTGAGATCTCACAGTTGCTCATTCCTTAGCAGTGCTGACCAAACCTCTGTAGGGAAAGGGCTGCAAGCACTCAGACCCTGTCTTGAGCTTCATCTGTCAGTAGCCACTGGTATCTGACAAGTTCTCAAGTTCATAGACGCACGGTGCATCCTTGCCACCGGGAGTCCTGAGCTTAGCCTCTAGAAGTTGGTTGCCTGTCAAACAACTTTGAACTCCACCCACAAGTGGATCCAGAGGGACAGCTACTAAAGGGTCTAAGAAGTCAGGGCCAGAATAAACCGGACCCCGAACTGATTGCTTTTGTCTCCTTAGACCCTCTCTCCATCTTTCCTACATGTGGAGATCATGGAATTGCAGAAGAAGAAGGATCTTGAGAAGTTATCTTATTATTCAGTCAGACAAAGGCACTCGGTCACTCTGGACTGATACCTCAAGGCCCAGCACAGCCGTGTTATTGCTGTGCGGCTCTGGTTGTAAGAAGAGTCTGGGCCGTCCTGGGCTGCGGTCCTCTGTCTCAGTGCCACCCCACCCCACCCCCTTCTTCTGTATCCTCAACACTTGTCCCATCTCCCCAGTTGCTCTACACAAATCCTGCTGTCCCGTTTGGTTGGGCTGTTCGTACCTGCATACACACCCTGGGGCTTGGTCTGTCTCCCCCGCCTCAAGCGCCCTTCCCCCTCTTGTCTGATTTACGCTGCCTCTCAGTGATCATGTCTACCGATTAGCTTCTAAACCTGAAGGCTGCCATGTGCTGTGAAACTCAGGGCAGTGGCTCCTAAATCGGGATATGCATCAAAACGCTGGTGTTTATTTATCACTGTGGGTGCTGGGGGCACCCCAGACCCGGCGAGCCAGAGTCTAGGGGTGAGGCAAGGTGTGGTATCCTGACACTTGGTCCTGGTGAAAAGCCCCTGCCTCGGGCCTGGCGCGAGGCCCCCGTGTGGCAGGTCTCAGTAAGCATGGCTGCTCCAGTGGCTCCCGGTGAGAAGGGCCCGCAGGCTCCCACCTGTTTTCCGGTAACCTGCTCTGCTCGCCCATGCTGAGCACCATCTGCCAGGCAGGGGGAAGCCCTGGGGCAGCCTTCCTTTGTGAAAAAGTTTCTTAGAATACACTCCCTCAGATGTAGCCAACTCCCAGAGACCAACTTTATTGTGAGACTTTGTAACTTTCAACCTATTTGTTATCTCTGCTCAATTCCCAACTCCTTTTCTAAACCTGCTAGCAGCAAAGTTCCTAGAAGCCCTCAACAGCTCTGTATGGTTGCTTGGGGCCCAGAGGCTGGGGAGAAGCAGAAGACAAGTGGGCCGCCATTCTCTCGAGGCCTGCGAGGTGAGCTGCCTTGGTGAGCCGCTGCGTGGGGAGGACAACAGATCACAGGCTGTCCAGGAATCAAGTGATGTCCCTGTGAGTTTGAACCAGCAGCCTGCCCCATGCCAAACTTTCTCTCTGGAACTTTCATCCTCCTCTGGGGTAACACCCACATCCCTTTTAAAGTCTAAAGATGCTGTAATATTGCTTCTTTCTTTTCTTCCTATTTCCCTCCTCCTGATTGCACCCTCGACTCCCTCGATATTCTCTTCATCCCCAATTCTTTCACCCCCTTATAGGATGTTATATGATCACATTTGAGATCCCATGATAAACATGTCTCCAGTTCATCAGTGCCCGAGGAACATAATCCCCCGGGATGAAATCTGTCCCGGCCCAGGACACCGTGAGCCCAGGAGACCACCAATCTATGGGCCCGGCAGACTGACTGGGAGCACGTCCCAAGTAGGAGGTCTTCGTCCAAAGAACAGGATGGAGGGAACTGGAGCAGGACTCACCTTGATTTTCATGGTGCTGGGGGCCAGGGCTGTGATCTCCTTCTGCATCCTGTCAGCAATGCCGGGGTACATGGTGGTACCCCCCGAGAGGACATTGTTGGCATATAAGTCCTTGCGGATGTCGATGTCACACTTCATGATGGAATTGTAGGTGGTTTCATGAATCCCAGCAGACTCCATGCCTAGCACAGGTCATAGTGTCAATTAACACCCGTCAGTTCGTAAACACCCACACCTCCAGCTCCTCAAGTGATCCTCTGTTGTTGCAGCTACCTTCCTTCAGCCCTTAATCACCTCCCAAACGGATGACAGGACCAGACCTCTAACTGGCCTTTGGTTCCTCCTGTTCTGATGATCTTTCACATTGATCAGCTGAGGTATATTTCTAAGGGAACACTTTCACTGAGTCATCTTTTTTCAAGCTTTATAGAGTTATAATTCACATATAATAGTCACCCTTTCAAAGTCCAGTAGTTTTTAGTAGATCATGGATTGTGCAACACTGCCCAAATATAATTTTAGCACATTTGTAACTCCCCAAAAAGAAACTCTGTACCCATGAGCAGACACTGCGAAGTTCCCCTTCACCCCTTCCCCAGCCCTAGGTGACCACTAATTTATTTTCTGTCTCTATAGTTTGGCCTGTTCTGGACATTTCAGATCAATGGAATCCTACGATATGTAGCCTTTTGTGTCTGGTGCCTTTCACTTAATGGTATGTTAATGTTCACACTTCACCTAATGTTTTCAAGGTCCATCCATGTCACAGCGTGTGTCGGTGCTTTAATCTCTTTTATTATCAAAAAATATTCCGTTGCCTGGATATACCCATCACGTCATCTTTGACAGCCCCCCCTTATCTACAGGTTACATCTAGCTATGTTAGCCTGGCAACAGAGCCTTCCACAGTGAAAGTCCTGCAGGCCAAACCAGCTCATGCCTTCCTTCCTGGCCTCCCCCACCTCTAGTCTTTTCTCCATGTGACATAATTTCACACTGAGGTTAGAAGAATCTTCCTAAACTACAAACCTGACCTTGCTACACTGCTGCCTAAAAACTTTCAGGGATCTCATTGCTGATGAGATTAACCCTACACTCTTGGTGCGGCCCAGCAACTCTCCCCAGTTTCCCCTGTGTGCAAACACACACACACACACACACACACACACACACACACACACACTTCTCTCATTGTGTCCCAAGTAGAACATGACCTTTCTCACCTCCATGTCTTTACATGTACCCTTCCATCTGCCTTGTATGCCATTCTCCATCCTGCACTCCTTCCGTTCCCAGATACCATCAAATGATACTCATTCTTCAAGACTCTGTTCAAACGTTTGCCTTCCCTAAGAAGACTTTACTGATTTATTATAGGTTTATATCACTTTGTTCAGCTGCTATGTAATACTACACTATTAACATTTGCTTACAGACCCAACTCTTCCTACACACTCCTCAAGAAAGTAGTTGTCCTTGTACTAAATAGTCTCTTATTTAATCCTTGTTGCAACCCTATCTAGTTGGCACTAATCATTATTTCCACTTTATAGATGAGAAAACTGAGTTTTAAAGAAGGTAACATGTCCAAGGTGATTGCTCTAAAGGGGCAGAGTCATGGGGCGCCTGGGTGGCACAGCGGTTAAGTGTCTGCCTTCGGCTCAGGGCGTGATCCCGGCGTTACGGGAATGAGCCCCACATCAGGCTCCTCCGCTATGAGCCTGCTTCTAGTCCTCTCCCACTCCCCCTGCTTGTGTTCCCTCTCTCGCTGGCGGTCTCTATCTCTGTCGAATAAATAAATAAATAAAATCTTTAAAAAAATAAATAAATAAATAAAGGGGCAGAGTCAGGACCTGAGACCAGGTCTGACCCCAAACCCATCCTTCTCACTCCTGTGGGTTTTGGCCTCAGTGACCTAAATGTTGAGCGATCCAAGAAGTGTTTTGTGTATTAACCTTATTCTTAGTTTTATGTTATATTCCCTATTCTGCTTTTCTTTTATTCTGATTTCCCTATCCTTTTATTTAAAATTAGATTTTATCGGGGTGCCTGGCTGGCTTAGTCGGTAGAGCATGTGACAGTTGATCTTGGGGTTGTGAGTTCGAGCCCCATGTTGGATGTAGAGATTACTTAAATAAATAAAATCTTAAAAATAAATAAATAAAAATTAGATTTTATCCGGTTGTATTGTTGATGTGTTTTTGGCCCTTCCTGGAAAAATATGGGCTATGTATAAACTATAAACAAAGTGTGGGTGACTCCTGGTGTTTCTCCCTCCATCCCTTCCCCACTCCTCCACCTCACCTCCTCCCCTCCCAATTAGCAGGGACAGTGGGCAGCACCTCACCAATGAAAGAAGGCTGGAAGAGGGTCTCGGGGCAGCGGAAGCGCTCGTTGCCAATGGTGATGACCTGCCCATCCGGCAGCTCATAACTCTTCTCCAGGGAGGAAGAGGACGCTGCTGTGGCCATCTCATTCTCAAAGTCCAGGGCCACATAGCACAGTTTCTCCTTGATGTCTCGCACAATTTCTCGCTCGGCTAGAAAGAGTAGAAATGACAGGAAATAGATACTCTGTTCTGTTAGTTTGTCCTATTTTGATCTCCATGAAAACCTCTTCTTCTACTTTGGATTCATTTTTAGGACAAATGTTAATTTTTCTTTCCTCTTCCTAAAGTGCAGGTTCAAAATCTTGATTCCCAGGCAAAACTTGACATGGCTTTTCTCCTTGCTGTCTTTACTCTTCCCTGACAAAGCTACGGGCCTCCCTGAGGGCCTTACAGGACACATTTCCAGTACAGATGTAGGAGGATTTGTTGTGATCTTACAAAATCTAGGAAAGCCCCTGCCTAAAATCCCCTCTAGCCTGGGGTGGGCACTGAGGCATGACAACTTCTCCTTCGAAATTCAGGCCTTATTTATTCCATGTGTCCTCAGAACCATAAATGCCGTTATGTAACAAAATGCATCATCAGATTTTTACTACCATTTAACCCTGTAAAAACCAGCTCAGATCCTGGTGCAGACATAGAGACCGCAGGTCCCTGGGGAAGGCGGGAATGCTGTGCAAGTGCACTCAAGGAGGCCTTGTCCCATCCCGGGAGCATCTTAGTCGGGAATCTTCCTCTATAAATAAGGCCGCCTTGACTATCTGGTCTTGTCCAAAGTCCCAGCCCCAGCCTAGAATCCTCCCCGTCTATCTCAAGAGAGTTTGAGGACAGGGGGCCACAGACTTCGTCAGAGAATGTCTGGTCCTAGATCAGATTTGGTTTGAGCTCAAGTCAGAATCAGGAAAGGGGCTGGATACCTGTGGTCACAAAGGAGTAGCCTCTCTCTGTGAGGATCTTCATGAGGTAGTCAGTGAGGTCACGGCCAGCCAGGTCAAGGCGCATGATGGCATGGGGCAGTGCGTAGCCCTCATAGATGGGGACGTTGTGGGTGACGCCGTCCCCTGAATCCAGCACGATGCCTATGGGGAGAGGGGATAGGACCTATGAAAACTTCTTGTCTTTTATCTTTCTGGGGCCAGTTGCCAAATGGTCTTCAACTACCATATTTTTCTCTAGCAGCTGAAAAAATTCACCCACCATAACGATCATCAATAATAATTTTTGTGTACATCATTTATTCTTCCAAATGAGGCTGTAGCCTTCTGGAAGGCAAGTAAAACATCTTCCCTTCTTGTATTCCTTCAAACACTTTCACAGGACTGCATATTTGTCAATGTGCATCTCAACTGCCCATTCTTTAAGGGAGATGGATAATTTGCACATCCTTCTGGCATTATACTAACACATACGTACATGCATGGAGAATGTTAGATCTGGAAGGGACTACAAAAACCAGCCAATTTGAAAAAAAAATTAACATTCTCTACTGATGAAACTTAATAAACCATGGAGGGAAATGAGCTTTTCAACATGATAACAAATCTCTCTCAATCCAACAGTCATATCATAATTGATGGAGAAACAGTGTAATATTATTATTGCATTATTATTTACTATTGTCCTAGATGTTCTAGCCAATGCAATATGACAGAAAATAGAAATAAGAGGTATTAACAAAAGGAAACAGAATTGTCATTGTTTGTAGATGATGAGGCTGGATACCTCGAAGACCCTAGACAATCAACTGAGACATGATTAGTACTAATACGATGGTTTAGAAAGGGCCAGATGCAAAATAAATATCCAGGGACCAGTTGCTTATACTTGTACAAGGATGCTGATCACCACAGCATATTTTATAATAAAAAATAAAAATTGGAGACAACCATAAAGTCCAGCAGTAGAGAAATGTTAAAACAAGTAAGTTACAGAGCCATCATACATTCCCCATCACTGTCCTTGTCATCAGCAGGGACATTATCTTTCGTGTTTGCCTCCCCCCCCCCCCACTAGACTGTTCGCTCCCTGGTGGCAGGGCTGTCTTGTCTGTCGGTGTGTGCCCATGGCCTGGTGCAGTCTTTGGCACATGGTAGGGAGTAATGGAAAAACATCTGATGAATGAATAAATGAATGAACAAATAAGGACTACTTGAATGAATGAATGTTAAACTATGTTCACAGAAGCTGTCAAGTCCCCATTACAAACTGCTTTATCTTGAAGTTCCCTCTGTTTCCCTGAGGACCTTTCTATACCAAGGGCACATACACAGCCACCAACACAGGTTCGTAAGCAGAAACATTCCAGGATTGTTGGAAAGTGTGTGTAAGCTCGGGGACTGACTGCTGTGAGGAAAATGGCCCCTGCTGGATGTACTAGGCCTGCTTTGTTCATATAAATTCTTGCCAGCTCGCTGGGTAGACCTGAATGCATTCCACACGGGCTCCCCTTCTGTAACCCCTATGCAGGATTTTCCCTGGATTTTGGCTGTCCCTTTGATTCTCCTGAGCAGAAACCACTGCAGGAATCCCCCTTTCCCTTCTGCCCCCTAAAGTCAGGAAGGGATCAGATTATAGGCTGCTCACCTGTTGTTCGGCCAGAAGCATAGAGAGAGAGCACAGCTTGAATGGCAACATACATGGCAGGGACATTGAAGGTCTCAAACATGATCTGAAAGGACAATGCAGATAAAGGATGATCTGGCAGAAATCATAGCACCTCTTGGCTCACAAGATGGTTTGTAAGCTTATTAAGGGAAAGGGCTGTGCCTTTTTACCCCACTCCCACCTTCCACAGTGCCTGGCATAGACTACGCACATAGCGTGTCCGCAAACATTTTTGTTGTACTGATTCGTGAAAGGGAGAAGGGATCCATGCTGTATTCTTGTGCTCACGTTTAAGACTTTCTGGCCTCTTACCTGGGTCATCTTCTCCCTGTTGGCCTTGGGATTTAGGGGGGCCTCTGTCAGAAGGGTGGGGTGTTCCTCAGGTGCTACCCGCAGCTCATTGTAGAAGGAGTGGTGCCAGATCTGGTTGAGACAAAAGTCAAATGAGCCAAGGAGAGTCCCAGAAAATTCCAGTTGGCATGCTTATGATGGGGGAGTATGACACAATGTCCATAGCACCAGCTGGGTTCTGGAGAGGAGTCCTGGGAAGTTCTGCTTGACCTTTAGAGATCATGTTCCTTTTCAACAGGGCCCCAGACAGGACTCAGACCTGGGGCCTATATACTTAACATATTGATTATTTCCCTTTGAACTTCCCCCATCTTTTCTCTTCTTCCGTCTCTCCCCACTTTCTGCCCTGGGGGTCAGGCCAATTGCTTCCCTTAGTATTCCTTGCTTCCTGGCTTCTGGCTACGTTTGGCTGATGGAAGACACCAGCAAGAGGCTGGAGGGTGGGAATAGGGAGAGAGGTCAGGGTGTTTCTCCAAGCAATGGCGTGGCCCTCTGTGAGCCCCGCTCCTGTCCGTCCCCTCTTCCAGCTCTAGTGTCCGGCCCCTCTTCCAGCTCTAGCGATGCTGCCCCACCCCCATCCTTCAGGCTTCTGGATGTCAGACTGTTCCGCTGTTCCTAGTACTTGGGTGCCTTGACATCCCATAACCCTGCTCACACCTCTCCAAGCAGTCCTTTCTTAATTTCAGAACACCTGCTGAGTGTATACTATGTCCTGCTGGGACCCTGACGGGGAAGGTTGAACTGTCGCTGTTCATTACTGACCAGGCTGGGCCTTACAGCAGGGTTTCCCAACCTCAGCACTTTGACATTTTCAGTTGGATAATTCCTCGACGTGGGGGGCTGACCTGTGCGTTCTAGGATGTTTGGCGTTCCTGGCCTCCACCCACTAGACGCCAGGAGCACCTCTCCAGCAACGACAAGCAAAAATGTCTCCAGACGTTGCCAAACACCCCCCGGGAGGCAAAATCGCTCCTGTTGAGAATCACTGCTTTAGAGGAAGTAATTTCTTCCCACTGTGGCCAGTGATCCAAGACGACCCAACAGGAGTTTATTTCAGAGGGATTCAGCAAAGTGGCAGGGACCTAGGGCTCTGATTGCCTCAGAGGTGGGGCAGAGAATCATCTGTTTCCATTGTACCCATATATTTGGGGGCTCCTGGCTTTGGGCTAGGATAGTGCTAACTGTGGTGGGGGCAGATATGAATCAGATTCGGCCCCTTCATCTTGGTTTCAAAGTCTGGAGGGGAGAAAAACACCCAAGAAGAAAACATACAAAGACACATCCACATTTTGAGTAAAAGAAGAGGCAGTTCATTATGTGGGGGACTTGAGTGGGCCCTGCAGGCAGAGGAAGGTGTCCGGCAGCTGCGAAGGGCATCGGAGGCAGAGAAAATGGCGCCAGCAGAGGCCCTGTCTGTGAAAGCTTCACAGCAGACGGGAATGGCAATTAGTCTTCATTGGGTGATGTCAGTATTTCTTCATATGTGGGCGCCAGATGCTTTGTACCAGAATCACCTGGGGTGACGGTCATCGGTGCAGGCTATACCCAGACCCACGAGTCAGAATCTTGGACGTTGGGCCCAAACACCTGCACTTCATTCATTTCACTTTTAGAACTTTTATAAAGTACCTTAAAAATTAAAGATATTGATAATTTTAAAATTAGAAAAATATTTTAAAGAGGAGTAAAAATCTCCCACATTTCTATCACCTAGTAATAAATAGTTGACATTTTCACTTTTTCTTCTTACTAATCTTTCACCTTTAAGTATTCTCAAATATATTTCTATCACCATTTATTATTTCATATGCTTGTATTTATTTATTATGCTATTTTTATACTTTTACATTCATTGTTTCCTCCCACTTTTCAGTTAATGTAACATAAATAATTTCCTTTTCCAGGGTGCCTGGGTGGCTCAGTGGGTTAAGTGTCTGCCTTCGGCTCAGGTCATGATCCCAGGGTCCTGGGATCTAGTCCTGGGCTCCCTGCTCAGTGGGGAGTCTGCTTCTCTCTCTTCCTCTCCCCCTCACCCCTGCTCGTGCTCTCTCACTAGCTCTCTCAAATAAATAAAATCTTTAAAAAATTTTCCTTTTCCATAGTAAATATTTATGTTTAATAAATTGAACATTTATTTTTAATGCCTACACAACATTTCATCATATACCATCATGTATTTAATCATATTACTATTCATAGTATCTTCGATTTTTTTAATAGATAATCCTGTCATAGTTATCTTTGTGCATGTTATATTTTCTTTTTTCTATTCAGGACGTTTCCAAAGAAAAGAATTTTTAAAGTGGAATTACTAGGCTAAAGAGCATGGCGATTGGAAGACTTCCTGATTTCCATTATCGACAAAGAGGTTAAATTACTCTTTACTCCAGAATAAGAAAGCCCGTTTTACCTGTACCTGCATTCAGGGCTCTCACTCTTAATATACAAAATAATTTGATAGGGAAACATTGTTTTACTTTGAAAATTTACGTTTCTTGCAAATGAGCTTAAGTTTTTTCAGATTTGCAACTTCTTATAATTTCTGTTTGGCAAATTATCTGATCATATCCTTTGTTTATTTGTCTGGTGAAGACTTTGCATTTTTTTTTTTTTTAAAGATTTTATTTATTTGACAGAGAGAAACAGCCAGCGAGAGACGGAACACAAGCAGGGGGAGTGGGAGAGGAAGAAGCAGGCTCACAGCAGAAGAGCCTGATGTGGGGCTCGATCCCAGATCGCCGGGATCACGCCCTGAGCCGAAGGCAGACGCCTAACCACTGTGCCACCCAGGCGCCCCTGCATTTTTAATGATCAATTTACACTAGCTGTTTACGTTAACCTTCATTGCACCTGCGAATTTTTTTGCAATTTGTTTTTTGTCTTTTAAATTTGGATATTTTTTCCAAATACTAGAAGTTATGATTTTTAAGAAATCACATTTGTCATCTTTTCCTCTAAGACTTCTTTCACCAGAAATTTGATGAATGCTCATGCTTACTATATTGCATTTTTTTTACCATTTGAATTTTTATATTTAACTTTTATATTCAATCGATATGAGTTTGGTGAAATAGTATGAGGTAAAGGCAATGAAGACTCCCCAACCCTAAAATAACTCATCAGTTGTCCTGGAATAATTCACTGAATAATCCTTTTCTCCCTTTGGTGTTCAAAGTTTATCATGTATTTCCTCTTTACTTTTGTGCTGGTGCCAAACTGTTTTAATTTTTATAACTATACTATATTTTAATATGTGGGTACGGCAAGTCTCCTTTCATAGTTTTTCTCACTCGTTTTGCTCTCATAAATTTTGCCTTATTTATTTCTCCAGACATGCCTTATGATTATTTTGCAGAATTAAAAATTGTGATTTTTTAAAATTCAAACTCATAGAAGCAGAAAATAGGATGGTATTTACCAAGATCTGGGGGAAGGGGAGATAGGGAGATATTGGTCGAGGGGTACAAAGTCTCAGTTACGCAGGATGAATATATTCTGGCGATTTAATGTATAGCATGGTGTATTTGAAATTTGCTAAGAGGGCAAATCTTAAGTGTTCTCAGTACAAGAAAAAAGTAACTATGTGAGGTGATAGGTACATTAATGAGCTTGAATGTTGTGACTCTTACACATATAAATGTATATCAAGTCATTAGGTCAAACCTTAGATACATAAAATTTTAAAAACTGTGAGGTATTTTTACTGGAATGGCAATGAGCCTATAAATTAATTTGGGAAGATTTGACAGCTTTCATCTATTGTGCTTTTCTTTAAAGCACGTAGTATACATAACTATATACATGTATATTTTTTAGAGAGAGTATACATAAATATATATATGGGGAGAGAGAGACATTGGAGCCCCAGGTGGGGCTCGATCTCATGACCCTGAGATCCTGACCTGAGATCCTGACCTGAGTAGAGATCAAGAGTGAGAGGCTTAACCACCCGAGCCACCCAGGTGCTGCGGGCACATAATATATTTTTAGGAATTTCTTTAAAGAATTCACACATGCGGCACCTGGGTGGCCCAGTCCAGGTGTCTGCCTTCAGCTCTAGTCATGATCTCAGGGTCCTGGTATAGAGCCCCACGTCTGGCTCTCTGTATGCTGGTGGGGTGGGTGGTCTGCTTCTCCCTTTAACCCTCCCCCAGCTCATGCTCTCTCTCTAATAAATAAATAAAATATATTTTAAAAAATAAAGAGGTCACACATTGTTACTACTTTGCTAAAATATATACTAAAATATTTTGTCTATTATGTTTTTGAATTAGATACTGTTAGAGCCATACGAATAATATATGCTATTTATTGAGCATGTAGTATGTTGCGTGCCTTGGAATTATACTGGGTACCTAATTCAATTTCCAAAGCAACCTGATGGAAAAGTATTTTTATCTGCACAAATGAGGAAACTGAGGCTCAGAAGGAAGGACTCACTCCCAGATCTCCCTGCCACTGTCTCCGGGGTCTGTGCTCTTAGCCACTCCATAGTGTGAAACGAAAGCTATGGTGGTGTGTCTATTTATCTCACACCCGGAGTGACTGAATCTGGGATTTAGAGAAAAGCAGGGTGCATTACAGATTTCACAGCAACATTCTTTTTTTCTGGTCTCAGTCTGTTCGATAAGCACTCTATTACACTTCAAAAGGCACTCCTTGCAGAAACAAGGATTCTCAGACAAATGTCAGCAGAATTTATCAAAAGAATATTAGAAGGGCTCTATAAGCATTTCACACACATGATTTTGTTGATCACAAACTACTATTTAAAAAATGCCCCCCACCTCTGTATTTTCTTGCACGCGCGCGTGCACACACACCCACACCCCCCCCCCCACAAGATTCCAGAAACCCCTAGAGAGTCCTACTTGGAATTTTCATTAGAGAATCAGCATAAGAAGCTGGCATCAGTGCACCTACCTGAGGTCACGACAGGGCAAATGAAAGGGAGAGAAGCCGTTCGCGCCTGCAGAGGCGGCGGTGGCATCGAGCCCTTCGCTGGCAGGAGCTGCCTGAGAGGATGAAGCTGGGCATTGGGTGGGACAGGCCCTCTGATGCCAGGCAGGGAGTTAGGGACCTACTGTCAGTTAATGAGGAGCTACTGAAGATTCCCAAGGAGGCGAGTGACATGATCTGTTTTCAGAAAGACAAGCTTTGTGGCAGTATAGAGAATTCACTGGATGGTGAGGCAGGAGACAAAAAAATCAGGAAGCCATTGCAACCGTCCAGTGAGAGCTGTTGGCCCCACGGAGAGTAGCCACGCAGATGGACAGGAAAGAAAGAAGGACATGAGAAACATTTTGGAGGCAGCTGGCAGGGCAGAGGCCCGGGGAAGATGAGGGTCATGAGGATGCGTTATTCTACTACAGGGGTTCCGCTGATACCTTCTCCATGTCGTCCCAGTTGGTGATGATGCCGTGCTCAATGGGGTACTTGAGAGTTAGGATCCCTCGCTTGCTCTGAGCCTCATCCCCGACGTAGCTGTCTTTCTGGCCCATTCCCACCATGACACCCTGCAATGCAAAAGACAAGGAAGGAGAAGTGAGTTGGCTGATGGCTCCACTAGGGGGATCCAGGAATTGGAGGGTCTCTGAAGAAGGATACAGATAGGACAGATATCCATCTTCCCCGAAGACAGGACACAGAGACAAGGGTGAGGCAGACACCCATGACTGTGGGGGCAGCGGGGAGAGATGGTGGGGACTTTCCTGTGGGCTCGGCTCTCTTTTCTCTCCGACATCATTTTCTGAGGGAGCAGGGCCTTTCATACACTTCTTCCCTTACTTCACACACACAGCACTCGTGCTTGTCCTCCTCAAATACCCTCTGCTTGCATTTTTATGTCTCCCAATCTTGGCTCTTGTTCTCCAGCCCATATGCAGAGATCCTCATCCTCAGGTATCCCTTTCTACAAAGCCTCTCCTTCCCCGGTCCTCCCACTCAGATTTAATCTCTCCCTCCTTTGCGCTCCCCCGGTGAAGTCTTTTGTCACTATCCTAGCCCATGATCTCAAGTTAGCTCACAGAGTATACATTTCTTAAATGCAAGGGTCTTGTTTACTTGCATGTATTTTTTAAAAAGTTTCTTCCAACCTAGCAATCCCACAGACTTAAGCCAGACATACTACCATCCCTGCATGCCTGGAGCGTGTGGGGTTTGGTCCTGGATGTTGCTGTTTCAAAGGTCTTGCTGTTAATCAGAAGACAGTCTCGCACCTCCAACACACACACACTCATACAACTCACACGCACACAAATACATGCACACACACACACACTCACACACACACAGAGCTCAGTCCAGTGTCCACTATGCGGCACTTTCTCCTAGTGGCTGAAAGCCTCGGGTCCAGATGAGCACATACCTGGTGGCGAGGGCGGCCCACGATAGAGGGGAAGACAGCCCGAGGGGCATCATCTCCTGCGAAGCCAGCCTTGCACAGGCCAGAGCCATTGTCACACACGAGCGCGGTGGTCTCCTCTTCACACATGGTGAGTGTGGCCAAGTGAACCAGGGGCTGGAGCACCTTGGGAGCAGGGGGAGGAGAGAAGTAGTCAGCCACTTGTCAAAATCATGTTGGAGACAGGATTCTTGGTTTGGGAGCTGGAGTTCACCTCCAGCCAGGACCCAGTTCCACGAGGAACAGGCATGGACCGGGATTCCCGCTCCCTGGCAGGTGAATTTCTTCCCTCTACCCTGTTGTCATGGGCTGAATTGTGTTCCCCACACTCTGCTCCCCAAATTCGTATTTTGACGTCTTAACCCCCAGTATGTCAGAGTGTGACTGTATTTGGTGATAGGGTCTTTAGAGAGGTAATTAAGGTAAAATGAAGTCATTCATCTAACATGACTGGTGTTCAATATGACTAATCTAATAGGATGGATATCTTTATAGGATCAGGAAATTAGGACACAGACACGGACAGAGGGAGACCATGTGAAAACACAGCAAGAGGGCAGCCGTCTTCAGGCCAAGGAGAGGCCTCAGAGGAAAGCAACCCTGCTAACACCTTGAACTTGAACTTCTAACCTCCAGAACTGTGAAAAAATAAATGTGTGTTGTTTAAGGCACCCATTCTATGGTCCTTTGTTATGGCAGTCCTAGCAAACGAATCTACCTGTCTCTTAAGGGCCTGAAATGGCTATGAAGCTTGAATCCAACAGAGAGAATCTCTAAAGATATGAGATTTAGGAAAGGAGTTGAAAAAATCTGCAATATATGTAACGAAGGATTATTTACAATATAAGTGAACACTTACAAATCAATAAGAAAGAAGTAAACAAGCTCAAAAGAAAAACAAGGGGTATGAACAGCTAATTGACAGAAAAGGAAACAGAAATACCCCACAACTCTATGACAAGATGATTAGCCTCACTAGTCATCAGGGAAGTACAAGTGAAATAAGACCATTTTCACCCACCGTAGTGTTAAGATTCAATAGGTGTTGGCAAAGGTGAGAGAAACTGGCACTCTGACTCCAAAAACACACAAACTTACACTTTGGAACTATTCAAAGGTCCAAATTATGGGATTCTGCACTTAAGTCAAAAGAAGAGCCAGGCCGATCCATAGGGATTAAGGTGGACAGGTTTCTAAACCCCTCTACTGAGTGAGCAAAACAAGTTGCAGAGTAGAATGCATAACAGAAAACAATTTGTGTGAGTTCTTTTTATTTTTTTTTAAAGATTGTATTTATTTTATTTATTTGTCAGAGAGAGAGAGAGCACAAGCTGCGGGTGGGGAGCGACAGATAGAGGGAGAGGCAGGCTCCCCATTGAGCAGGGAACTCGACCCTGGGATCCTGACCTGAGCCGAAGGCAGACACTTAACCCACTGAGCCACCCAGACACCTCTACGTTGAGTTCTTTTTAAAGCACGAAATAATATTGTGTATTTTTCCTCATTTTCTTTTTGTGGACACAAACTCATAGCAAAAAGTTCTGAAAAAGAAAGTCTCCGACTGATCACCCTGATTACCTCTGGAGGAGGCAGGGGCCTGGGAGGGGAGGTGCTGGGTTATGACTGTGAGGTTTTTCATATTTTTCCAAGGACACTGTATTCATATATAGTTTACAATAAAAATCAACATTATATGTCATTAAGGGATAAATGATGCAGAAGTTACAGGGGAAATGTTCAATCTTAAGGGTAGAAGCACCTTGGGGAGAGGAGAGAGGATTCTGGGAAGCACCGCCCCTGCCTCTCCCCACGGAGAAAACAGAAGCCTCCTAGCCTGGGGAGCACCCCCGGGGGAGGGTAGGGGGTGGGAAAGGTGCTGGCTGAGGGCTCAGGGAGGCCAACTTTCAGCAATCTAGAGAAAGAAGGTGGGGGCTGCTGAGGAGGAAGGCATGTGGAAGCTTCCTTCAGAATATTAGACCACAGGTGGGAAGGAGACAAGTACTACAGAGACCTATGACCCTGGCCCCTCCATGGCCTCACGTTGAAGGTGGACAAAGCGAAGAGGAGACAGAGCCACAGGCTTGTGAATACGAGGTCAGAAAAGCTAAGTTGAGGCTGAGCAGAAGCTTCGTAACACAACTTTAAGGCTAAAAGGGAGCGCTCCCTGTTATGTTCAAAGCAGATTGTACACTAGGGAAGAGGCCGCTGTGATTCCTGAATCCAGCTCTGCCTCTGTCCCTGTTGATGCCCCATGGCCATGGATCAAGTCCCAGCTCTCTGACTCCGGCCACAGGGCCCCCCAGGGTCTGGCCCAGCCTGTGTCTCCAGGCTCATCTTCCCTCTTGCCCCCTCTTGGCCTTCTCACTCTGCCTATGTGGACTTTCCTTTCCATTCTCTGAACTGTGTCCTCTTCTCTGCCTGCTGAACCTTTAGACGCAGGATCTGGAGCACCCTCCCCCCACCTGCTTGCCGCTCTAACTCCTATCACCCGCCCTGCCTCTGCACGGACACTGCATTTTCATGAGGCCCCTCTGGCCCACTGGTCTGTCAGCGGCCGCTCTTCTTTGCCCCACAGCACCCGGACTTGGACAAGCAATGTTCAACTCTGCATATCCCGGCTCGTTTGCGGCTCTGCAAAGGCTGGAGCTAGGTCTGTCCTGTTTCCCAGTGATGGGGAACACAATGTTTGGCACAGCGGGCTCTTAAATCGTTGTCATCAAAATGAATGAGTGAATTAATCAATGGATGTGGAGGAGAAGGACTTGCAGAAAAACAGAAACGGAACAAACATTGGTAAGGGGAAATCAAGGTCTGCGATGAGGTGGACATTGAAGGAGAGCACCTTTACCTAGCTGCTTAAAACAATATTGTTGCCGGTCGGAGCAGTTTCTGGACGGCAGAGAAGATCCCTAACTTCCTACCATGTCAGAAGGGTGGAAGATGAAGGGACGTCAGAAGACTGAAGATGGGCAAAGTTTGTTCCAATGTTCAAAAAGGGAAAGAAGGCAGATTTCTAAAACCTCAGATACTCTTGATATGCAAGTTAGGCAAGTTTCCAGGAGGCCCTGTTAAAGAAAGCATCATTAAAGAAGCAGTGGTTTCTATAATCAGTAAGGGTTCACCAAGAACAAATGTTGGCAGAGTGACAGCCTTCCCTTTTCTTCCCAGCACCGCTGCGGGCTGGGAGTGCAGGAGAAGGTGGGAGACATTGAGCTTAACTTGGTCATGGCAGCGGACAAGGTCTCCTGTGGTACCCCTACTGACAAAGCCATGTGCGCCGAACAGTCAGTGAGGCAGATTTACAGCTGCCTGAGTTACTGCCACTGAAAGGTGTTAATTAATGGGTCAACATCAACCTGGAGGACATGCCTCAGGGCTCCACTCTTGGTCCTTTGTCACACATTTTTATAAATACTTTGGATGAGAATGTGAAGCACAGGCCCATGGAATTTCCAGAGCTGGAAGAGAGTGTAATACTAAATAGGCCGTGTGAAGAAGCAAAACCCAAGCTCTCAAGAAACAGACACAATGAACCGAATCAAATAATAGTAAATTGAATAGGGTAAATACGAGGTTCTGCACGTGAGTCTACATGAGGAAACCGAGATAGCTCTCGCTCAGCCTCTGTGAGCAGAACCTGGGGTCTTGTGGATGGTTAGCAGTACTCTGCTGACCAGGATAAAAGCTAACCCCACCTCTGGCTGGAATACTGTGTCCGGTGCTTGGGGACACCCTTGCTGGCGGAGGTGTGGGGAGGTGGGTTAGCATTCCTGGCTGACGAGTGTCAAACCGTACTATTCTTCAGAAGTGGAACTTGAAAAAACTTATCAAAAGTCTTAAAAATGTGCATATCTTTTGACTGCACAAAGGCACTTCCAGGATCCTATTGATCCTTGGGAAACATTCCTGGGTGAGTGCAGAGATTTGGCTAAGAGCTGGTTTATCACAGCCTAAAATAACCAAAATTAGAAACAATCTCATGTCAAAAGAAGTTGTTGCATAATAAACTGGTTTGTAAACTAACTGCCAGAAACCCTCATACAATGGAGAGAGCAGAATATTTAATGCAATGGCAAAGGTGCAAGGTGCATTGCTAGGTGAAACACAGAATATTCCATGTTTCCATTTTTGGTAAAAAACGATTTTTAATTTTGAAAAATGTGGGGCTCTTCACATAGATTATTTAATCCTCATACACACACACACACACACACACACACACACACACACACACACACAAAACGCCAGGGGAAGATATTTTTATTTCTATTTTGCAGATTTGGAAACCCAGTCTCAGAAAAGTGGAAGAACTTGGCCCAAGGTCTCTTCACCAGGAAGAGGCAGGGCCGGCATCAACCAGGACAGGTTCCAAAGCCTGAAGCTTACACCTTCCTCACCACCTTAGTGAAGCGGTCCTAACTTCTCCATGTTTGGTGTTTTTGCTTCTGCCTCTCTGTCTCTCTAGAGCTGTTGGCAGCAAAAGCCCTAAACAAAAGGGTCTGTGTTCATTTCTCTCTCTGAGCCTCTGCACCCCTCCTATGCCAGGACTAAGTCTGTGTTTTATGTGTATAGTCTATGATTTATGTTTATAGCCCCCGAACCTAACTTGGTGTTTAGCACACAGTAGGTGCTCAATAAATGCTGTGTGACAATCCCACCACCTGAGTGGCCCCCTCCCAGACCTGGTCTGCTCTGCCCCTGGGATCCTTGTGTCCGCACAGTCCAGTCTCATGACAGCTCGCTCACACGGACCTGATTTAGAATCACACGGGGACAGTTTCCTTTCTCTTCACAAGCTGCTCAGCAAACAGTTCCGCTTCCCTGTTCTAGCAGGTGGTCCTCCGTGAGGGGAAAACACCCTCAAATGCTAGAAAGTGGCCAAGAGGCAAAGCTGCACCTCCGTGACTGTCTCCCTCGAGGGTCTCCTCAGCATCTCTCTCTGATGTGATTTACAGTTCAAGCCTGCCTGGCTTTTCAATGAACCCTTTTGTCTCCCCCTGAGTTCCCCACACACAGAAAGAGAGTGTCGAACTTTGTTTCCCAAGCAGAGCAGCGGCTGAGACAAACCACAAAGCAACTTAAAGCTGTCAAGTCAACAATGCCGTTCTGCAGCACTTTAGGTGGATTTAAATCTGCTTTTTTGAAGTCAGGACCAAATGAGAAGTGACACAGGTGAAGGCAGGGGTGGGGCTGCTGGCCTGGAGTGGGGCCTCCATGGGGCCCCACGCTGCCTGGGAAGAAGGCCTTACCGTGGAGCCAGGATCTCCTGGAATGTCTCTGCCACAGGAGAAATTCTAGACCTTCCTCAGCTGCTTGGGGGTAATCTGTGGCTAGGCTCGAGCGTGTCGGCTGAACCAGAGCCAAAGTCACTGTGGTTTCCTGGGGTCACAACCACTTTCTGCTCTGAGAAAGTCAATCAAATTGTTCTGGCTCTTTCCGCACGTACTACATCTGGTCTTCACTGAGGACTTCACAGAGTTACAAACACAGCTCCACCCCCACCCCTCTAGGTGGCCAAAACCCAAAGACATAATGAGTGCAAAGAAATTGTTCACTCGCTCATCTCCCTGGCCTCCCTCAGGCAAATATGAGGGCAGAGATGTTACTCCCCCAATCTGTCACTCTGACGGAGATAAGATTTGACTTCAGAGTTCCCTCCAGCTCCCCTTTCTTTGCCCGTCTCTTCTCTCAGGGCACCCCCTTCCCATGGCCCAGTTCCCTGTCTCCCCCTCTGGACTTCAGTTTCCTATATCCTGGGATGATGGAGCAAATGAAATAATGGAAATGAAACGGAAATACTCTAGAAATTGTAAATCGGGGCTGGCAAACTAACACTGGTTTTTGTGTGCCCCACCAGCTAAGAATGATTTTGATATTTTTTCTTTCTTAATTTTTTATTATTTTTTTAAATAATCTCTATCCCCAATATGGGGCTTGAACTCACGACCCCAAGATCGAGAGTTGTGTGCTCCACTGACTGAGCCAGTCAGGTGCCCCTTGACATTTTTCAATGGTTGCAAAAAAAAAAAAAAAGCCAAAGAATAATATTCTGTGGCCCAAGAAAACTACATGAAATTCAAATTTCAATGCCTATAAATAAAGTTTAATTGGAACACAGTCAAACCTTCATGTACATACCGTCTAGCCCTATGATGGCAGCCCTGTGTAGTTGCCACAGAAACCTTTAGACTTGCAGAGCCTAAAATATTTACTATCTGGCCCTCCTCAGAAAAAGTTTGCCAACCCCTCCTGTAAAGGACTGCAAAAATAATGGTCCTTAGGATCTCTCTCACCCTTCTCCATCAGAACTTGCTCGCAGGATGAAGTCTGTCATATTGGAAGGAGCTGAACCATCCACTTCACAATCAATGATTATTGAAGGGATGATTGAATTTATGCCAGTTTCCAAAGACATTTTCATCTCAGTGCAAAGTTTAAGCCCTAAAAGGAAGGCCTCTCAGATGGTGAGACTTCAACAATAGCTGGAGAAATATTTCGGAGGGCTTCAAATGACATTAAGCAGCCGCCTATAATAATCCGCATACACACTGATATTCACGCAATTAGAGAGCTTCGCATAGAGAAAATAATTTAACGAAAAACACTCCTGCGGTAGAAAATTCTAGCAGCATCTCTAATCAACTTTATCTTATCTTGACTTGGTGGATGTACAATTAATTAAATTAAAAATGACTTCTGTTTAGTAGTATTTCTGATCCTCAGGAATCTGGGCCTGCTCTTTTACCTGGGCCTCTCACTCGCTCTCCCGGCTCCGCTCCAGTCCAGGCCCCATCTCCTGAGCTCCGACCCTCAGAACCAGCTGCCTGCGGGGCATCTGCACCCCAGACCCCGCGTCATCTCACTCCACTTCCGGTATTTCGTCCCTCCACACCAGCCTCCACCTGGAATCGAGCTTCAGAGAATCGCACCGCCCACCCTAGAGGCCACGCCCAACACCCGACTCCTCCCACCTCTCTCCCAACCAATCCTCAGGCTCTCTTATTTCTACCTCGGCGCCACCGCAGGGCCATAGCTCAGAACCCCAGCGCACTGCGGTAGCGCTCTCACCGGGCTCCAGGCCACTCTCCTCGTAGCTGCCTGGGCAGTCCCTTCCAAGGCGGATCTCTGGGAGTCACCTTTCTGTGGTCACCCATTGCCTAATCCTTTAGTGTATGAAGTCCTCGTAATCCGGCCCTGCCTGCCCCTCTGACCTTAGCTCTCCCTGCTTCCTACCTTGAAATCTAAATTCAGTGGAATCGAGAGACTTAAACAGTGCAAAGACCATGCTTCCCTGACACCGAGACTAGTCCTACTTCAGGACCCGGCTCAGGTACCGGTTCCTCCAGGAAGCGTTCCCTGATAACTTCTAAGCTGGAGGGCTCCTCCTGGGCTTTTTCTATTTGTTTGTTCATCTTTCCCAGTGATTGCAGAAGCCCCTCCGCTATCCCTGAGGAGCAGGAACAGTGCCTGGCACATAGAAGCACTCAATAACTGTTGGTGGGACGAGCAAAGGGAAGGAGGAAAGAACTCTAGTCTCAAGGTCATGATGTCAAACTGCCCATTTGGTGTCCCAGACCTGTCCCAGACCTGTCCACTGCTCATTGCAATTTCTTCCGTACCCATGCATTTCCTCCAGAGGAAGCTCCGTCTCTTTTCTGCCCTAAGGGCTAACCTCAAAATCTAAACTTGTTCAAATAGTAAAAGCAAGTGCTTAGAGCCTCCCTGTGCAAAGGGTGGTCCCAGACCTGCAGCCTCAGCATTACCTGGGAACTTATTAGCAATGTAAATTATCCAGCCCCACTCCGGCCTACTGAATCAGAATCTGGGGTGGGGAGTAGGACAATCTACGTTTTAACAAGTCCTCCAGGTGATTCTTAGTTTGAGCACTCAGGGCTGGGCCCTGACAGTGTTGAGCTGAGCACCCTGTAAATGTATTATCTCATTTAATCCCCATAACAGCACTGCTGAGTAGATGTTATTACTAGTACTCCCATTTTACAAGTGAGAAAACTGAGGTCACTCAGTAACTCTGGCAGCTGGGCAGTCTGCCTCCAAGGCCTCCACCACAGCACCAAGCTGCCTCAGCCATGAACAGATGTTAGCAGACCCTGGAAACAGCCCCTTGGTCTCATTTCCCTCTTAATTGTGTGTGTGTGTGTGTGTGTGTGTGTGTTGGCCTGTGAGCCTTTTGGGCAGCACTTAACTTCTCTAGGCTTCAGTGTCTTCAGAATGAATTAGATGGCTCTCAAATTCGTTCATTTGTTCCTGCCAGTTCAAAAAACTGCTTGATGCCACAGGACACTTGCCCTGCCCCCAGTCCTGAATTTCCACATCCCCCAATGACCCTGGAGCCTTCAGGGATTGAGAAAATTCTCCATTCATCTCAGCCAAGCATGGAGCAGAGGACAGTGAGACCCACAAGGGGACAGAAGAAAATACACTCCTATTCCCAACATAGACATGTCACAGACACTGGGACCATTGTTGGCTTTGATTCAAAAACCCCGCAAAGAAGCTGTTTTCCCCGAAAAGTATCTGCCCCCTATAACAGCCTCTCAGACATTCGGAGTCATGACAAAGGACCTGAGCGTCTTGATCTGCACCGGCCCAGGTGAGCTGGGTGAGTAGAGACCACAGGTGTTATATCCCGCCTGCCACCTGATCAAAGGGCTGTCCAGGAGGCCCCGTGGCCAGAAATGCCTTTTCCTGGAAGGCAGCAGCATGCTTGGAGGCACCGCTGCCCACCGAGTGCCTTCGCGTGTGATCTGGGCCAGCGTCACGGAAGCCAGGCCAATCTGGAGGCGCCTCCCGCACCCAGGGGGCCAGGCAGCCTCAGAAAGGAAGGGCTGGCAGAAGCTGTGTAGTACTCACCGAGTGTACGAGAGGTCCTTCTCCCAGTGACTGAGGGCTGCTGTGTCTTTGGCATAAATACCAGAGCAATATAAAACCCCAGAGGCGGATCTTCTTTAAACAGAGTCCCTAAAAAGGCCAGCTGACGGTGTGTTAACAATATTACCATATAAGGTGGTTTTTTCAATAAATCGGCCTGGGGGGGTGGGGAAGGGGGCTGGGTAGAGTGAATTATCATTTGAAAAATGTATGCAAAGGACTCCAGTGGCAACAGCCCTGGTGCTGGCGGATTTGTTCCTTTTTTGCTGCACTTGCATCAACAAAACTCACACCAGGCCTTATAAGCTGCCCAGAGTGAGGCCAGATGCAGCTCTGCTCCTGGAGACAGAACCATACCAAGAATGGCAGTGGGCCTCCTCCCTCCACACCTCCCTCCTCAGGCCCTGCTGCCTACAGCCCCCCCACCCTAGGGTCGGTCTGGGACAACTACGCTGTGCCCCAAAGTGGGTGCAGTTGTGCCTTGTCTGGTACCAGCCCAGGACAGCTAAAAGCTGAAGGGAAATGCCATCCATAGCTGGGAAAGAAGTCCCATGTGCCCTACTCACCCGCTGCCCCTCAGAAAAGCTTCTAAATGCTGGGCCAAGTCAACCTGGACACCTTAAGCCACCTCTGGAACTTCACTGTCCCCTACCATTTTCCTTTCCTTACTGGATTCCCTCTGCCAGTTCCTAAATTTGGGGAATTACAGACCAAGGGAGCTGCCTTAACACACCTAACAAGACCCACAAGCTTGTAGAATGTTCCACAGTCCTGTGGTTCTTGCTCTTCTCTTCATAATTCGTCTACTCTCTCTGGGCAGCTGTTTCATTTCCCACACTATCAACCACCAGCTCTGTGGCAAGCACTCTCAGCTCATTCCCACAGTCCTTACACCTGATGCCTGATCCAGATTGAAATTACCAAGGGCCTTTTGGACATCCCCACCCTGATGACCCTCCAAACCTGAACCCTTGTTTCCTCCCCTCAACACTACTGTGCCTCCTGGGTTCCCTACCTCAGAGTTTTTCCTTTGCTCCTTCAGGCTAGAAACCCCAAGTCAGTCTAGACCCCTCCCTCTCCCTCATGCTCTGCAACCAGCTGGGCTCCCTTCCTGGTGGCCCTACCCTCCCAGATGCCCCTCAGCTCTGCAGCTTCCCTTCCGCCCCAGCTAGCCCACTCTGCTTCAGGCTCTGGTACTGACACAGCTTCCTAAGTGGCCTTCCTGACTCTCCCCCATCTTCAAACCCAGCGATTCCCAAGTGTGGTCCCCCGCCTGACCGGAAGGCAGCACCAGCATGACCTGGTGACCTGTTAGGAATGAACATTCTCATGCTCCACCTCAGATGGGTGGAATCAGAAACTCCAGGGGTGCCCAGGATACCTGTCCTTCACCGGAAGAAGCATGCATCGAATACCTGCATAAGTTGTCCTGGGAACCCCCCACCCCCACCGCTGACTCAGCCCAAGACTAAGGAGCTTGGGGGGCGGGCAGCAGGTAAGCAGGGCATGTGGGATTTCTTTTCCAGGTATGAATGGCATTTCCCTTCAGCCTTTAGCTGTCCAGACAGGCACAACTGCACCCACTCTGGGGACACCGCATGGGAGTTCTACATGGTTTTGTGTCCTGGCACAATGGCCTGGGGCAGGTCTGTCTTCCTCGGGAACTGAGGATTAACAGAAATGTGAATAAGGAGTGACAGAAACCAGAGGATAGGTTAGGGAAGGCTTTACATGAGGATTTGGGATTGTCCCCTGTGGGGAAGGGACACTGTAGCCATCGTGAGGTGTACTTACCTTTCGACAATTGACCTGAGTGCTTAATATGTAGTCTAAACTCCAGGCTTAATGGGAAGCTTCTCTGAGCCTTTTACGTCCCCTGGAAAGCCCTCAGGAGAAGGTGGGGCATGCCAGGCAGCGGATAAGGTGGGAGCTGTCCAGCAGGGACAGAGTGCTGTCAGTCCTCACTGGCCAAGGCAGCTAAGAGCTGGTGCCCAGGTCATGAGTTCCTTCTCTGAGTCTCCCTCCACGGATGGGGACAGGGTGCCAGTTTCTCTTGCCCTGATCAGGAATCTAAAGCAGGCATCGTTTCCCTTCACAGTGTCAGGGTCGGCTGCGTTTCCTTCTGAGCATTCAGCCCTGAGGCCAGAACGTTCACACCTTGTTGGCAGTCAGCTGATAAACGATCAAGAGCCTGTAATCAAAGGGGTTTGGTCCTGATTCAGGGTCCAAGGAGCCCAGAGATCAGGAAGGAAAGCCATGTGAATAAACTGAAGCTCTTAGGAAATTCGTAGGGAAGTGCAGTCTGCCTTGACTTTGACGGGGGAGGGGGGCAGGAGGCTAAACCAAGTACTAGAGATACTCAATTTTTTATACTATGAGGAAACCCACCCTTAAGATTTGCCACCCCCACCCTCACCCCCTGGTTTCAAAAATCAATTAAAAAAAAAACCCTCAAGAGTACAAAAATGTGTATTTTAGAAAGCAAACATCTCCTGCAATCTCACATAGACCTGAATCAGAGATGGCTATTGTTAACAGTATGATGTGTACTTTCCAATGTTTCTACCATTTTTATATTACTTTATAAAAATGGAATTATAACATATGTTTTTACAACTGTTCTGGAACATGCCATATTCTCTTAATAATATTCTTGGATGTCTTTCCAAATCAGTTCATATAATTTTTAAAACCCTAGCATAGTTTTTCATAGTTGGGCTACATTATAAATTATTTAAACTATATCCTATTGATGGACTCTTAGGTCATTTCCAATTTTTTACTTATGTGAACATTGCTGCAATTAATAAAACTATATATGTGCTTTTGTGTGCATGTGTGAGTGTATCTATATGATAATTTTCTTAAAGCAGCATTGTTTGATCAAGCAAGAACATTTGAAACATTGATGGAAACTACCAAATTGTCTTCTGAAAAGGTTATACAAGTTTACACTCCTGCCAATAGGGTATGAGACCACATCCTTCTTCACACACTTCAGACACTGAGGAGCAATGATTTTTTTCAATGATTTTTTTGTCCATTACAGACTAATTTTTCCCCGATTATAAAAGTAATACACATAATGGTTAAAAAAAAAAAAAGGAAAATTAGAAACAGGTGTTTGCATCTTGAGTTGTTTGCTTCAGTGGGCAGTTGCCCAACTAAGCCTCTCTGGCTCTCTTTGTGCCCAAAAGAACGATGTGGCATTTAGCCGTCTTTTAATTTTTTCCTAATTCAAAAGGAGAAATTTAGCACCTTCTTGTTTCTTTTTTTTTTTTAAGTAGGCTCCATGCCCAATGTGGGGCTTGAACTCATAACCCAGAGATCAGGAGTCATATGCTCTATGGACTGAGCCAGCCAGGTACCCAGTACCTTCTTGTTTTAAAATTAAAATTCAGGGGTGCCTGTGGGGCTCAGTCAGTTAAGCATCTGACTCTTGATCTCAGCTCAGGTCTTGATCTCAAGGTCATGAGTTCAAGCCCTGTGTTGGCCTCCACACTGGGCGTGGAGCCTACTTAGAAAAAAAAAATAACAGAATTTAATTAAAATGCAAAATTATTTGGTAAATAATGAGATTGAACACATTTGGCATTTATTAACTTCTTCTTCTTCTTTTTTTTTTTTTTGGTCTTTCTCTGAGCATGGCTGGTTCATGTCTGTCTTTTTCCATTGCATGGTTCACTTTAATCTTCTTGAGTTATAAGAGTTCTTGGTACGTTTCTTTAGTGGTACTATGAGCCTTTTGCCTATCCCAACGGTTGCAAATATGTATTTCCTCCCAGTTTAACATTTGCCGTTTGATTTTGTCTGGTAGCATTTGCTTATTGAAATTTAATAAAAGGTCTTTCTTTTTTGGTGTCTGTGTTTCATAACGTTCTCAGGAATGCTGAGCACTTCTTTTATTCTTTATTTTATTTTATTTTTTATTTATTTTTTTTATTTATAATGATTTTTTATTATATTATGTTAGTCACCATACAGTACATCCCCGGTTTCCGATGTAAGGCTCGATGATTCATTAGTTGTGTATATATTTTATTTTTAATTGTGGTAAACTACACATAAACATAAAATGTGCCATTTTTAAGTGTACAGTTTACCAATGTTAAGAATATTCCCTTTACTGTGCAAACAATGTCCAGAACATTTTCATCTTGCAAAAATAAAACTCTGTACCCATTAAACAACAACCTTCCCAAGCCTCTGTCAACCACCTCTCTATCTCCTGTCTGTGTGACTTTGACAATCCCGGGCACTTCATGTAAGTGGGATCATACAGTATTCGTCTTTGTGTGAGCGGCTTATTTCACTTAGCATCACGTCCTCGAGATTCATGCGTGTGGTAGCATGTGTCAGACTTCCCTAACTTTTTAAAGCCGAATAATATTTCACTGCAGGCATCTGCCACATTTATTCATTCATCCACAGAAGGACACTTGGGTTATTTCTACCTCTGGTCTGCTGTGAATACCGCTACTAACGAACACGAACAAATACCTCTTGAAGACGCTGCTTTCAATTCCTTTGGGCTCCTACTCAGAAGTGGCCTTCCGGATCATGTAGTAATTCTATTTTAAGTTTTTTAGGAACCACACTGTTTTCCACAGCAGCTACACATTCAGTGTATAAGTGTTCCAATTTCTCCACATCCTCACTGACAGTTTTTGATAGTAGCCATCCTAATGGGTGTGAGGTGGTAGCTCTTATGTGTTAGAAAAAAAAAATTAAATAGACTTTATTTTCTAGAGTAGGCTCAGGTTTACAGAAAAATTGAGCAGAAAGCACAGAGATTTACCATCTGAGCCCTACGCCCCCACACAGAGCCTCCCGCATTATCAGCATCTCCAACCAGCCAGTATGTTTGTTACAATCGATGAACCTACACTGATACGTCCTTATCACCCAAAGACCACAGTTTACATTAGAGGTCACTTTTGATGTTGTACATTCTATAGGTTTTGACAAATGTATGATGACATGTATCCCTCATTACAGTGTCATACAGGATAGTTTTGTTGTCCTAAAAATCCTCTGTGCTCCATCTGCTCATCCCTTTCTACCCACTCCAACTCCTGGCAGTCACTGATTTTTTTCATTATCTCCATAGTTTTGATTTTCCAGAATGTCATATAGTTGGCATCACACAGTATGTAGCCTCTTCATTTTTCAAAAAATTTTTGTAGCCTTTTTAGATTGGCTTTTTTCACTTAGTCATGGGCATTTTCCTTTCATGTCTTTTTATGGTTTGATAGCTCGTTTCTTTTTAGTGCTGAATAATAGTCCATTGTCTGGATGTACCACAGTTTATGTATCCATTCAGCCACTGAAGGGTGAGTGATATACTTCCAACTTCTGTCAATTACGAATAAAGCTTCTCCAAACATCCTTGAGCAGCTATTTATATAGACGTGAATTTTCAACCCATTTGTATACATAAGGTAATACGTGAGGGTATGTTTCGTTTTGTAAGAAACTTCCAAACGGCCTTCCAAAATGGCTGTACCATCTTGCATTTCCACCAGCAATGCTACTCCACATCACTGTGGTTTTGATTGTATTTGTGTGCTTTTTTAAATTTTTATTTATTTATTTGAAAGAGAGAGAGAGATCGTGTGTGAGCGGGGTGGTGGGCAGAAGGAGAAGAAAGAGAGAATCTTCAGCAGGGTCCACATCCTGCACAGAGCCCGAGGCAGGGCTTGGGCTCACGACCCTGAGACCATGACCTGAGCCGAAATCAAGAGTCAGAGGCTTTACCAACTGAGCCATCCAGGCTCACTTCTTTTTAATGTCAAAAAATCTCTTCCACTTGATAGTTGCTGATCTTTTAATTTCTTTGAGGGAAGGCAACAGCAAATATCCTTTGTTCAGACACTCTTTTTGCCATTTTATTTTTGTCAAAATAGAAATTCAGTTATTTCCTTCTGATTTAAAAGGAATATTCCTTCAAAACACTTCAGGAAAAAAAAAAGCATGAAGTGGAAAATAAAAATCCCCACCATGCAGAAAGCCACTGTGGATTAAACCCTTTGTGGACATTTTCAATACAAATACACATTTAGAAAAATGGTATTGTCCTATACACACTGCTTTATAACTACATAATTTATTTCACTTCTTATTATCTTTCATTTGCCACTAGAATGTTAACTCCAAGAAAGCAGGAATTGCTTTTACTTTTTTCCCCTCACTGCTGTATCCTCTGATTAGAGGAGGCAGGCACTCAAGATCAGTTACATGAAGAAATAAACAAATCTCAGTTTTTGTTTTTGGTGTTTTTTTTAGTTAAAAAAAAAAAGTTCATTATGGGGTGCCTGGGTGGCTCAGTCAGTCAAGTGTCTGACTCTTGATTTTGGCTCAGGTCATGATCTCAGGGTCATGAGATTGCCCTGCATAGGGCTCCATGCTCAGCAGAGAGTCTGCTTCTCTCCTCCCTCCGGCTCTCCCTCTGCCCTCCCCCACAACTTGATCTCTCTCTCTCTCAAATAAATAAATAAATCTTTTTAAAAAATAGGTTTATTACTTCACTTTCCAGTTATAAATACTAGGGATGTCATGTATACCATGACATTGCTGTGTGATATACAGCATGATGGTTTGACTTACACATATATTGTGAAAGGATTACAACAGATTTAGTTAATGTTCATCTTCGCATATAGATACAGTAAAAGAAAAGAAAAAAAAATTCTCCTTGTGATGAGAACCCTTAGGGCAAATCCCACTTTTATCACCTAACACAATGTCTTGGAATTTCTTTTTTCTGTGTCCATAAATATATATTTTCACCAACATCTATTTTATTGGTTGCATATATTTCAATGTATTTATTGAGCCAGTCCTTTACTGATTGCCTGTCTAACTCGTTTCCAATTTGTCACTATTATAAACAGTACTGTAATATGTTTTCACTTAGGCTTGTGAACCTCTGGGATTATCTCTCCTTAGATCATTCTAAAAAGAGAAATTTCTCGGTCAAGGAGAATGCACATTGTAATTATAAATCATTTCACCAAGCCAGACCTCCAGAAAGTAACCGCAATTTATTCTTCTGCTCAAGTACAAGATTGCGACTTTCCTCACAACCTAGCTAGAGAGATCAAACCTTTTATTTATTCATTTTTTGAAGATTTTATTTCTTTATTTGATAGAGAGAGAGAGCACAGCAGAGGGAGTGGGAGAGGGAGAAGTGGGTTCCCTGCTGAGATAGGAGCTCGATGCAGGACTCGATCCCAGGACCCTGGGATCATGATCTGAGCCAAAGGCAGATGCTTAACTGACTGAACCACCCAGGCGTCCCGAGCATCAAACCTTTAAATCTTCGCAATCTAATAGGTAAAAAATATTGTCATACTGCGTTTAAATTTGCATTTATTTTGTAAATAGTGTGTTACACATCTTTTCTTGTTTATTGTATGTATTAATTTTGTGAATTTTTCACTGTTATTAGGGTGTTTAATCCTTTCTTACTGATTTATGGTAACTGTTCATTAATATTAAAGATATTAATTAACCTTTTATATGCTGTGAATGCTGAAATTTTTATTCCTACTTTGTTATTTTATCAAAACTTATTTTCTTGGTATCTTTTTCCAACTGGAAGTTCTACTTAAATTTTTTTAATTGAAGAATAACACACATACAGACAAGGAAACAAATTTTAAGTGTGCAGTGTCTTTACACCCACATAACCATTACCCAAGTCAGATTTCCATGTAACTTCTCCTAGTCAATAATCTTCCCAAGGCAAAGGCGACTCTGACCAAGTTTTAACTTTGGACATAAAAATATCTGTCTTATCCTTCATGATATGTATTTTTGGGCCATGTTTAAAGAAGTCATTCCTCAACTCATCATTATGTAAATATTCACCTACATTTTATTCTGGCACTTCTGTGATTTCATTTCTTATATTTAAATCTTTATTGAATCCAGCAGAAATCTATTCTAATGTAAACTGTGAGATAGGTTCAAAGTTCCCTGTCTTCTCTGTTCCCTCAAGGGCTACTACCCAACACTATTTGTTAACTAGACAATATCACTTATAAACCCGTCAACACCATCTCCATGATTTGCAATGTTCTCTCTTTCTGTACTCTGCTCTCTTTATCTACCTATTTATTTCTTCACCAGCATCTCACCATTTTAAATATGCTCTAGGTTTTAATAGATGCAGCAGTGAATATTGTATTGTTACTCTCTTTCAAACATTTCTTGATTATTACCATTCACTTATTCTTCCAGAAAAACTTCAAAATCATTTTGTGAAATTCTTGCACCAAATCCCCTTAAAAACTGAGACCCTAACTGGAATTACATTGAATTTATATACTAATTTATAAAATGTTTATATCTTTATGCTGTTGGACTTTCCATTTATGTCTTTCCACTTCTTCAAAACTTTATCTTCCTCAATAGCATCACAAAGATTTCATCATATAGACACTGCAGAGTTCTGTTTTCTTAACTTGGCTTTTTATATTTTTTATTGCTGCTATATTGACATTTGTCTTATATTTTCTAACTCATTACTGATGTATAGGAAACATATACTTTTATTAAATACACGTGTATATTATTACACATATCTAGTCATCTTACTAAACTCATTAGTTTGAAGTTTTTCTTTTCTATATAGATAGTATATCTGAAAATATTTATTTCAACAAATATTTCTACCTTTTATTTATTTTCCTATTTTTATTACACTGTTTAGAACTTTCAGAACAATGTTTAATGCTTTGCCCTTACAAATGGCATCCTTGTGTTTCATGAAAATGCATCTAGTTCGGTGTTCCCAACCAATCCCCTCCAAACTCCACAGGTGCTGATTCATTAAATCTGAGGGGGATCCAGGTGACTGTGCTTTGTTTGCTACGCAGGTAATATTGAAGGATGTTCTTCCCCAACATACCATTGAGGACCCTACTCGAGTGTTATTCAATATAATTTGCGTTATTTTTCATCTTAAGGAAGTATCGCTCCATTCTAAGTTTAAGAGTTACTCATTGGGAGTTTGATTTCATAAAATGTCCATTTCAGCATCTCAATGATCCTTCCACTAGGATAAAATATGAAAGCGTACCTGTTTGAAGGCCCCCAGAAATACCAAAGCAGGTAGGACATAAGAGGCTGGTTTTCTAGAGAGAGGAAACTCATTTGGGTAAATCTGATATTCTGTGCCATCTTCCTCTTGAGACATCTTTCCATGCTACAGCAGCACAGGGCAGAGACCAAGAAGCTGATCAAGCAGTGGGGCCCCAGGCTGCCTTAGTCAGTGGAACATGCAACTCTTGATCTCAGGGTTGTGAGTTTGAGCCCCATGTTGGGTGGAGAGATGACTTAAAAATAAAATCTTAAAAAAAAAAGAAAAAAAGGAAGTTGAGCAAGAAGCAATAACAGAGAGACTAAGAAGCTTACCAGTGCTTCTGGCAGACTTTTGGGACAAGGGAGAAAACCACTGGAGTTCAGAGCCACTGTGGGGAGGGGCCTGTCAAACACCCTGGGCTTTAAACTGGGACCCGATGGTCACCTTTATGTATCAACTTGGCTAGACCACAGTACCCAGATTTTTGGCCAAACATTAATGTAGGTGTTTCTCTGGAGGAATTTTTAAGATGAAACTAACGTTTGAATCAGTAGATTTCAAATAATGCAGATTATCCTCCACAATAGGGGTGGGTCCCATCCAATCAGCAAAGACCTTAACAGAAAAGATTGATCTTCCTGGAAGAAGAGAGAGAAGCAGAAAACAAATTGTAAGGTGGTGAGCTTATACATAAATATATCAGTAACTACACTAAATTTAAACTAAGTAAATATCCCTATTTAAAGATAAAGGTTGTTTGGATATTTGATGATATCGAATTGGCAATTCACTACTTATAAGAGATGCACCTTACATACAAAGATTCAGTAAAACTGAAAGTTAGAAGCACTAGTCAAAACAAAGTTATACCAACATCAGACAGAGTATATTTTAAGGCAAGGAGCAGTCCTAAAGGAAAGAGACATTTTATAATATAAAAAGTCGGTCCACCAGAAGATACAAAAATTCCACATTTGTATGCACCCAATAGTACATATCTATATGGACAGAGAGAAAGAAAAAATTAACTAAACAAAAAGGGGAAATGGATATATTCGCAATCACACTGGGAGTAACATATTTTCTCAGTAATCGATAGAACAAGGAAGCACAAGAAACAGGAAAGATATAGAGTATTTGAACAGGATTAAATCTTATCTGGCACAGAATATCGAGTGAACATTTTTGTTTCCCTGAAATTGTCGCTATGGCCCCAACTGCAAACAGACAGGCTCCAGGAGATGGCCAAACATGGAGCCCAACACCTCCCCCAGGGCTTTCTGAGAGGCAGCTCAACTGCCTTACTTCTGGTTCCCCCCCCCCCCAGGTGTCTATGTCGGAAAGCCAGAGAGAGAAGGAGACCGAGTCTTCCCAGCCAAGTCCTCAGTCTTCGGTGAGCAGTGTTGTAATGAGAGGGGAATTCTCCTATTACTCTGCGGAGAGGGAGGGCTGCATCCCCGCCAAGTAAGGGGGGATTCCAAGAGGACAGTTTGTAAGAGCCAGGTGCCCAGAATAGTTTTCGCTCTCCATTTGGGTGTCTGCTCGTGCAGTGGCTGTACTGATCTGCCCTGAGCCCACCCAAAGGTGCCAGGGGGAAGACAGTCATACGGCAGACAGCGGGTAAATCTGTGGATCAGACTGGACACCCTCAGTTTTGGGGTGTCCTCATAGGACCAATGGGCACAGGTAAGGTAGTTGGGATGAAGCCTTCTTGCTAATATTCCACCCAAGAGAAAGGCTGTGGTTGAACAGGTGGGGAGAGGGTGGGGACAAGGGAGGATGAAAGTGTTTGAACCAGGCCAGACTTCCCATATCAAGGAAGTGTGAGCTTGGGTAGGGAGGTGTGGTTTGCATGGGACCCACAGAAAACTCCACATGTGATTGCTACAAGGAAGCTGACAATCAGTGCTAAATGAAATAACAGCCAAAGGGGAGAACTTTGAAATCTACCATACATCTAAGTAAAAAGACACATGTCCTTCCTTTTCCCTCCAGCGCTCTGGGATGACCCTGACCCTAAAGGAGCTAGAAACAGACAACGCCCCTTTCCACTTTCTATGTGTCCCAAACCTTGGGCTGGCCTGGGAGGTGTCCCAGGATCCCTACAGTCTCCCTTACTTATTTTCAGGCAGTGCCCTCCCTCGACTCCCACAGTTATCCTGTCCTGCAAATCAATCCCTACTCTCATCCCCAGGCAGGAAAAGCTGGAGGAGAATAGTAGGGGAAAAGGGACTAAAGGGCTTTGAAAGCAGGGTTGATAGCCTCCCTGCTAGATGGTTCTTTTAAAAGTCAAGATCCACCTGACACTTGGGCCTGCCCACCCAGAAGGGGGGGTTTTTTGTTTGTATGTTTGTTTGTTTTAGATCTTATTTATTTGAGAGACAGAGAGTGAGAGAGAGGGAGCACGAGCCGGGAGGGGGGGAGGGGAAGAGGGAGAGGGAGAAGCAGACTCCCTGCTGTGCAAGGAGGCCTCTGATGTGGGGTTTGATGTGGGGCTCAACCTGGGGCTCAACCTGGGGCTCGATCCCAGGACCCTGAGATCATGACCTGAGCCAAAGGCAGATGCTTAACCAACTGAGCCACCCAGGCACCCCCAGAAGGGTGGCTTTTAAATGAAAGCAGGAATGGGGCGCCTGGGTGGCGCAGTTGTTAAGCGTCTGCCTTCAGCTCAGGGAGTGATCCCAGTGATCTGGGATCGAGCCCCACATCAGGCTCCTCTGCTGGGAGCCTGCTTCTTCCTCTCCCACTCCCCCTGCTTGTGTTCCTCTCTCGCTGGCTGTCTCTCTGTCAAATAAATAAATAAAATCTTTTAAAAAATCAAATAAATGAAAGCAGGAACCATCCACCTTCATTTTGTGACTAGGGGCTGTGGTTTCCCTGGGCTGTTAGGATCCTCTGTCCATCTCTCTAGGCAAGAGAAGGATTTTCCCCTGCATAGCTAGAGTCCCCAAGGGTGATTCACAGCAAATTACTGGCCTTAGGCCTCATTGCTATTACTATGATTGCTATTACCAATACTGCCACTCACTGAGTTGCGTCTATGTGCCACCAACTGTACTAGCCCTGTGTATGTATTCTCTTATTCACTCCTGGTATTCACATTTTATGAAATTGAGGACTTTGAAGCTGGAGAGGGTAAGGCACTTAGTTAAGGGACATAGCCAGCAAGTGAGGAAGCCAGGAAACCATCCCAGGTCAGTCTGGTTCTGGAGCCCGCTCAAAACCTCAGCATTATGTCCTCCCCTAGTGCTGAGGGGAAAAATATACTTGCAACTTGGGATCAGCTGAGAACTACTAGAAATATTACTTGCAGTGTCTGAAGGTGAGGTTCTTCCACAACAACATAGTGCAAATAATTTAGAATCAGTCTTAATTTCAAAATGTTACAGCAAATTCAGGTCCTTCTTTCCCTACATTTGGTTTAAGAAGTCTTGGCTCGCCAAAATAACCTTGAACACATCAAACGAAGAAGCTGTGAAAGCCCAAAATAGAAAAAGGCCACTCAAGACCTCATAAAAGTTAAAGTTTAGAATACATTTTTTCACTGTCTTAAAAATACTTTACTTCAATAACACCTTGTGGTGAGAAGGGAATCTGGCAGCGAGAGCAGATCTGGGAAGAGGCTGTTGAGTCGTTATCCTGGAAAGTGAGTTTGTGTGGGACGAAACACCTAGGAAGTGCTCTTCCTCTGGCTCTCACAAAACAAGGTCAACTGCCCCAATTTTTACAAATATGAGGCCGATCTCTGACTAGAGCCCAACTCACTGCCCAGATAATTTTAAAATTTGATCTAAATAAAGCACCCGGGGGCAACTTTTTGCCTCTGGAGTTGTTAATGCTTCTCCTGAACAGTGGGCTACCATTCCCAGGTTTGCTTATTGATCGTGTTTATTGTTTGTTTTTTTACTCTTTGGACTTAGCTCTGTTGAGCTAGACCCAGAATCAGGTTTATCTTCCTCGAGTAAGAACAACCTGTGCCTCCTCTGACTCAAATTAAAAGTCTGTTTGTTTATTGATCATTCTACCCCAATTCTACGCCAGCTCTTTAACAAGTCGTAAAAACCCTGGATTCTCAGATGAGCATTTGACATAAGGAACAGATGGGCTTTCAAAAGCAATTCCACCACAGGTCACTGCCATAATTTCTGCCCTGCAGTGGCAAGAATAATATCAAATTGTCTGCAACTTTTATTGACCTTTCCTCAGTCTGGGCCATGGACGAATTGATTCGGTGCTGCTATTCTACTTCATGGGCCAGAGCGGGGCGGGCGGGGGGGGGGGGGG
>NW_024426774.1:47806298-47887309 GCF_017311325.1 Ursus maritimus
GAGCTTTCCTGAGGGCTGATCCAGGCTGAATTCTGACACCAGTACTTTTCCACTCATCAAAAAAAAAAAAAAAAAAATCTGATAGTATCTTTGGATGGGCTGGTTGCGTAGCCCCTTGCTATGAAAGAAAGAAAGGAGAGAGAGTGAGAGAGAAAGAAAGAAAGAGAAAGAAAGAAAAAGGGAGGAAGGAAGGAAGAAGGAGGAAGGAAGGAAGGAAGGAAGGAAGGAAGGAAGGAAGGAAGGAAGGAAGAAAGGAAGGAAGGAAAGGAGAAAGATATTCTTTTTTCCTCTGATGGTAGGGCTTTATTTTCCTGGACAAAGAATAGTTTGTATATACAACAGACTCCACTAGCCAATTATGGGCAGAAAGAAGGGCTACAAGATCAAAACCTCGAACATTGAAATGATTACCTGGGTAGGTATTCCCACGTTATTCCCAAGTTCATAAATAAGGAGACAACCACATTGTCCAAAATTTGACTCTCCAAAGTTGCTTGTACAGAAACCCTTTGTGGTTACAGCAAGTTCCTTTTCTGCTGTGAAGTGGGAATCGATGTAGTAAGTGGCCCATGGGCTCTCTTACTAAACTTTGGTGAGCTGTGTTAAAACAAAACAAAAACAGTTTGAAAGTTGAGAGCCCCGGACCTTACTCAGCCACCAATAAAGATTGGCAGCTGCACCCCCAAGCACTTGCCAAAGATTACAATTCCAAGTTGGCTGTCATTAAATATTTATTAAAATGCCACTGAAAAGGAACTTGGGGTTGTTCAAAATCCATGCGGTCCAGCATCTAGGTTAAGCTAGATTAGCAGACAGCTAGGTGTCTGGGCTGAACCGTATGCTGCCCCATCGCCCGCACCCGAGTTCCAGCAGAATTATTTTACCATATATTGTGCTCTCCACATTGTACTTCACTGTGTTATATATGTTATAGGTAATACACACCTATTTTACTATAGATTGTGCCAACTTTCACACGACAAAACAGAGCCCTCTATGTGTTGTTTGGGTCCCTCATACACGTTTATATTATTTATGACATCACACATCTCGTGGCTCATCCATAGTGGGAATGTATTCTATAATCATCTGCCCCCACATTCAATCAATTTCTTTTCTCTTTCTAATATTTTACATATCCTGGAAAACCTTTCTACTAGGTATCCAGAGTCCAGGGTCTTGACACTTAGCGGGCATAAATATTTGTTTAAAGAATTAAAGGTGGGGGCGCCTGGGTGGCTCAGTCGTAAGCGTCTGCCTTCGGCTCAGGGCGGTTCAGGGCGTGATCCCAGTGTTGTGGGATCGAGCCCCACATCAGGCTCCTCCGCTATGAGCCTGCTTCTTCCTCTCCCACTCCCCCTGCTTGTGTTCCCTCTCTCGCTGGCTGTCTCTCTGTCGAATGAACAACTAAAATCTTAAAAAAAAAAAAATTAAAGGTGGAGTACAAATAAACTATAATTATAAAGGGTACAAGTGAAATTATAAAAGTGGAGTCTAACTGAAGTGCATTCATTTCTCCCATACTTGGGTCCCCCAACACGCATATGTAAAGCTGTCGCTCGTCCCGTGTACACTCATCAATTAGTTAGAAACCGCTCCTGTGCTCTTTCGTGAGAGTATGGCTCCTTATCTCATTCCATTATTCACTCCTTGAAGACAGAAAGCACAGCATTTACTTCTGTGTACTTTGAACAGTGCTCTGCACACAATAGATACTCAATAAATGCAAATTAAATGAATGAATGACCAATGGCCTGGATGTGTGACCCAGGTTTTTGGGACTGAAGGGGTCATTACCCCATAATTCTGGTGTTATTATTTAGAGCCAATAGCACTTGGTGTATTCATTTCTATCTTAATAGCTGTTCACCTTAGGTCATACTGCCCACAGTAGTGATGGTAGGCCCTTGCTTTTTCTCCTAGGCACCTGTGGTAGACGTCTGTTCCTTTTGCTTGCCCAGCATCCACTCCTCCTTCTGCTCTTAATGCCATCATGGTTTTTCTTTGGAGAATGAATTCTCCCCCACTCTCAGAGCATGTGGTTCAGTTGGCGTATAGGCACGAGGCCCGGGCCTGGCCAATCAGAGCAGTCTATCTCCCTGGCCACAGTGATTGGTCCTGGGATGAAGTGATGACCAAAGCCATGACTGAATTTAAGCCCAGGACTTTGTTTTGGAACTGTTGGACACAGAAGTTCTCTTTTTCTTGTTGGACTTACCAAGACAATAGGACATAACCCTGTAGCCATCAAAACTACCATATTGGAAAAACTTAATTAAATGAACACACACACACACAAATAAAAAATATAAATGAAGAAACACTGAGTATCTAAGAACCAAGAGAGGAATACAAAACGAGTCTTGGGCGCCTGGCTGGCTCAGTGAGTGGAGCATGCAACTCTTGATCTCAGGATTGTGAGTTCGAGTCCCACATTGGTTGTAGAGATTACTTAAAAATGAAATCTTTAAAACAAAACATAAAAACAAAATGAGTCTTGATGACAGTGGGCCCTGGATCTAGCTGTGCCTGAACACCAGTCTGAATTGAATTTTGTCAGTGCAACGAAAATAGTTCAAACTGACACAGCATTCTATTCTCATTATATGGTCCCTTCCTAGGCCATGTTTATGTTCTAAGGGTCGTAATCAGAGGCTTTGTGCTTACAGAACAACACTAGGAGTGGGAGCTAAAATATTTGTGAAAACTTATCCCCAGTCTACCATGATTCAATTAAGAATAATTTAAAACTCCAAAGCCACGGGAAAAGTACAGAACACTAAGCTGAGGGAGAGGAGTTCTACACACAGATGTTTAAGCAGGGCAAGCAGGGCTGTTAAGAGCTGTTCAAGGTGGCAAAGGGGCCAGTGCTGTTCTTAAGGCAAAGTGAGGTGAAGAGAGGAGGCTGCCAGGAATCGGGAAGATAACTACAGGGACCGACTGAGGAATATCTAAGAATAGTCTTACCTCCTTTAGTCTAGGTGATGTTTCCACTTCTTTCACCCACTAACCCATTACTATTTCTCCAACACAAGTAACGACCAAGGTCTCACTCAGGCCCCAGGAAAAAGACAGAAATAACCCTCTGGCCATTGTGGGAGTTATTTTTTCTGGAGGAGAATGAGATGGGGAAAGTAATCCTTCCCTAGGAACTGATCACAGAGACCTGCTAAGCCCAGATGGATACAGAGGACTTCTACAGGCCAAGAGCCCAGTTCTCTCTTCTTTAGGTCAGTTCTTTCTCGGCTTTCCACCCTCCAGGTTTTGTCCAAAGATCTCTGCTAGCTCTTGCAGGCAAGGTTTATGTTGAATGGGTTCCAGTGGTGAGGTCATCCTAATGGAAGGTTTCCATATATGACATGCCTCTGCTGCTGCGCCCAAGAGCATTCCCAAGGCCCTTTCACTGATGCTGTCCAAGAATAAGATCTTGGCCGAATTCCCACATTGAAGGGGCAGTGGAGCTTTGGTTTCTGAAAATAGCAGGCATTGTTCTTTTTGTTCAATTATAAAAGCAATATTGTTCTCTGTAGAATATTTGGAAAATTCAAAAAAAGTATAGAAGGAAAAAAAATAATCACGCCATAATTCCTTCATCGGTGGATAACTAGTATTCATATTTAGATGTGATTCTTTCTCATAGTTTTATGAATACACGTACCCACGTATATTTTAGGAAGGCAGTGTTGTGTTGTGGTTAAGTGTGGGTTTGGAAGTCTAACACCACTCATTTAGGGTTCTGCGGTCTTTGGCAACTTATCTCTTTAAGTCTTAACTCCTTCAACAATAAAGTTTGCTAATTTTTAAATTAGTGTACCACAAGTATAATATTTTAACTTACAGGTATTTTAACTTACGGGTTTAAAATAAGAGCTATCTGGTCATAAAATTTCCCCCAACATCCTTCTTTCGATTTTGAAAAAATGGTTATTTCACTTATTCCAGATTAGTTTTAGAATATTTCCCAGTTAAAAAAAATGAGGGGGGGGCGCCTGGGTGGCAGGGCGGTTAGGCGTCTGCCTTTGGCTCGGGGCGTGATCCCGGCGTTATGGGATCGAGCCCCACATCAGGCTCCTCTGCTATGAGCCTGCTTCTTCCTCTCCCACTCCCCCTGCTTGTGTTCCCTCTCTCCCTGGCTGTCTCTATCTCTGTCGAATAAATAAATAAAATCTTATAAAAAAAAAAATGAGGGGCACCTGAATGGCTAAGTCGGGTAAGCATCTGACAATTGATCTCAACTGCCTGTGTTGAGCTCCATGCTAGGTATGGAACCTACTTTGAAAAAATTAGATTTTTGTAGCCTTGCATTTAAATTTATGGATCAATTAAAAAAGAATTAACATCTTTAAAGCACTAAGTCTTTCACTCATGGAATATAGCATATCTGCCTTTCCATTTTTCTTCATGTCCTTCTATAAAGCTCAATGGTTTTTTTCCTGTAAGTTTTGCACATTTCCTGTTAATTTTGTTCCAAGATATTTTATAGTTTTGGTTGCTAGGATGAAAGAGATTTTTCCCCCCAACTGCAACTGGTCATTTGTTTGTTTGTTTCTTTTTTTAAAGATTTATTTGAGATAAAGAGAGTGAGCATGAGCACGAGTGGGAGGGAGGGGCAGAGGGAGAGAGAGGGAGAAGCAGACTCCCTGCTAAGCAGGGAGCCTGACACGGGGCGATCCCAGATTCCGAGATCATGACCTGAGCCCTGAGCTGAAGGCAGACGCCCAACCAACTGAACGACCCCAGTGTCCCTAACTGGTTGCTTCTTGAACTAGGAAAGCTATTTCAGAAGTTTTATAATGTCTTTTAGTGGACAATTGCTGCTCTTTATTAGGTCTAACCATTTTTCAGGATTAACTATCTCTAGAATACTAGGTAGATAATTTGCAGCCAAGAACTATGCCTCCTTTCCAATAGTAAACTCTTTCTCCTACTTCATTAACATTGGCTAGATTATCCTTTCAGGACACCATGAGATAATAGTGGCTAGAATGGGTCTGCCTTATCCCTGACATTCTTTGTTAAGAATGATGCATGTTGGGAGCACCTGGGTGGCTCTGTTGGTTAAACATCTGCCTTTGGCTCAGGTCGTGATCCTGGGGTCCTGGGACCAGCCTGCATTGGGCTCCCTGCTCAGTGGGGAGTCTGCTTCTCCCTGTCCCTCTGCTCCACCCCTCCCCTGCCCATGCTGTCTCTCAAATAAATAAATAAAATCTTAAAAAAAAAAAAAAGGACCGATGCATGCTGGGTGTGTTGAATCACCATTTTACACAATATTGTATACCCGAAAATAATGTAAAACATTGTATGTTAACTCTACTAGAAGTTAAAAAAAAAAAAAAAAAGAATGATGCTGGGTGTTTTCTCAGATCTATCACGTTAATGAAGCTTCTTTTTTTCCCCTAATATTAGGGGAGTTTCAAAAATAAAGAACAAATGTTGATTTTCATCTTCAAATATTTTATTACTCATGAGAGACTCTAAGGTCTGTTTTTTTCCATTGACCTACTTCTGTGAAATATGATATTAGTGGATTTCTTTCATGGGGCCATCGTTATGTTCTCAACAAACTCACCACATGCATCAGGGCTCTGGAGCTGGGCAGACCTGGGTTGCCATCCTAGCCTGCCACTTACTAGCTGAGTATCATGGGCAAGTACTAACGTGTTCTAAGTTCTAATGCGTCAAGGGATGGACAACAAATGCTGGTAGTTAATGTTCCTTTACTATATTATATTGATAAATTTGTTAGTGCTTTATTTAGGATTTATGCATCTAAGAGCTTGGTGTGAAGTGTGTGTATGTGTGTGTGCACGTGATTTATTAGGTTGTGTTCATAAAAATGAGTTACGTTGATTTTCTTATTTTCCTATGCTCTACAACAGTTAAAACAGTAAGAGGTATTTATACACCAAAGTCCACAGCAGCACTACTCACAAGAGCCAAGAATGGAGGCAACCGAGGAGTTGATCAATGGATGAGTAGATAAACAAAATGTGATAAAAACATAAAATGGAATAGTATTCAGCCTCAAAAAGGAAGGAAAGTATGACACATGCTACAACATGGGTGAACCTTGAGGACATTATGGTAAGTAAAACAAACCAGTCACAAAAAGACAAATATTGTATGATTCCATTTATATGAGGCATCCAAAGAAGTCAAATGCATTAAGACAGAAAATAGAAGGGTGGTGACCCTGGGGTGGGGGGTGGGAGAAAGGAGAGATGTTCAATGGGTACAGAGTTTTAATTTTGAAGATGCAAGTTCTGGAGATCTGTTTCACAAGAATATGAACATACTTAACACTACTCAGCTGTACATTTAAAAATGGTTAAGATGGCAAGTTTTATGTTATGTGATTTTTTTTGCCACAATAATAATTACTTTAAATGTAAATGGGAAAAATTCTCCAGTCAAAAGACATAGAGTGGCTGAGTGGATAAAAAGACAAGATCCCTCTATATGCTGCCTACAACAGACTCACTTCAGATGTAAGGACATACACAGATTGAAAATGAAGGGATAAAAAGAGATGTGCCGTGCAAATTGAAACCAAAAGAAAGCTGGGTAGCTATACTTATATCAGACAAAATGACTTTAAAACAAAGACTGTAATAAGAGATAAAGAAGGACATTACATAATGATAAAGGGGTCGATCCAACAAGAGGCTATAACATACATAAAATATTTACGCTGGCAACATGGAAGCATCTAAATATATAAAGCAAATATTAACAGATCTACAAGAGAAATAGACAGCAATACAATAATAATAGAGGACTTTAATACACACTCACATAAAATCCAGACAGAAAATCAATAAGGAAACATCAGCTTTAACAAAACTTAGATCAGACGACTTAACAGATATATACAGAACATTCCATCCTAAAGCAACAGAAACACATTCTTCTCAAGTGTATATGGAATACTCTCCAGGATACATCATATATTAGGCCACAAAACAAGTCTTCACAAATTTAAAAAGACTGAAATCATACCAAGCATCTTTTCCAACCACAATGGTTATGAAACTAGAAATCAATTACAAGAAAGCAACTAGAAAATTCACAAATATGTAGAGATTAAACAACATGCTACTGAAAAACCAATGGATCAATGAAGAAATCAAAAGCAAAATCAAAATACACCTTGAGACAAATGGAAATACAACCTACCAGAACTTACAGGATGCAGCAAAAGCTGTTATTAGAGGGAAGTTCACAGTGATAAAATGCCTATTTTAAGAAACAAGAAAAATCTCAAACAACCTAACTTTAGACCTCAAGGAACTAGAAAAAGAAGAAAAATGAAGTCCAAAGTTACTAGAAAAAAAGAAAATAAAGATCAGAGCAGAAATAAATTAAATAGAGACTAAAAAGATATATAAAAAAAAAACCCAATGAAACCAAGAGCTGGTTTTTTGAAAAGGTAAACAAAATTGACAAACCCGTAGCTAGATTCATCAAGAAAAAAAGAGAAAAGGCTCAAATAAATAAAATCAGAAATGAAAGAGGAGATGTTACAATTGATACCACAGAAATACAAATTTGTGATCACAAGAGACTACTACGATCACACATCAACAAATTGGACAATGTAAAACAAATGAGTAAATTCCTAGAAACATACAATCTTCCAAGACTGAATCATGAACAGAAAATCTCAACAGACTAATTACTAGTAAGGAGATTGAATCAGTAATTTAAACACTACCTACAAACAAAATTCCAGGACAAAACAGCTTCACTGGTAAGTTCTACTAAACATTCAAAGAATTAATACCAATTCTTTTCAAATTCTTCCAAAAAACAGAATAGGAGGGAACATTTCCAAACTCATTTTACAAAGACCAGCATTACCTGATATCAAAACCAGACAAGGACACCACATGAAAAAAAAATTAAAGGCCAATTTCCTGATAAACATAGATGCAAAAATCCTAAACAAAATATTAGCAAAGTGAATTCAACATTACATTAAAAGGATCACACACCATGATCAAGTAGGATTTATTCCAGGGATGTTGAGAAAATGGAACCCTTGTGCACTGTTGGAGGGAATATAAAATGGTGCAGCCACTTCTGAGTAGTTATCTGAAGAAAATGAAAACACTAGCTCAAAAAGATATATGCACATATGTACCCACCATGTTCACAGCAGCGTTATTTACAATATATATATTGCATATATATATGCATGCAATGGAATATTATTCAGCCATAAGACAGACTTTTTAAATTGTAATATATATATATATAAAATCACATATATGTTGTGAGATACACAATGGAATATTTTTCAGCCATTAAAAAGAATGAAATCTTGCCATTTAAAAACATGGGTGGGCCTTGAGGGCATTAGGCTAAGTGGAATAAGTCTGACAGAGAAAGACAAATACCATGTGATCTCACTTATATGTAGAATCTTAATAAACAGAACAAGCTCATAGGTACAGAGAATAGATTGGTGGCTCCCAGAGAAGGGGGGGGTGAGATGGGTGAAGGGGGTCAATAGATACGAACTTCCAAAATAAATAAGTCATGGGGATATAATGTACAATCTGGCAACTATAATTAATCATATTATCACTACAAGGAAAAATTGTAACGGATAGTGCTGGATGTTAACTAGACTTATTGTGGTGATCGTTTTGCAATACAAACAAATGTCAAATAATTATGTGGTGCACCTGAAATTAATATAATGTTGTATGTCAATTATACCTCAATATAAATACATATATACAATCAGAATGGTGATATGATAAAGAAAATGGCATGAGAATTTACCTGTTCCTTGAAAGTTTGAAAGAACTCATTCATAAAAGCATATGGAGATAACACTCATATGCTTTTTTCCATTTCTTCATTGATTATTGATCTTTCAGGTCTTCCACTTGGCTTCAGATAATTAATTTTGGTTTCATTCACACATATAATTTTTTTTTCCAGAAAATCACCTATTTCACTGAGGAGCAAATTCATTAGCCTACTTACGTATAGTACTTTCTTATATATTTGTTGTAACCCCTTGTTCATTTCTAATTTTGGTATGTTTTTCTTCTTCCTCTTTGAGTATTCCTTTTTCAAAAAATGACATTATGAATTTATCTACCAACTCTACTTTAAAATTCAATAATTTCTGCTTTCCTCCTGACTTTCTACTATATATTTTTTCTTTTTTTCTAATTTGAGTCAAATGTTTAATTCATTTTTTAATGCTTTCTTATTAAAGCATTTAAATTTCTAAATTTCCTTCTTTGTACAGCTTGTAGAAATTCCAGATGTTTAGTCTGTGATATTGCATCATCATTCATCTCTAAATAAGTAAATATGCAGTTTTTAGCTTCTCATATACTTTCCTTCTTTTACCTACTACGAGGTAAATGTCTACGATTAACTTGTTAATTTCTAAATTGTACAATCTTTAAAGTCATTATTCAAAACGTGTGCACATTTACTATTCTGTTCCACCAAGAACCCCAGAGATTTCCCACTTATTAGCAGGGTGACTTTGGACAAGTCTGTGCCTTTATTCGTATCTTTTTGAGTGTCAGGCACTATTCTGGGAGCTGAGAATACAAGGGTGAATAAGACCAACTTGCTATTTTCAAGGAGTATACTTTGGATACAGAAGCTAGAAATAAACAGGATGATTTTAGCTAATGACAGTGCTATTCGGAGAGTAAAAAGGTGTGGTAGAGTGATGGGGTGTCAGGCAAGACCACTGTCAGCGGCCACATCCCATGAACGCATCTTGGTCATTAGCCCAGAAAACCTCTCCTGAGCCATTTGGCACCACACTTCTCCCCTTGTTTTAAACTGTTGCCTTCCTTGGCTTCTGTGATAAGATAGCGGTGCCACTATCTCCTGGTCTCCTCCTGCCTCTCTGACCTCCCCCTTTCCAGCCTTCATCACATCTTCTCTTGACTACCCACTGAATGAGCCTGTTGGGCAGGATAACTATCTGTCCTGGCAGTTGGAGGAGAGCCCAACTGCTGGCTCCCTCTGCTGAGAGCGCTTGCTCACTTTCAGACCTTTGGCACAAGGTGACACTGCAGTGGCAGCACGGGCCCAAAAAGCAACATCCGAGGCAAGGCGTTAAGATGGCTTCCCACAAAGTGGAGATAGAGCTTCTCAATCAGGGCACAGGTCCAGCTGGCTTCCTTACACACAATTCAACACCAAGGACTCGATTTCAAGAAGGGCTAAGCAGAAGAAAGGAAGGAAGTGCCATGCTGCCTGAAAGGCGCTCAACACAGTGCTGGAAAACAAGCATGATACAGAATTTACATGATCGTTCAGACCTGACCCACGTAAGAAGACAAGGAGAAAACACTGCAAAACGGCAAAAAAACAACTCATCAAGCTGTGGGAAAGAGCCTAAAAGTGGCACTGGAGCTCAAAGAAGGAAGCCCCCAGAGAGAAGTTACCAGTGAGAGAAGTCAGGAGAGGAGGTGGAACTTGAACTAAGCCCTAAGAGAAGCGGGCGTGGTCACCAAAGAAGGACACAAGGGCCCTTGGTTGTGCAGTGCAACCGGGCTGGATTCAGGATCTAACAGGCACAGCGAAGGCTACTAGACACAGCCCATAAGTATACTTCAGCTTCTAACCCCAAATAGACTAAGGTTAACAAAAAACTCAACCCTGGGCTAAGGAGTGGCGACTTTGTGAAGAGGATCAAAGTTCTCTTCCTCTTCTTTCATCTCAAAAAGTCGGTGGAACAGTTACAAGAGGGAGGTTGACAGAACGGCGGGATGGAAGCCAGGGATAAAAGAGACGGTGCAATCTCCCTCGGTCTTGGCTCTGCTCTGGGTCTCAGGGGAAATGAGCAGAAATTTGGACTGTTTCTTCCAGTTCTTGAGATTCTCAGTTTTCCAGCTCAGAACATCAAAACAGACCAGGTAAGATATTTGGAGCTGAGGCCCAGCTGGTGATAAAGAAAGTGCATGTACCTCAAGACTCTTGTAGCCGGAAGGTGGGTGCTGTAAAGGTTTAGCAGGTAGGAGCAATGGCACCTCATCTCGAACACGTCCAGATACAAATAACAGGTGCCTCCAATCTTTACAGCATTTTACAACTCTCCTAGTTGCACATGGATTTCATTTTGTCCTCATTTGAGGTAGACATATCAGACGGATCCCATTTTATAGATTTTTAAAGAAGTTTGGGAAGTTAAGTGACTTGTGGGTGAATAAACAGCGGGTGAATAAAAAGCAAAGTCTTAAATGTTCAATCTGGCACTTCCTCTCCAGAGGATAATGTTCCCGTGGTCCTGATCCAAACAGGCTTTCTCAGTGCCCCAGGCAAAACTCCTCACAAAACAAAATAAGCCTTGACTCAGAAGTTCCACTCCTGGTCACGAACTGGTCTCCAAACCCAGGCGGGGTTAAAACACGGAGACACCAGGGCAGGGGGGGCGGCGGCAGTCAGGAGGCACAATACCAACTGATGAACTATTTTCTAGGGAACGACAACTGGTCTGTTCTTAAAACTGTTCTCAAAAGCTATCTGAAACAGACCAATGTTGCAGGATTCACTGGGCTTTCACGTCATTAAAGCTTTGTTCTCAGGGGTCTCCATTCCTCCCAATCCCCACATGAAAAATATTTTCTTCCACTGGGGCAACTGAAACCCAGAAGAAACGATCAGCAAAGGGGATAGGCAACATGATTTTAAAGTCAGGGGTGCCAGAATGAAAGCTGAAACCCTCGCCTCTCAAGCAACAAACAGCCAACACACTAGCCCCACTAGGGAATGTTTCTCCCCACATTGCCTTTTAAAGTGTCTGTTACCCGAGAAAGCAAAATAAATGCTTAAGTGGGTTCTTCTTCCTCCTTGGTGGCCTTTAACTGGAGTATGTGAGAGCGATCATCCAAAGCAACCCAACCCTGCCCCGTCCCCCAACAGAGCAGCTTCCCCAGAGTCTCTCTGTACCTGGCCCACGGCACTTTGGAAGGTCTGTGCTTCTGAAGCCAAATGGGATACAACCAGACACTGCATCTCTCTCCCCACTCAGCCCAGACCCATAAGCATGGTGCTCCTGTGGCCTGGGAGAGCGGGAGGGCTTTCAGGAGCCCAGGAATCAGTCTCTTTACTGAGCAGTTGCTACTCGTTCAATATAAGCTGCTTCCTCCTGTTTCATGGTCTGATTCTCTTTTATTCACAATATGGAAACTCTGGCTCCTCTTCTCTTTCATGGGGCTGCCCCATCTCCCTGCTTCCTTGCTACCACAGCTTTCCCCCAGAGCTAGGCGGGGAGACACTGAACCTGCCCCGTGCAGAGTGGCTATGCTGCGGCAGGTGCAAAGAGGGCATCTGCAGACTGCTTTCCTGCCCCCACTGCCCCGCCCCCAGCAGCCTCTGAGATTTCTTACACATGGGCGCAGAGGCAGAAAAGATGTGGCCATTTGGTAAAAAGTAAATGACCGATGTGGTTGTGACACATGACATATTCAGTTTACTCTGGTTTAAAAAACATTTCCAGAATGTCTCTGAAGTGCAGAGATGGATGAGAGAGCTCACAATTCTTAGGCATAGTGGTCCCTGAACTATGACTCGTGCAGTGCTTTTCAACCCTGGCTGCACCCCAGCAGCTTTAGAGACAAAGATGAAAACAAAACAAAAACACGGTCTGGGGCCCCACCTCAGAGATTCAGAATTTACTGGTATGGGGGAGAGCACAAGTATCAGTATTTTTTTTTTGTAAATGCTCCCCAGACATTTGAATGTGTAGCCAGGGGCAAGAGCATTATGTGGTCATATGCAGAAAGTTCTGAATAAAGGCTAAATTTAGGTTTTAGGCAATACAAAGCTATTGTAGGTTTTGGAGCAAGAGAGGAAACATGAGGATGGCCGTAATGTGGCCGTAAGCTTCTCCTGACTGTACTAGGCAGAACAGGTTAGAGTCAAGAAATACTGAAAAAAAAAAAAAAAGAGAGAGAGAGAGAGAGGGAGACCTGGTAAAAGCCTATTATTGCACTAGTCTAAGTAAGGGACAATAAAGCCCTAAACTAAGCAGTAGCCCTGAGCATGGAAAGAAAGGATGAATTTCTTAGAACATACCAGACTGGGGCAGTTATAGGACTATGAAGACAAGGTGGGACAGTCTAGGCTGCCTCTGGGGCCACAGTAGGGAAAGGAAGCAGTTGACAGGAGAGGCGTTCTTGCCCAGACTCCTCCCCAGACTCCCTTGGCCCCACATTCCCTACACCAGAACTGCAGAAGAAAGAATTTTCAATACCTTGGGAGTTAAGAACCCAAGAGGAGAAGAAGAATATAGACTTCGTTCTTCCGGGGTTAAAGTTCAAGGACACTAACCTAAGTGATAAAGAACATAATATATTCAAGGACACAAAACTTTAAAATGAAGCAAAACTTCATACATTTGCAGACTTTTTCCCACAGAATTTTGATAGAAAAAGAACTCATTCTTCTCCTATACAAGGTATTTACTCTCCTGCCCTCTCCTGAGGGGTCACAAACAATACCACTATTTCTAGGCCATCTTAGAACACTAGGTTCAGCTCATTGAAAGAGCAATTTAGAACCAACTGCAGCTTCAAACACCTTCCTGGATGTTGCCTGGGCCAGAAAAACATAGTCGACATAATAACATTGGTAGGATGGGGTGGCAAGGGAATGTAATCACTCATTTGGAGCATAACCTGGCCCTGCAAATAAAGGCTCTACTATCGTTAGCTGAAAGCTTTCAGGGCATAAGGAGGAAGTGAATGGGATGACCCACTTGAGACAACACCAAAAGAACAGAGAACTTCACAGCTCTGGAAGATGGTAACAGGCAGACAAATGAAACTGAGCAGTTAACAGAGAACTGGGACACACCTTCAAGGTGTCAGTTCAGCTCAAATTCCATTTTCCCCTCACCTTTCCCCAAACAACCAGATCTTTTAGTTAGCCTGTTCCAACAATACTCGATCAAACAGACCACTCTAGAGCATAAACACACAAAATATGTTAATTGTTATTTTATTGTAGAGGAAAAAATATCCTGAAATATTTGTTAAATAACAATACTTCCTGACAAAATCATCCGTCAGGGTTTTCAGGCCTCACCATCTGGTCAGACATAGCGAGCTATCTCTCACCCTTGTAATAAGCTTCATTAATATTGTCATAAACCACAGGAAAACTCAAAGATTTTCTAAATGGCTTCCAAATTTCTGCATAGATGCCCTTAATAATTCCAAAGGCAAACAATAAACAATTTGGTGGAGAAATTAGGAGGATAGCTTAGAGGAAAAAAAATGTTAACAACTGGTGAATCTAGAACAAAGAGTATAGATTAAGTGTTCATTATACCATTCTTTCAACTTACAATTGCAGACAGACCGAAAAGTTCTCTTAGCATCATCATGCTATTTTCCACACTTGCCTAAAAAATACAGCCAATTATTTCTTTTTAAACCAGAAACAGAAAATCAGTTCTCCCCCAGGTGATACTCACTTTCAATTCTGCCTAAAAAAGCTTCCAGAGCTTTCTGGAAAGTTTAAATTAAGGGGCTACAGTACACTGATATGGTTGTATAGTCTTGGAAAGTGTTCAAGTCAATTCTCATCGAAGGTCTGTGATGGTCACTGCTCTGTCCACAACGGTCACGTGGCTGCAGCTCTACAACAGGGAAAAAGAAAGGGAAAGTCCTGGAAAATTCTAAGTCGTCACTTTTTAAACCTCCTTATTTAACATGCTTATTCTGGCTAGTGGTTTCCAGTCTGGAAGCCAGACTGCTACTTACATGCAGTTATGGTGAGGGGCCTGGGAATCAGTGACTCCCCAGTCCCTACCTGTAGCCTCAATCAGTGTGGGCCCACATATCTTCATTTACTTTTCATTTGGATGTATATTCTAGAGTTGTTCACGGAATATACATTTATTTGAAAGAATTGCTGAATTCATTAGGTTTTTTTGGGGTCACTGTGTCAACCAGCTTACACAGTGCACCCACTGTCACGTGGGGAATGCTCACTTTTGGCATGCAAAACGGGTCTTTATAACTGAAAAACTAAAAATGTGGGCACTTTTTTTGCAGCCACTATTTCAACATCCTGGTACCTAGACATTTATTACATTCCAAGGCAGACTGACCTATTTTTGAACAGATCTCTCAGAAAGTTCTTTCTCAAACTCAGCTGAAAACTAGCATTCCATGAGGACTTAGTTGTAGTTCTGGGAGTCCTGTGTAATGCACTTGATACCTTTTCATACAACAATTCCTCTAACACTTGAAGTTGGTTTTCAGATCCTCCCTGAGGTTTCTCCTCTAAACATCCCCAGTTCCTTTCATGAGACAAGGTTCTGAGTCCCTTTTCCACACTGGTCATTTTTTGGTAAACCCAAAAGAAATAACACTCCATGGCCAGCATGGAGTGAAGCAACCCATCACATTAGATTTGAGGGACAAACTGAAACATACTGATCTTATCAGCAACTGAATCTTTTTATTCACGGAATACAACTTAGGAAAAAAACTTCCTAAGAAGGTCATAAAAAAAAATCCCGATTATTTAAGCAAAATTTCAGAATCAAATATACCTTACCAATCTTAAATGGCTTTTTTCCTTTGAATTCAAATCTCTTATTGAGGTACAGGCTTAGGCGTTGATCAGGAAAAAAACTCACACTTAATAAGCCAGCTACTGCACCAGGTACTTTCTGTGTATTCCCTCAAATAAGCCTCTCATTAACCCTATAAAGTAGCTTTTATCATCATTATCATCCCCCTTTCCAGATGAGTAGGCTGAGGCCCAGGAAGATTAAGTTTAATCCAAGATAGTCCTTAAATGGCAGAGCTACGACTCAAATCCATTCCTATCCCACCCACACTGCTTCCCACGTATGTCCTTTTTAGGAAGATTTGCAAAGATAAGTGACAAGGCTGATCCTCTATGTGGGTCAGAAGGGACAATGCACCTCATCAGACTGTCCTTCCTGCTTGAAGCACAGCCCCAATTTCTTCTATATAGATACATACACAGAAGAGAGGCGGATCCTTGCTGTGTGGATGAAATCCTTTCTGGCGACAGGAAGAAATCTCCTCTAGCCCATGGTCAGTTAGTTTAAAGAATCCAGTTCTGCAATAAGAAAAAGCAGGCCCAGAATCAAGCAAAGGTGTCCCCTAGTTCCAAACACACACACACATGCACGCACACACACACACACACACACACACACACGGAGTTCATTTTGAGACAGCTTCAAAAGTATGCTGGCACATAGGTCTCTTCTCTGGTGAATGAATCAGAGTCAGAGAATGACTCATCACTGCCACCACACTAGTTTTGCTGGGAGAATTCATAGTAAATAACAGGATTTAGAATGAAAAAGAAGCTAACTGAGATAATCTGTTTGACTTTGAAATTCTTTAATCTGACATCAGTCTCTTAAAATTCCTATTGCTTCAAGTCAAACACTTCAAATTTCTTATGTCCTTTTCTTAGAAAAGCATCAAAATTGTGCTTTGATTATCTTTTTTAAACAAGCATACTAAGTGTATCAGGGTATGGTGTTTAAAAGGTAACCTTTTAAAACAGCCAGTTAATACCACACTCTATGTATTTTACAGAGAACAAGGTCTTCCAAATAGAGACCCTTTCCTCAGAGGCTTTTCCCCACTATCTCCTTGTAATGCCCCAAACTACATCAATGTACTTACTCCTGGAACTTGGGGGAGCAAACAATGGCTATTGACTCCGGCAACATCATCTGGTAGGAGCAATGAGTGTGTAGGTCAACACTGGAGAGGAAGGCAGTCTGTGTGGGATGAGTCTGAGAAGAGGAAAAAACATCTGAGAACCCCCTCAGTGAGACAGCCAAGCCTGGCCCATGAAAGAAACAGAGCCAAAGAGTTCTCAACAGCTGGCCACAATTTCCTTCTCAAGCATAAAGCCATTGGTAGCCATGACGGGATATGCCTGAAGTTCATTACTTTTGAGCATTATAAATAAGTAGAGCTTAACAGGAGTATGTGAAGAAACTCATAATTTCTAATTGACCATCAAGACTTATTTGGCCCCACACAAGCTTTCTCTATGCAACGGAGAGTCATCCATCCTGGAATAGATGGCAGACGCTGTCCAATACTTCAACATGGTAGAAGTCAAGGACTTAACAAACCACAGTTGGCTGAATGACTCTTCTTCCTGACAGTAGTGTTGAAAGATCAAGCATGGGTGTGCAGCTCTATAGGCAAAAATGGCAAATGCTGTCCTATGGCTAAAGCATACCATCCAAGGATATGACAAGCAGGGGGCAAACAGGATTTCAGTGGTAGCTAAATCACACAAAAGTCCCTATCTTGTTTGGGAAAAGGACCAAGATACTGAAATTTGAGGGTAATCCATTACAGAACCATCAAAACGTGCATTCAATTTGTCTCAGTTGTTTTCAATCATTTAATGTTTTATTGAGCACACTGTTTGTACACCAATGAATAGTAGCATAGTGCCTTATGTTCATCTTAGAGGGGTGTGAGTACAGATAACAAGAATGGAAAAGGAAGCCCCCATAAGACTCAAAAAGACTACCGACCTTCACTGACAGGCCAGAAAATAAGTAAGTGTACTTGATCAGCGTTCTCAAACCCGCTGTGTACAAGCTGAAGCTCCCTAGGGGCCTATCAAAAGCACTGGCTCCTGTGCCCCGCCCCGAGAAATATCCATCCTGAAACTTTTTTTTTTTTAAAGCTCATTCAGGGGCACCTGGGTGGCTCAATCAGTTAAGCATCCAACTCTTGATTTCAGCTCAGGTCATGCTCTCTGGGTTGTGAGATCGAGCCCCACGTCAGGTTCCATGCTGGGCGTGGAACCTGCTTGGGATTCTTTCTCTCCCTCTGCCCCTCTCCACACCTCTAAAAAAAATAATAACAATAATAATAAATAAAAATAAAGTTCATTCAGTGATTCTTATGTGCAGCCTCATCTGAGAAGCCCCCCTCCACAGAAAGCCGTGGCCAGCTCACTGTGGAAGAGGTGTGCAGGCCAGGAGCACGTTAGCTGAGTGCTGACAGCAAATCCACACACAGGACCTCGTGCGGCAGGTACAAACTCTGGTGATCACAAGGGAAAAACAGTGTCCACCTAATTATGTTATCCTACAGGACAAATGGCCAGTGCCCACACCTTTCATCCCATGGTTAGAACAAGGAATTTTAACTGGGAACAAATGAGGCCTATGCAAGCTGATCTAGGCCTCTGATCTAAAGCTGGGGTAGCTAGAAAGACAATCTAGAGACACACAGCAGAAGCTCAATAAATAATTGTTAAACTAAATCAAAAAACCTTGTCTTGAGCCTCTATTCCCTTCTATTGTGCTTTCTCTTTCTCCTTCCCTTCACAATTGAATTTCTTGAAAAAACAGTTGTGTCCGTCATACTGGAGACAGAGGAAGGCATTTTTGTGAAGAGAAAACAATAAACCAAAGGAACAGAAATGAACAAGGAGATTGAATGCTGGGGGCAGCGTCGGCGCCTGGATGGGAGCAGAGCAGCCACGGGACAGCGATGTGAGAGCTACGGCAGGGCAGAAGGAAGCCGAAGGACAGCCTTGAACACGGGGCTGGAGGGTCACCCGGTAGCTGGTGATCAACACATGACCATATAAACTTTAGGACCAGGGAACCTGATTTATAGCTGGCAAAGTAAGAAGGAAGAACTGATCTTCTGCATAATCCTCTTGCCAAGTTTAGGATCTGAGCAAACTTCTGCTTTTTTCTGTTTTTAATCCCCAGTTAGGGAGGAATGGTACAGAAATATCACAGGGGAAAAAAGCTGAAATACTATCAACTTCAGCTCTAAATTTGTTCCTAGCTGGACCCTCACTGATTTAGAAATCCTTATTCATTTGTGGCTGAGTTCTACCTGCTGTCTAAACAGTAATTACCTGAACATTCCCACATCTCCTCCAATTCCTAAAACCACCTGTCTTCCCTCCAGCGGGCAGTGGATCTAGACGGCAACCCTGCTGAGTCAAATGAATTCCATCAACCCCACCAAACAGAACCTCCAAAATCTTTCTGTATCTTTCTTTCTTCCTCCAATTCTGTCTCAGAAGGATGAGTGTTTTCTCCCCCATATGAAGATGAACCCCCTTTTTGTACTTCTGATCGAATACCTTCCTACCTCCACATTACCTCGTCTCTGTCCCTTTACATCCCCTCTCCTGGCTCCGCTATGCTCCACTGAGCTCTGCTGGCTCACTGCGCATGCAAACACATTCACACAACTACACACAAGAATGCAGACAAACTTTAAAAAGGTTGAGCAAAAGAAGCCAGACACAGAAGAATATATACCATAATTCTATTTATGTAAAGTTCAAAGCCAGGCAAAACTAAACTATCAAGTGCAGGGATATACATATAGGTAGTAAAACTGTAAAGAAAGCAAAGGATTTCCAGAAAAGTCAGGAGAGAGAGTACCCTGTATCGTAGGGGAAGTGTGACAAGGGCAAGACCATGGGGGTGGGAGCATGCCTCTCACAATGTTCTAGGTCTTCACATGGGTCATGCATGTGCATAGATGTTTGTATCATGATTCACTGAAATGTACATTTATCTTTATGTCCTTTCTTATATATTTCCAATATAAAGGTTTCAAAAAAACCAAAATCAAAACAAAACACATGTTCAAGCCTTTCACGCTAAACCATAAATCAAGCAAATATTCTCTCAACCTGGCTACTCCTTAAACCGCCATCCCATTTTTTTTCCTTTCCCCGTCAACTAAACTCTTCAAAAAATAGTGTACATTTCACCATCAGCACAACCTCAATTCCCATTACTTCTTCAGCCCCTACGTGTTCCACCTCCTCCTGCTTCTGCGCCTTAACACTGCCCCCCACCCCCTGCTCTTCCGCCTCTTTGCTTCATGACCAACTATTCTCTATGCTCCCCCGGGCAGCCTGCCCCCAACCACTGGTGAATCTCTTCTTGCTCTCCATTCTCCTCCAGTCCCAAGGCCTCCCAGGTCAGCTCTATGCAGAGGTCTCCCAAATCCCTTTCCCACCTTGACCTTGCTCCCATGTCCCAGCCACATTTTCAACTGCCTGATAACTACCTCTACCGACAGAATGCCTCACACATACTTTAAATTCAACATGCCCAAAACTGAACCCACAATTCACCCCACTTCTAAAGTAAGTTATCCTCCAGGAGCCCCTGTTTCTAGCTACGGGATGATCACTGCCACCCCATGAGTCAGGCCTGCTCTCTAAGTCACCACTGGCTCTTACTCATCCTCCTCTTACTCATTCCCCACATCCCCTGAAATCCTACATTCACTTCCTTCCTAAATGCAATGTCATCACCCTAGCTCTCATCAGTAGATTCGATCATCACCCTAACCTCTTATATGATCTCCCTGCCTCGACCTACTTTAAAATTGCCTTTATTTTAGATATTCTAAAGAATAGCTTTGATCATATCATTGCTCTATTCAAAAACCTTTAAAAGCTCTCCACTTACTAAAAAGCAGAACTATTTTGCCTATCCACCCAAGACCCCCAGAACACTGCTCCAATGTATCACATTAAAGCTTATCGACTATGGTTTCCTGATATGAACCACGAACCCCAGCAAACCAGACCCTCAATGTCTCAGGAACACAGCTGGCTTATTCCAATGCTGCCCCCTGCATATGGAATTCTCCCTTAGCCTAGCTTATCAAAATTCTAGTGAATGAAGCCAGGTGCAACCCTTCCCTCCTCTGAATCCACAGTGCTGTTCGCATCCCTTGAGGCGCTTGGCACATTCTGCCTCAGCTGAAGAGTGATTATTTGTCTCTTTGTCTAATCCCCTTTACGAGACTAAAACCACATCTTACTCAAATTTGTATCCTCCGGCAGATAAGAAACAAATCTTCTATCTCCCGCATACTATAATAGGGGGTCCCCAGTAGACGGCAAATATTTAGGTCACGGAATGCAGACAGGAGAGGCACACAGGACTGCCTCCTGGGTCAGTATTTCCCAAGTCTAATGTACAAGTACATGTAATCGCCCCAAATTCAGAAATGAGCAGACTTGTTTGTCTGTAAGCCTATTACACAACACAAAAAGTAGCTTGGTCTGTGGAATGGAGAGTTGAAAAGGAACAGAAAGAAAAATGTAGAAATGATCTTTAGGGATGGAATTACATTTTACCTAAATATCACCAGAAGGTTACGCACAATAAGTAAACACTTGAAAATCGACCATATTGGTGACCCAACTGGTTTACATGAAGGTGTATGCTGCTTTAACAAAGACCAAATGCAAGCATCCGAATTAACTTCCTTGGTTCATCAAAATATTTTGATTTATATACCTCTCGGGAACATCATTTGTATGAAGTAGGCAGAGCCTGTACAGTCGATATCTATGTATACTCTAGGCCTGCGTCCTACCACACTTACGGGGGAAACTGGGACTTTAGGGAAACAAGTTCAATTTAAGACATTTTATAAAATCAAAAAAAATTAAAAAGCCCTAAGTAGTTCCCAGAAATCAATACCAGAGTGGAAGCAGTCAAGTATGCTAGGGAAGTCGAGTGTGCATCCGACCGAGGGAAAAACAATCACCTAAATAATCTGGATATAGTTCACTTTGCTCAAAGAAAGAAATACGCAGTGTGTTTATAACATGGGGAGAGAGGAGGAGCCTGGCCCTCAGAGAGCTCGGGATTGCTTACGTGGATCCAGCCCAGTGTGATGAGACCCTGCTGATCCTGTATGAGGAAGAGCTCTTCTTCGTTCTCCGTGTGGCAATAATCAGACCCGGCACTTTGCTTGGGGATGAGAACATGGGTAATGGTAAACTCATTCCTCATCTGTCAAAGGAGAAAACAGCTTGTCACCATTCCCTGGCACTTGTGCAACCCCACTCTGTCACAGCGGTGGCAAGGGAAACATCCATATAAGCGAAGGCCCTTCCCACGCCAGCACGAGTCCTTGTGCTCCCTAGTCCCTCACTCAGTGGTTCCCAACCTCGGCTGCTCATGCGCACTGCAGGGGGCGCTCTGCAGAGCCAGAGGTGCCCACAGCCCTGTGGGAATTCCCAGCTGCAGCCAGACAGGTCTACTTGTGAGTCCCAGGAAGGTCCGGGATAGTACCATTTCTCCTGCTTTGCTTGAGTCTAAGGTAGTTTCCCTCTTCCTGCTTCTTTTAGCCTTTCTCATCCTCTGAGGCTCAGTTTCCGTCTATTCCATTTCACTCATTTCTGCCTTCAGCAGTCGGCAATGGGTTCTTCAAGTGCCCTTCAATAACCTTTCCTTCCTCCAAATTCCCAGCGCTCTACCGCATATACCATTCAGTGTGTTATTTATCTTTGGGGGTATCTATCTCCCAGCTCTCCAAAATGCTACGGTACGTTTTGTGGACACACGCTATGTGCTTACATATTGTGCATTCCCAGGGCCTACCATAAAGCAGGTACTCAAAAACTGACATACAGCTAATGCTGGCTCTGCCTACCAAGTTTAGAATTACCTATTTCTTACTACTAGCATGAAAATAATCCGTTTAATTCAAAGGACTGTGAAAATCAGTGAAATGCAAGGTCACCAAACTTGAAGTAACACTGCATTTTGCTATCCCCAGTTCCTTCTGCAGAGGGATGGTCGCAAACAGTAACTGACCCTGGATATGTTCTCTGAGAGTCACAGGAGGCCAAGGGGGAAGGAACAGTCTCAAGCGTTTGTTTTTTTTACCAGTTTTCCACAGAGAATTCCACATGTCTCTACTCCTCGGGCTGTGTTGGCACTGGCTAGCTGGAGAAACTGCGGGCAGAGCCTCTCAGGCACCACCACATGGCGCAGTCCGTCGATTGTAGGAGCTGTCGTGGAGAAAGGAGAAAAGTCTGAGACCGCGGGGAGAGCCTTCCCAAGCAGACCCCAGAGCTGGCAGTCCTGGGAGAGCAATGCCAAATCACTGGGCTCCTCGAACTGTAGACAGTGAGTGGGGATCTCATCCTAATGGATGAGAAGGAGGAGGGTTGTGGCCACAGCCACTGCAAGCACATTACTTTAAGAAAAGAGGCTTTAACCGTTCAAGTTAAGACAAGGGTAAACTACTACTTAAAACAAGTTCTTGAGTTATTCAGGAATTCTCTGTCACAATCTAATACAAAGGATAAAAAAAAATAACCTCCTCATTCAACCGAGGTTTTATTTTTATTTTAAATCTCTCTTTTTTCTCAGATAAGAATACTGGAGAGTAGGACTTTCAAAGAAATACACCAGATATATTCTGGGTAATGGAAAATAAACAGAAAATACTTCGGATAACTAATTCTGAATTTATTCATTTAGAAGAACATAAAATGCCAAAACAAAACAACAACAAAAAACACATTCTGGTCCTCAAAAGAGGCATGAATGCACAAAGTAGCTTATAAGCCAAGAATGGGCCCAGTCGCTGGACACCAGGGAAAAGCCCTGTGAGAAAGAATACAGGCTCACGTTAGGGGGTGTCTTTCATGGTCACATTTTCATTAAAAAAAAAGGAAATAGGATGTTCTGTTTCTGCAAGCTCTGAATTGCCGTAGTGGTAACAGACCAGGGACCACGCAGTCACATGGCGGTCTGACAGTGGTATCTGAGGATTCTGAAGGAAGGCTCAGCACAGTCCTTTCCTTGCAATTCCACAATCACTCCCCGAGTGCACACCAGGGCACACACTGTGCTCAGCTCACAGGGAACACAAATATGAGTAAGACTCAAGCCCCAACAGGAAGAAGTTAAAATCTCGTTATTAGCAAATGACTACACTAGGGAAATGATCTCAACTGCATTACAGATACTAAGGGCTCTGGGAGTCTTAAGGAGAACAGAATCAATCTGAATGAAGGGAAGGGGATCTGGCAAAACTTTAGGCAAAGCAGGGAAGGCAGAGATAGAGAAAGGAGGCTTTAGGTTCAGGGCAAACGTTAACAAACCTCCTTGGATAAGATAGTCCAACCTGACCAGAGCACAAAATATGGATGAAGGAAGAGCAGTGGGAGACGAGCCTGCCAAGTCCATGGGGAGAAATCCTAAAGGCCATGTTTCAGAGTCTGGAACACCGCCCCCCCCCCGCCCACTCTTACGTTGTCCTTGTAAGTGGATCTCCTGCAAAGCTGACTTCCTTAAATGCTACTTGAAAGCCAGTTCCTTCCCAAAATGATCTATTCTACTAATAGAGGTATATGGCTCATTTTGCTGCTACTGTTACTGTCTCAGGCTATCAGTGGTGAGAGCAGGAAAGACTGCCAATAGTTTTTATGGCTACACTGAATCATCACCAACTGCATATAATATTTACCTTGACTAAGCTCCTTAAGGATTGGGAACACTTTCAAGGCAAGCACAACTCAGTTGCCCATTTTTATTTTTTAAAAGTCAACTGTTGAATTGTAAAGTGGTACTATAAATTTCAGATTTCCCTTCCAGAGGGCCAACAGTGGTCTCTAGTTCACTGAATATTCGAATCTCTGTATAATCCTTGGAAGTTGAGGGTCTGACTTTCAAGGAGATTATGAGCTCTTCAGAAAAGTGACCTGTGCCGGGTAAATTACATGGCTGAAGCAATGGCCACTTTCACAAGATAGCCGTGTGACAGGACCCAGCGCGGCAGTACAGACCAAAGGGGCTTCTGTGACCAGGGTCTAATGAGTGGGATCACGGAGGTGATCTTGGGCTGAAACCCCCAGAACGACCCTCTGCTTGGCTGCCACTGAGATGTTGGAGGACAGGAGCAAGCGGACTCACTACTTTCTGAGTTGGTCAGCGCTCCCGGTTTCAAGGACCTGTCCACCACGGGTGGCCTGGCAGGCTTCACGGCCGTATTACAGTCCGTAGACTGCGCGGATGCCACAGGGGCCGGGGGGAACGCGGCTGGGGAGGGCTTCTCCAAGTCCGGCACCAGGGGGCCGCCTAGGCCAGGGTCCACCTTCCCAAACTCCTGCACGATTTTGAGCCGCTCCTTTTCCAGCTCCTGGTTCCGGATCATCTCCTCGAAGGCATGGAACTGCTCCTGCTCCAACTGCTGCTGCTTCTGCTGCGCCACCCGCTGCCGTTCCTTCTCCAGCTCCTGCTGCATGGCCACGCTCCGGGCGAGCTCTTCCGCTTCCCTCTTCTACAAAGAAAGACGAGTCCGGCTTACACGTGACACTCAGGTGACTTCACACCTCAGGAGGACACGGCTGGGAGGCAGAGTGGTCTCCCAACATGTGTACGGGCCCTGGCCCCATTTCCCAACATGGAATTCGCTCCTCCGTCACCGGTTCCACAGCCGCGGAATGTCACCGCTTGGGTCTAGCCGGCCACGGCAGCCCGACTCTTCAAGGACAGCGAGTCCCCTCACGACCCTTCCCCACTGGCTCTAACACATTTTCCTCTTTACTGAAATCTTGATGCAACTTACCACCTCACCTCATCATCTGCATCGCACACAGTGCTATTCTAACTGGGCTCTGTGTACATTCTCTATCCCAAGTAAGGCTGCAAAATAGAACCAAATCCAAACTTGACCCTGCTGTACTGGGGGTCTTTACCGAATTCTTACCCAAAAGGAAGCCTCCAAAATTTTCCTGGTGATCAGTTCAATACAGAGTAACATTTTAAACTAATAAGAAATATCAAGTAATAATCTCCTACAATTAGGTTTTCACTCCCTCAGTCCCTTAGAAATAGACGTCTCATAGCTGTTTACCTCTCTGCTGATTTTCAGCTTCAGAGTCCAGAACAGGGCTCAGCAGAGCACTACAAAGTAACGGGGAAGGGCCCGTAGGGAGTATTCACATCTGACACAGACCCCGGATGTGCCTTGGGAGCTTCTCCACGTGCTCTAACTAACTCTTCCTAACAAGAATCATTTGAAAATAGATTCCAAAACATCAGTTATTATAAACAGGTGTAACCAAATGTGAATCAATACACCAAAATTCACTGATGTAAACACCTATGTTTTAATGAAAATTTTCACTGTTCTTAGATTCTCACTCTAGATACAGCAAACAAGACTTTCTGTCCTTCAAATCACCCTCTAGGACAAGCAGGCTAAATCTGTGTTAGAATCCTCAGCCTAAACACTTGTGTTGTACTCTTTTGAGTTTCTGGCCTTTGCTGAGAAAAATAAAATATGATACTAAAACCACAGGATCTGCTAAAATATCACATTGCAATGCCAGGGCACAGCCTAAGAAACCAAAATTAATTTCTTTCTTTCTTTCTTTCTTTCTTTCTTTCTTTCTTTCTTTCTTTCTTTCTTTCTTTTCTTCCTTCCTTCTCTTTCTTTCTTTCTTTCTTTCTTTCTTTCTTTCTTTCTTTTTTGCTGTTATATACTTACCTTTTCTTCATTATATTCTGTATATTCTTTGGTATATCGTTTTAATAGCTCTTCCTTCAGCTCTTCTGCTTTGGGAAATGCAATCTCCTTTAACTTCTGAGACACAAAATAGAAAACTGAGAATCAGAATAATTCCCAGCTAATTAAGTAGAGAAGTAAAAAGACTTAAGTCAACTTGGCAATGGCAACGTTTCCAAAAACAACGTAAAATAGCCCCTACTGTACCATACCTGCTACTTCTTAACTGATTTGGTGAAATGGCCTTATCTCCCGTTGCAGGATTTGATGCTCAGATGCAGACACCACTACTTTTACCTTGAAGTTAGTCTGTGCTGCTTTGAAGCTTTTAGATGGGCAACAGTGAAAATGAAGACCCACCTTTACTGTGTCTTTCTTTTCAGGAATGACAGCCGATTTGTAATCTCGATGCTTTGGGAGTTTCTCAATAAAAAGCCTAAAGAAAATGGATCAGAATCATTATCACGCAAAGAAAATGTCCAAATGTCCAACAGACTCTGAGGCAAAGCAACTCCCTTGCCCTGCAGCCACCACGAGGCAGGTTTCCAGACACGCAGGGCAGGGGTCACACACACCCAGTGACCATGTTCCCCACCCACCTCTAACCCTGTGTTTCCCTCCTCTCCCAACTCTGGTGTGCAGGAAGCACTGGACTCCCACAACTAAAAAGATGGGGGGGAAAAAAGCAAACCTACCCTGTGCCCAAAAATATACCTCCAAAGAGATTCTTATTATGGCCGTGACAGGCTTCCAAAGGAAAGGGCCTTGGTCACAAAGTCTTCTTCAAATAACAGTCTGGCAACCAAAGGCAGGAGGCTGAGAAAACCCATGTTCTATGACTACTCTAGCCCTGTGACCTTAACTTTGGCTTCTTTTTCTTTGGGATTCATGTGCCTTCAAAGCAGAATATTCCTTGCATCATACTAGGCACTGAGATGCTTAGACAGTACATGTGTTGTATGTGCGTAATACGTGTGTGTAACGTGTGTGATGTGCACTATGGTCCTGACGAAAAGTTCTTAGAGAAATTCAGTGCTAGATTTATCTTTCAGTTTTGTCCGTGGCTGTAAAGCTCAGTGGGAAAAATAAACTGAATCAATTCACAGATCTCTAGCACTTATGATGGCTACTTGGAAACAGTGAGAACAAGTAGAAGATCAGTAACTTGTCACAGCCCAAAGTGGCAGATTCAGCAGGCCATTTCCAGAATCTACTCTTCTAACCACTATATCATTCTGCCTCTACATGGCTCCTGGAATGCCCAGAACTGTTGGAGGGGTACCAAACAAAGATGTCTTTTAATAGAATTAAATTGTAATAAATACAAGCTGAGACCCAAAACAAATCAATTCAGGGGAGCTTCCCCACAGCTCTAAAATACCATACCATAGTTGGGACTAACTGATCTTTTCCACTTTCTGCCAATGGGTAGGAGTAAACGGAGGAGGAAGCCTCAGTAAGGGGAAAGGAGTCGATCCCCACCAAAGCAAACTCTTTTCAAATGAACCCTCCTTCCTTGGTTCTATATTAGGCACATGAAATTTTCATTTCAATCCAATTTGACAAGACCCTTCAGAGGAATGAACTCTAAAATCAAAATTATTTCTAAAACTCTTCCCTTTGGGTTCATGGAAAAAGATATAAAACAGTTTCCTTGAAGTCTATATTTAAAATACAGATTCATTTGTTCACCCATCAAGCCCTGAAGAAGATATTAAGATAAGTAAGACTAGTTCTTACGTTCAAGAGACCTCTAACTCAGTAACTCTTGGCTCTACAAGACCAAGGTACCTGTTCATAATTTTAGCAGGCTGAATGTGCTTTGTATGGAAGCCTGAATCAGCCAAGACAGTACCATGTCACATGAACACCACACTTCATGTTCACTTGCGCTCTCAACCTGGACAACTGTCAAGTCCCTGAGGCCAGAGATTCCTGTCTTGTGCTTCTCTGCAAGTCCCTCTAAAGCCAGCATACTGCCTGTATGAGGAGGCACTCGATAAATATCTCAGGAATAAAATGGTCTTAAAACCTTCAGATGAGCTGAGTAAAAACAACCCCAAAGTATACAAAAGTGCATGTAGTATGCCTCCTGATATGTAAGAAAGGGGGACAATTCTATATGTGTATGTACATACACTTTTACTTATAAGTACACAGTAATACAGGAAACCAAGGAAAGTAGAGGGCAGGGGAAATAGAGTAGATGGGACAAGAGTGCGAGTGAAACCTCTCACCATACACCTCTTTCTATTATTTTGATTTTGAACCATGGAGTGGAATCTAGTTTGTAAGTAAAGATAAAACTTCTAGACATGTACATGAATACCTTTCTCTTGTTTCAGCAGCTGTAGTCAATTTTCTGAATGGGGAACATATGGGCAGAAGGGTCTCTTGAAAACAGAAAAGGCCACATAACCCATTGTCCGTACTGGAGGCAAATGATCAGCGGTGAGGAGGCAGGTTCTGGAGCTACCCTGCCTGGGCTCAAATCCTGGCTTGGCCATTCCTAGCTGTGTGAACTCTAGCAAGTTACTCAGTCTCACTAACCTTCAGTTTCTCTCTATATATCATATATGTGGAGACAAACTAGTACTACCTGATAAGGCTGCTGGGACACTTAAAGAGATTTCATTTTTTATTTTTTTAAATTTTTTTTATTTTTTTAAAGATTTTATTTATTTATTCGACAGAGATAGAGACAGCCAGCGAGAGAGGGAACACAAGCAGGGGGAGTGGGAGAGGAAGAAGCAGGCTCATAGCGGAGGAGCCTGATGTGGGGCTCGATCCCATAACGCCGGAATCACGCCCTGAGCCGAAGGCAGACGCTTAACTGCTGTGCCACCCAGGCGCCCCAGAGATTTCTTTTTTTTAAAGTGCTTAATGAGCACTGGGTGTTATATAAGACTAATGAATCACTGACCTCTACCTCTGAAACTAATAATATATTGTATGTTAACTAATAAATAAATAAATAAATAAGAAAAAGTGCTGAGCACAGTGCCTAGCATACAGCCGACATCTGCTATGACTGCTATGTACGCTATACAATCGTTTTTACTAATAAATAAACAAAAAGTGTGAGCAAGAACAGATAAAGATGTTAATGCCAGGGCTAGAAGCGTTGTAGGCCTAGAATACCTGTGGCCCAGAGGTATACTGTTCTCTGGGGTTAGATCTCGTTGCAACTTAGAGAGGGTAAACATACCAAAGCAAAGTTGTATCGGCAAAAACACAAGCAAAACAACCTGTTAGGACAATGGGGATAAAAAAGAGATACACAGAAAAGGAAATACAAAAGGTAAATATATGAAATGGTATTCAACTTTACTTACAATGAAAGAAATTCAAATTAAGATGACGTACCATTTCCATACATCAGATTGACAAAGGCTTAAAGGTTGATTATAACTAATGTACACAAGGTGTAAGGAAACGGGTGTCCTTATACACTCTTAACAGGACTGTAATTTGATAATACATTATCACAGGACTGCAATTTTCCTGGGGGTGGGGAGGAGTGACAACTATTCAAATTTTAAAATCTGTATATCCTTTCAACTCACAATTCCACCTCTAGGAATTTATCCTACAAAACAGTACAAAGATATACGTATAAGACTATTCAATATAGCATTGGTCATAAAAGTAGGGAAAACTAAAAACTTAACTGTCCATCAACAGGGGATTATTTAATAAATTATGTTGTACCCAAATATGATGAACAACATAATCATTCACTCATTCATTCAACAGATATTTACTGAGCATCTACTACAGGCCACGCATTGTTATAAAGGCTGGGGATTTGGCAGTGAACAACAGTAATAAATCCCACCCCATAGGATGTGTGTTACAGTGGGGAGATAGACAATAAAAGAAAAAAAATACACAGATAATCAGCTAGGAGAAAGTCTCATGAATTGGGAAGGGGAACAGGAAGTGACAGGGGAGGGAGTGAGATTTTAGATAGGGCAGCTAAAGACAGCATCGCTGAGAAGATGGCATGTAATTAAGGACTGGAAGAGAGGAAGCCATGAAGAGATCTGGAACAAGACTGTTCCAGGCAGAAAAAATGGCCATGAGGAGAATGGATCGGTATGTCCTGATATGGAAAGATATGACTGTTAAGAAAGCAAGTTGTAGAATATATTGTATGATCTCATTCAGGCTTTAAGAAAAAAGGAATAAACACATGAGCCTATGTGCTTGTACAGACATAAACATTTTCCTGTACACACAAGGAATTAACAGCGGTTATCTCTGGTGGATGCGACTCTTCTTTTTACTTTAGTATTTCCCTTGCTGGATGGTTTGGAAAAAAAAATTGTTTTAATCATGAATATTAATTTTCTATACAAATAACTAACTCAAAGAGTCAAGCAGAAATTCTATAACATGGATAGATGAAGGACTCTCCTCTCTTCTTCCAATCTTAGAAATTAATCAGCAAAGTGAGTATGATCACAGATCCTGGTCTATAAGCCCCAATCCCAGAGGAAAGCATTTTCGATACAGGTGACAGACCATTTTCAGAAAGCAGGTCTGTGTTACAGGAGGCTCACACAGTAGACAAGAATTGCCTAAGTCCTCTGTAACTCCTTTCTATGTAGCCTAGTCAATGACCATAAAAAGCTGTGAAAGAATTCACCGCCTGGATTATTGTCTGTGCTCATGATGAAAATATGTACTGATTTAATATGCTGAAGATCCTGCTACACTGGGGTCTGCAAAAGGCAAAGCATTCCTACAGGAGGGAGAACCTCTGAGAGTGCAATGTGCTGCAGCTCATCAAGACGCCTGAACCGCCCCAGGGAAAAGAACAAACTGCCTTTTAAAATCCGGAATGAAAGTAGCCACAAAAGGTCTAGAACAATGACTTGCAATAGTGGGGGAGGCAGAGGAGTGGTGAGGTAGATGCCTGTTCCCCTCCCTCCTCTCTCCTCGGTTGTAATAATTGCCTAAGTGAGCCACTGTTACTGACAAGAATATACCACGGAAAATTCAGTGGAAAAACAGACTGAGAATATTAAGCCAGAACTTTTTTGCAACTCCTACGGCTTGCCAGTTCACAAAATCAGAATTAGGGTCTTAAAGATACCTGCAAGAAAAATGAAAGTAGCTACATTTATTGCTTCAGGTCAAGCCAATCCAACGAAGTCCCAAATTAAACTCCAAATCTAACAAAGTTAGTAAATGAGGTGCTCCATCCCACCCCCTTCTCACTGAGCTCTCCTCCAGGCCTTCATCGTATTAAATGGTCCCATCAGTGGGCCCCATATACAGGGACAGATTCCCCATACTGATTTCACTGTGAACATGGATATTCATGTCACTCAAAGCAACTACAAGTCACAGAACAAAATCGATTTAAGTATCTGTGTACTCTTAATCCTACCCCCTCTTGCCTATTCAAGAGTTTATTGCTACAGTTAAGCTCTTTTTGCGGTGAACCATCAGCTTCTCGTTCTCCACAGCTTCCTTTACCACAGCAAAAAATATGCTCTAGAATCTCCCATCGCAAAATACACACCACACACTCATGCACTCCTTGTCCCCCTTCAATTACTCCCTCGTTTTTCCACTTTACCCTCTGTCCGAACTCCTCCAAAGAGTTATCTATGCTAGGGCTTGGCAAAGTACAACTAGAAGGTCAAGTCTGGCTTGCCATCTGTATCTGTAACTGACGTTTCGTTGGAACACAGCCGCACCCATTCGTTTGTGTGTTATCACACTACAGAGGTTGTGACAGAGATCAAATGGCCGGCAACACCAGAAATGTTTACTACCTGGCCCTTTATAGAAAAACTCTGCCGACCTCCGGACTGTACTCACGGTCTCTGCTTTCTTATTGTCCATTCACCTTTCAGCCCACTCCAATCTAAAGTCTTCTCAGTCCTTCTAGTGAAACTGTTTACCAAGATCACCAATGACATCACGACACCAGCCCCAAAACCTCACCCACCCCATCTGACCCATTCTGACGCAGCTGGCCGCTCTCCTGCAATTCCGGGCCTCCTTTGGGTCCCATGACACCATTCTCTCCTGATTTCCTCCTGCCTCTCAAACCTCTCTTCAAGTCTCATCTGCTGGCCCTTCCTACTTAACCAACCTTGAGGCTCTTCTTCCACAGTCTTATTATCAAGGTTTCTTGATCTTTGAATGTGTCATGAATCCTCCTAGCACCTGATGAAGCCTGTGGACTCCTTCTCAGAATAATTTTTTGATGATATAATATAAAATATGAAGGATTACAAAAGAAACCAATTCTACTGAAATTCAGTTTTCAAAATATAAAAATTGTACTATGTGCTTCTTTATTGATATATTGTTAATACATTAAAAAACAGGATCTAATTGTGGCTTTAATAACCATACTGTAATTTAGAAGTCGAGGTAAGTATAAACGCTATTTTGGGATATCAGCATCAATCATAATGTGATATAAAAATATCGATTTCTACTGGTGACAACATTACAAATATTATTAATACTATTGTGCAAAACGGAAGGAAATGCTAAATTTCAGTTAGAGGTTAGTAAATAAGAAAAGTTTTTCCCAACCGAGTTCATGGAGCCTAAATTCTATCAATAAATCCCTGTGGGGTTCCTGGACCCCTGATTAAGACCTATATGCCAGAAGATCTCAGCAGCTCTCATGGCTTCAGAACCACCCACATGCCGAGAACTTCTGGGTTTGTATCTCCAACCCAGACCTCTCCTCAATTCAGAGCGGTATGTCCAACTTCCCACTGGATATCCCACGGGCCTCTTAAACTTAACACCTTAACATGTCAAAGAAGCCAGGCCTGAATTCTTGAATCTCCTCCCTACTCAACCCCTTTACTACACCATTCTCCCCATCTCAGTAAATGGGCCAGCACATCCTAAAGTTACTCAGGGCAGAAACCTGAGGCCAACCTTGACACCATCATCCTTCCCAAACTATCAGTCAGTGCCACGGACTCTACCTCCAGAATGCCCCATCCACCTCCTTCTTTCCATCCTTCACGCCATCACCATCGGTCTCTCCCTTGAATTGCCATAAGAGTTTCCTAACTAATTTCCCTGCCTTCTCTTAACACACCTTCCACCATTTACCACATAGTAGCCCAAATTCGTATTTTTAGAATATAAATAAAATTAAGTCATAACCTCACTTAAAACTCTGCAATGGCTTTCTAATGCTGTCAAGATCAAATGCAAACTCCTAACTGTGGCCTGCAGGACTCGGCCCCACTTGCCTCTCCAGCTTCATCTCCTTCTCCCTCCTCACTTGCTACACTCCAAACCCAATGATGTTCTTTCAATCCTCAGAACACACTAAGGTATTTCCTACGTAAGAGCTTCTGAACACACAGTAACACCTGTTTTAAACACTCTGCTCTACGCTCTTGGAATGACCAACTCCATGGCATCCTTCAAGTTTCAGTTTAAATTTTACCTCCTCAGACAGACCTTACTCTGTTTGATACCCTTGGTTATTCTCTGTCACAGCACTCTCTCTGTTACAGGTTTCCTAGCATTTGCCTTACTCCGGGACATTTATTCGCTTACCTGTTCATTGTCTTCTCCCATAACTAGAAAGGTACACCAAGAAGGGCAGGGGTCACTTTACTTCCTAGGTATCCAGGACCTAGAGCAGTGCCAGGTAGAGAGCAGATATATGCAATATATATTTGTCGCATGAATATGGTCCTTGCCCTCAAAGCACTTCTATGAGGGGCAACAGGACCCAGAAGGTCCTCCAGAAAATACTGGATAGAGTGATTCCATGATTCTATTTAACTTTCTCAATCATGATTCTTTGAAGAATTGTGCCCTGGGGGCTCATTCTGGGAAAACTCTCTGTAAGATTACTAGAAATATACAAGAATATTATTTCTACCAGCAGCAGAAGAAAGGGACAGTAGTCAAAGAAACCTCTCAGGAAAATAAGTTTTGTGTTCACTGTGCCGAGGAATGAAAAACTCATAACAGCAAAGAAAGGCAAAATGTAATTGTAATTCTATTTAACTTTATCAACACTGAGATCACAGAACAGGGCACGATGGCATGGGTGGACTGCACGATCTCCGAGGAGACAGGCACTACTTCTAAACTTAAAAAAATAAAGAGACAACAGCAGTCCCTTTTCTACCAAGGGACTCTTAAAATCACAGTACGAATCCCAGGAAGTCCACTTCTAGGCTACTTTTCTTTAGAGCACTGGTTCTCAACCGGGACAATTTTGCCCCTTGGAGACCATCAGGTAATGTCTGGAGACATTTCTCGTTGTCACAACTCAGGAAGGGGGTAAGGGGTGCTACTGGCATCCAGTGGACAGAGACCAGGGATACCACTAAACACTCTAAATGCACAGGACAGTACCCACAACAAAGAACTATTCTGCCCCAAATATCAACAATACCAAGGTTGACAAGCCCTGCTGCAGAGCAGCATGTGATCAAAAATTGAATGTGATACAACTGAAATGCATTTATCATTTCTGGGAGGACATGTAAAAAACTAATAAGAGGGACTGCCTCTGGGGAAGGGGACTGAGAGTTTGGGGGAAAAGGAGGGATAGGGAGACTAAGTTTTTAAATATATATACCTTTTTGTGCCTTCTGAATTTTGTACCATACGTACATGTTACCTATTCAAAAAAGAATAAAAAATAACCAAAAAATAGTCAGTACGGCTCAAAACCATAGTCTCAACTCTAGCTTCAACTCACAGAACATTACCAAAAAGAAAACAAATGAAATACAAGCCCTATGCTGCAGATGAATACTGAAGTAAGAGTTAGAGAATCTAGGGACACCTGGGTAGTTCAGTCAGTTGAGCATCCGACTCTTGATCTCAGCTCACGTCTTGAGCTCAGGGTCCTGAGTTAAAGCCCTGCCTGGAGCCTACTTAACCCCCCCCCCCAAAAAAAAAGTTAGATCTGAGTTTTCTCATTCTAAAGTGTGGAACAAAGCTTATCACTAAACCCAGAGCCTGCTTCCTCACGTGTAGAATGGGAGGATGATGAGCTCTACTCCATGTACCTAGAACTACAAAGATCAAACGAAACAATGCAGGTGAAATACTCTATGAACTATTAAGAGTCATATGAACACATCATAGTCATTATTTTTCTAAAGGTCCTGGTATCATGAAAGAACAAGGCTAGAGATTATAAATCAGATCCTTTCACATTATTCCCTTTCTAAATTACACATCACTTCATTATCACTGGGGCTTCAGAAGTTGTTCTCTATTAATTGCACTGCCATCTTCTATTTATGCTGCCTACCCTAAGATGCCAAGTAACTCAAGGAAAAGGTCTTATGGTGAGCCACACGAACTGTAGGTGGTCAATACTTATTTGACGATTTACATGATTATAATAAAGGTTAAGAAGAAAAACCTTTTTCCTGAATCATTCAATATGTGACTAAAGAAGCAGAGGGGAGGAATTTTGGCTCTGCTAAACTTCAACAATAATCCTATGATTAGCTGCCTCAATAAAGAGAAGACAGGAAAAAACATTCATCAATACAAAACATGTGTAGTTGAACCATCCTCTCTCTTGCCTAACAGCTGGGCCACGTGGGCACAGGCCAAAAAGCTAGGTCTCTTACTCATGAAATCACTGAGTCATGAAAATAACACTTTCAGTACTCATGACTTTGAATGTCAAGGACAGTCAGTATGTAGGAGCTGCCTGCAAAAATGATTAATGCTAATGATGTTGTAAAGTTCTCTAGTTTTAGCAATTCTGAGCAGAATAAATGAGCACAAGAGCAGAATGAGTGAGGCATCAGTCACCGGAAAAGAAAAAGGAAACTGGAGGTGTCTTACGTGATATACTTGTTATAGAGGATGAAGGCATGTTCAATGTTGCCTTCCTCAGAGTAAATGGATGCCATTCGGATAATCTCGACTCCAGAGCGGAAGTACCGTCGAGGTGGAATGTCTTCATTTATCTCCACTGCACTACCCATCTGGGAGAGGGCCCTCACCCGGTCTTCGGGTGGAAGGCTCACATCTCCATGGTCAGACATCAGGACCAAGAAGTTCTGAGACAGAAAAAACAGGTGGCATCAGCACCATGGTCCCCATCACCCCGGCACAGCCTAGCACACAGTACAGTTATCCCACAAACTTCTACCTTATGAAAAAATTAAGAGAAAAATACCATACACTGTGGCTTGTATCAGATAAAGTCTCTTTCCCACAAGAAGGCTGAGACCCTCGAGGAAGCACATATCACGATGATAAAAGCATTGGCTGACTCAGAAGCCCATAATACTTGTGCCATAATTAGGTGGTACAGGGAGTAAAACTATAATGGGGGTTCGGGTCTACCCTTCATATTAACCATTCCTTATCATTAGGTGGCCCTGCCCTCAGCACCATAAAAAGATGGATGGTATCTTATATTTTTTGCATTGTTTCTCCTACAAGCTACCCACTTCCATCTATCCCAATACTTGGCATAGTATACTCAATGAACTTCATGATCATTTTTAATGATTTCAAGTTTGGTCATTTTAATTTAATGAGAGTGACTGTGGTGTACTTTTTCATCTCTGAGCCCAAGGTGAGGGGAACTGGTCTGGGAATGAATGCTCATAATCCCAGTTCTGCTCACTAAACCACTATACCATGAGGCACCCGGGTGGCTCAGTCGTTAAGCGTCTGCCTTTGGCCCAGGTCCTGATCCCAGGGTCCTGGGATCAAGCCCCGCATCGGGCTCCCTACTCTGCTGGGAGCCTGCTTCTTCCTCTCCCACTCCCCCTGCTTGTGTTCCCTCTCTTGCTGGCTGTCTCTCTCTCTGTCGAATAAATAAATAAATTTAAAAAATGGTAATATAATAAAAAAATAAACTACTTTACCAGTCAATCCACAACATCATTCATCATGTCAGGGTAATGCATTTAGATCTAAAAAACAATTTACTCAAATCTATCTTCAAAGACTAAGCACTCTTCAAATAACAAAAGGGCACAAAGGTAACTTGGAAGGCAAAAAAAACCAAAAAAACAAACAGACCATCAAAAAAACCTAAGAGTTTTCCGTCCCTGTGTTTCAAACTGCAGTAATTCTACAATCTTTCTAGATACTGTCGCTGTTAGAAACAGATTCCAACTCCCAATCGGGTATCACTCTACATCATTTTCAAAAAGAATCTGGGTATTTGTTACACATTGAATAACAGCACACTCTAGCAAGCAGCATGCTCTAGAATATACAAACTAGAGTAGAATCCGTTTTGGAATTCAAGGCCCTATGTCAACTGGTCCCATTTTGTCTTTTCAGTCTTAAACCTTACTCCTTCCCACCAGAGATCTTTTGCTTCAGTCAGGATTCTGATCTGCCCAGAAATTCTCACATGTGTTTCATTTGTCTATCCACTGTTTTTCTGTTTTCCATTCCAAGCCCTCCCTCAGAGAGGCTTCGCTTGGCCAGTTCTATCTCTAGGTCGCACTTCCCCCAAGCTTCCTCTCTAAACACCCTCACGAACAGTACAAAAGCTGTGCAGACTACCAGAGATGCAGAGGCATTCCATCTCCCCCAAAGCCGTTTTAGAGGCTCATAAAGCCGCTAAGCAAATCTAAAACCTCCCCAGGTTGCCTAATCAGTAAACTCGACCCAGAGCCCATTAAAGCGAACTGAAGCTTGTTGCGCCTCAGTACCTCTGGGGACAGATCTGTAGGGTCGAGAATGTAACCCCCTCCCAAGGCCAGCGAGCGGTGCCTGGTACTAGAGGGCTGAGCAACACTCCAAAGAGGAGATCCGGCGTCCGCAAAAAAGGGGAAAGGTGGCATAAAAGACTGAGGAGGAAAGATGCGGAGGAGGTCAAAGGAAGTTGAAGGAATGAGCGGAGGGGGCGTATTCAGCAGAGAGGGACCTCCTGACACCTGCTTGAGGCCCCCTTCTTGAAGGCCCTCAAGCCCAAGTTGCCAACCCAGGGCAAAATTATCCAAGGTTCTCGGTCTTTAGAGCGCGGCAGGCGTGGACGCGCTGGGCCTGGCTGGGACCGGAGCCGTCAGTGGCCTCGCGCGCTGCGGGCCGGGCAGGGGGCGCGGGGGAGGACACGGCTGCAGGCCCCACACTCACGGCGGCCGCTCCCCTTCAGAGTCCGACCATGCTCAGCGGCCCAGCCCCACCACATTCCCGGGACCCTTCCCCACCTGTCCCCGCGGACGACACTCGGAGCTTCCGGAAACGTCACATCCGGCGCGCGCCCCGCCCACTCGCTGATCTACCCCTGTCACTCTCAAGAACACAGGACCCGGGGAGGAGAGCTGGTGGGCGGGATTAGAACCGCCACCTGCGAAAGAACCGACCAATGAGGAGAGAGCTCGACGGCGGCCATCTTGGTAAAGGAAAAGCAACGAGGAAGACGGGGAAGCAAGTAGTCAAAGGAACCAATGATCGAGCTAACTTATATTTTTAGAATTAATTTGATTTTGGGTTGCGTTTCCTGCCAGATAGCCCCTATACCACACTCACACAAATCAGCATTCAAAAAGGGATTGGTAATACGAGTGCCTGGCTAAACTAACCAGGTTTCTAAACCCGTGGGAAAAAAACCCGGAAAATTTCAGCTCGTGTTACTTCTACACAAAATTGATAGCCTGAGGTATTCGGCAATCGCTTCTATTGCCTAGAAAAGAACTTAAGACTAACTTTTTAATGTCAGAACACCAAGACAATTTATTAAAAATGAGTGTTTAATTTCTAAGGGCAACTGTGCAAAGCAACAGAGACACAAAGATCTGTATGATGCAGTTCCTGCCCCTGCAGCCTGGACAGGAGGTCATTTACACCAAGTACAAACAGTGGCATATTCCGTGTGTGGGTGTGTGTATGTATGAGTATATGCACAGCCTCTTTCCAAAAAGGTCCTTCACGCCTGCTATTCATTCTGTCTCAGGAGATTTTATGTATCACCACTCTGAAACTTGTGCTCTCCGGGGATACTTTACCCATCAAACTTCCGGACCCTCTCTGTAAGTTCCTTAACGTGATGACATGACCTATCCTTCAAGGTCTTGCTTAAAGCCCCTGCCCTGGTGTTACCCCTTCCACCAGATCAGGGTCCAGATCTCTAATTTCTCTGATTCCTGTTGTGTATCTGTCTTTGGGATTTTCCCAAAGTGAGTCATTGGCTTTTCAGACTTACAGCTGAAAGCACTTACCAGATTCTTCCCCCACCCCCCACCCCCAACAAGCATAACTATGCATGTCAGTGCAAGGATCCACTATCACTTCTCCTGGATCCCCTGCAGGTAACTCTTGCAAGACAGTTGTAAAGGGCACCCTACTGGGTCTTCAGAACTCTATATCTCTACTGACTCTTTCCCTTCAGAATGTAAACATGGTGGGTAGAGCCTGAAGAAATTGAGGCACTGGGGGTGCTGGTCATAGGGAAGGCATACAATGCAGTCAGAGTCCTGGCGGGAGCCAACACAGGACAAAATCCAACCCATTCAACCACTCAGTAAATATTAGTTGAGCATCTCCTATGTGCCAGTTTCTGTTCTAAGTGTTAGGGAAAGAGCTGTGAACAAATCCAGCAGGTGGATATTGTTTTTGTGCAAGTACAGGCAGAAGCAGAGCTGGTGGGGGGAACAGAGGCAGTTGCTCCCATTAAGCACAGTTTCCAAAAAGTAGCTCTCCTTTGTAACGTTTAACATAACAAGTTAACAGAGTTTACAAACATGCTAGAAGTTAAGACTATGATGAGAAGCCTTTAAGAAACTATGAATGGGAAACACATAAAAGAGGGGTGTGAATAATCACAAACACAGCAACCATCACACACAGGCTGTCCTTGATATTAGAAAGGAGGTGTGCCCAGGTGATGGCAGTTCTTAAGATAATGGCTAAGTGGATGTAGTAAGCAGGATCTGGTTCATCCAGGGAGGGAATTTGTAAATATTGAACCATTTTCGGCCTCTGGGGCAAGTGGTCAGCACTCTTGGCTTTACAGGGACCAGAAACAGTAAGCAATAAAACCCTGGCCAAGGTGAACATCTGACATTCTTTGTTTCCTGACTAACTGGGAAAGTTGAAAACTGGACACTTTTGTACATGCAACCAGGAAATTAATGCTACCAGCATTCTGTTGGCTCTTGGCATAACTGAAGAGAATATTCTACTTACTCTTGCTCCAAAGGTTGGAGGCTAAGCATCAAGGTATTCTATCAGCAGATAGGCTTCAGCAGCTCACCTGCTGGGTCAAAGCCAAGCTAGGAATTGAGGTGCTCTTTCTTTCTGGTGCCCACACCTAGTCAGTACATTTCCCCTGAATATAACAGTCTCCATATGACCTCTTGCAAATTTCAATGTCACAGACTCCTGCACTCCTGTATGCTTATTTCTACCTGTTCATTCCTGGACAGCAGCAAAAGACTCCTAAAAGGCAAAATTCTTACCTCAATATATAGCATCAGGGTAGAGAGAAAATGCCCAGATAGGCTTTGTGGGGAAGCTAAAAATAAGGAAGACTCCAGGCACACATCACTTGCCTCTTTGTTATCCTGTGGTGAGTGATATACCTAGAGGGACAAGGCAATCTCATTAGTACAAGAATGACATCTGTTCTTACCTACTTCCATGTGATCTTACAACAGCAGCTAATATTTTTGATGTTTTAAAAGATTTTATTTATTTGAGAGAGAGAGAACAAGTGCACAAATGAGGGGGAGGGGCAGAGGAAGAGGAAGAAGCAGACTCCCTGATGAGCAGGGAGACTGACACAGGGCTCAAACCCAGGACCCTAGGCCGGAGCCGAAGGCAGACACTTAACCGACTGAGCCACCCAGGCGCCCCTAATGTTTTTAAAGCAAAAATCACGTTCTATTGCTCCTGGGTTTAAAACCCTCCAATTATTTCCCATGGCACTTGGAATTAAAAAATCCAAACTTGTCACCCTGGCTTATAGAGTGACTTGGTCCCTGCTGTCTGAGTTCATCTCCTACTCTCCCTCTTGCTTACTAGTCTCCACCACCCTGTCTGAACATCTGCTGTTCCATTCTAGACCTTTGCACAGATGTTTCCTCTTCCTGAGATGCTCTTACCCTGGTCTTCACTTGGCTGGCTCCCTGTTGTCATTTACTTATCAGTTTACATGTCACCTGCTCTGACCACACAGTCTAAGTAGCCACCCAGTCACCCTCTATCACCCAGACTTGTTTGAATTCTTTCATAGTCCTTACCACTGCCTGCTTTGGTTTTTTATGGTCTGGATTGACTATTGTCTTTTATTCCCGTATAAAATATAATCTCCAGGAAGATACGAATTTTTTTTTACTTGCTTACAGATGTATCCCCAGTAGCTAGAATAGCTTGGGACCCCAGAAGACACTCCATGAAGATTGTTGAATGTTCAAATGTTGTTAAAATAAATGTCCCACTGTCTCCGAAATGAATTACAAGGATGGCTAGCCAATTATGGTGATAACTGAAATGAAGAATGAAAACCAGTGTCCGTTATGCTCTTGGGACCAAGTCTTCTCTACAAGGCAGTTAGAGTTAGGAGCAGGAAGTCTCCAAGGCTAGATACTTTCATTAATTGAGCAAATATTTATTGAGTACGTAGCATGTTTGGGACTCTATGCCAGGCAATGGGTCTACAATAATAACAAAGAAAAACTCAGTTTCTGTTGTTTTGAGGCCCTCATGGTTGAGAGCTTGGAGCCATCAGAAGGGGAAAAGGTCTTTAATAGATGATTAAGTTTCTCAAGTAGATGCTAGGTGAGCTCCATGCCCTGAAACACTGACATAGCCTATTTTGAACATTGCTAGGGAATGGGAGTGCTCGGGAAGTAGAAATGGACTGTGTACCAAAGACTGATTGTTCACATTTTTGCTGTGAACACTTTGGGAATATAAAATGACAAATAGAATTTTGAAAATAAATACTTTAAAAAAGATGTGGAATGAGCTGTTCAAGAAAAGGGGGGAAATGCATCAAGTGTACTGGGATCTTTAACGCTGGCATATTACAACATATGCAACATTGCACATGCATGCAAATTATGTTCCCTTTCAGCTGAAGTTGGAATTACCTGATGACGAAGTTTTTCCTTGAGAAGACAGCTTCAGTAAAATTGGTAACATCAAGATGAATCTGAGGTTTGGAGCTCCACCTACAGTTTGTTTGAAGACTGGTAACTCCAATGCCAAGAAAAATTTCTAGTTGGGAAAATTAGTTCTTACGCACGCTTGGAAAGGTTTTTAATGTGTGTGTATTGTTACAATTAATTCTTAAATGTATACATAAGGGGTCAATTTAATTTTAGACATATTTTATTCCTTTGTTACTTGCTAGTTAGCTGTGAGTTTTATAATTTGGTTCCTAATAACTCAAAGCCTTTCCTTTTAGGTAAAATTGACATCTGAAGATTATAAATCTCAACAAGGTTTAAATGAGATAAGAAACTTTAGGACTATTTGGATTGGACACTTTAGGTTGAGCGATTTTATAATTTTATACTCAGTTTCCATATTTCTTTGCAAAAATACTGCCATATAACTAGGCACTATACCTTTGAACGGGAGATAAAAAATGGCATGCCACTATAATTATCCACTTTGAAAAATATTCATTCATTCATTCAATCTGCTAATATTTATTGTGTACTTACCATGTGCCAAACATTGCTCAAGGCCTTGGGCATGTATCAGTGGACAAAGCAGACAAACCCAAAAAACCATGCCCTCAAAGATCTTACATGTTAGTGATGGGTGAGAGAGTTTCATCATGTTAAACAAGTAGATTACATAGCATATTAGAAGATTCTAAGAGCTATGGGAGAAAAGGGAACAGATTGAAGGAAAGGAGAAGTATAGGGAGGCAGTTGCAACTTCAAATAGTGTGGTCAGGTAAACCCTCATTGAAAAAATTTGAGTGAAGATTTGGTGGTAAGAAGAGCAATCCAGGCAAGAAACAGCAAGTGCAAAGGCCCTGAGTCAGGAGCTTGCTTGTGTGCTTAAGGAATAATGAGGACCCAGAATGACTGGAATAGAGATGAGCAAAAGGGACCATAGTTGTAGGTCATGTAGGGTAGGGGTCAGCAAACTACCGTGTGACCTGTCTTTGTAAATAAACTTTTATTGAGACACAGACATGCCCATTTGCTCATGTATTTTCTGTGGCTTCTTTCATGCTACAACTGCAGAGTTGAGTAGTTGAGACAGAGACCATCTGGCCCACAAAGACAAACATGTTTACTGTCTGGCTCTTTATAAAAAATGTTCATTGACCCTTGATGTAGGTAGGACCATATAAGCCATTGTAGGGACGTTGGGTTTGATTAGGAAAAAACTGAGGAGCCATGAGAGGGTTTTAACAGAAGAAAGACAGGATCTGACTTGTGTCTTGAAAGGATCATTATAGTGATTGTGTTGACAAATTTTAGAGAGGCAAGGGTGGGAGCCGAGAAGCCAGTTTGGACTATGTTCACAAGGTACACTGGGGTGCCCCCAGGTTCCCATGGCAAATTCGCCAGGCGGTAGCAGGATATTTTAAAGTTTTTAAGGACCCACAACAATATTGACATCTGTCAGATACCGTGTGAGCTTCCAGCTAGTAGATGGTTCACAGTTTCAACATTAGGTCATGCTGCTTTCCTTTCAGTGCTGCCATGTCTTTGTGAAGCTGGGTTCTTGGCAACACCTGTACTAGAAAGTCAGAACTCTTTGAAAATCAATGTGGGGCAGGAAATGAGGCTGGCAGTGTCCAATTTCACTCCAAGGTTTGAGATGTCGTGCAGTGCCCAACTCACACACTCTCCATTAGCAAGTAACTGTGGTTATTTAAGAGTGAAATAAAAATATGTTTTCTTTTCATTTATAGGTATTATTTTCCAAATGTCTGCTTGGTTCTTGGAGCATTGTATTATTGTACAAGGTACTGTGTCACCGAAACATTTTTCCTGTGGCCGCTGTAATGAATCGCCACAATCTGGTGGCTTAAAAAAAGCAGAAATTTCTGTTTTCACAGTTCTGGAGGCCAGTCGGAAATCAGTGTCACTGGGACAAAATGAAGGTGTAAGGAGGCTATACTCCCTCCAGAGGCTCTGGGGGAAGATTCCGTTCCTTTCGTCTTGCAGCTGTGGTGGCTGCTGGCGGCCACACTCCAATCTTTGCTTCCATAGTCACCTTGCTTTCTCCGCCGCTGTGTGTATCAAATCTCCTCTGCCTCAATCTTATAAGGACACATGTGATGGGCACCTGGCTGGCTCAGTCGGTGGAGCATGGGACTCTTGATCTGGAGGCTGAGTTTGAGGCCCCACACTGGGCATAGAGAGTACGTAAATAAATACATACATACATACATACATACATAAAAGGACATATGTGATTGCATTTAGGGCTCACCTTGCTAAGCTGGGATAACTTCTCCATATCAAGATTCTTAATTAATCACATACCCAAGGATCTTTTTTTCTAAATAACGTAGTAATATATACAGGTTTCAGGGATTAGGACCTATCTCTTTGGATGGCCATTATCCAGCCTACTACAGGCATAAATACTTAGTACATTTTTGGCACCTACTTACTTAATAAATGGGACTGTGGGCTATTTCTTTGAGCCTGTAGGTGAGACACCAAGGATTCGGTGAATAGAGAAAGTTTGGGAACCTCCAGGTTAGGAGGCTCTGCCAATAATCCAGGCAGGAAATGACAGGAGCTTGGACTTGCATAGAAAGGGAGAAAAGTGGTCAGAAGCAGACAAGGTCTAGATATAATTTGAAGGTAAGGCCGCTGGAACTTGCTGATGTTCTGGATGTGTGATTGGTAGGGAAAGAGAGGAGTCAAATGACTGAGAAGCCTCCTTACACTTTTTCCGGAAAAAGTATTACTATGACCTGAGATGAAGAAAGCGCTGCATGGACCAGATATTTTGCTGGAGAGAGGAGGGCAGACTGGCAATTCCATGTTGCCTGTGTTTAGAGAAGTAGATACAAAGAAAAGAAAAAAGGGAAGGAAAAGATGCACATTCCTCACCGGGGCCTGCCTACAGACCCTCCACCGGCCCACGGGCTTGTTCTACCTCTCATGGTGGTCACATGGCTCTCCACCCATGAGCCTCTTAGAGGTTATTATGTTTTGACTTCTTATTCCAACATGGACTGAGCAAATACAGACATGAGACTCCATGTTAGACAGAGGAGACTCAGAAAGCCTCAGCTGAGCCAGAGTCCTAAAGAGGATAGGGCAAATGGGGCTCTGCTTTCAGGAACTGAAAATTACAGAACCCCCAAATGTAAAATAATTATGTCAAGTGGTGGAGTGGAATTTCGGACAGATGGAGGCAGCAGCATCATTTTTGAATCTCCCCAAATCCTCTCTTGGAAATAGAGGGACCAAAACCAAATGCCCATGGGTAGCATTTACCATAAAATTAGAAACCCCCCAAACAAGGGGGTGGGTGTAATGTAAGCCCGAACAGGTTTTTTTGTTTTCGTTTTGTAGTGCAAGTGCCTGACTTAAGTTTTGATTGCTGTGTGATTCATTTCAGCTTCCCCTTCAAAGATAGCTATCTCCAATAAACACAGTGCTAGCCACAGGCGGGATAAATAGCCAGGCCACCCTTCCCCCAACTGAGGCTCCTTTGATTTAGAAATCTTGGTCGATTTCAGTAACCGACCTTTTGGGCCACTTGTCTTTTCTTTCACCTGAAATTCCCACTCCTATGTTTTAAATTCACTACTAAGAAATGAGCCCTTGAAACCTTTGGCTCCCACCCTTGACCCAATAAAAGCAGAACCCCCTGGCCCCAGCGTTCTGTCTCTACCTTGCTGTGGGGGCCCCAGGTATGCTGTGTAATTTCCAGGTCTTGTAAGTAATAAACCTCTATTTTTTTTCAAACTTTCCTGATGGTTGTTGCTAAAGGACTTGAAATCATAGTACGAACCAGAGGGCTGCTCCAACCACATTGGTTATTGATGGGCTGAGCCCCGCACAAAACAGTGGGACAGAGCGCCACCCACAGGCACAGACCTGCTTAGTTGGGGTGTCTGCACGAGAAGCAGGGGTAGTCAGGAGGACGTATCTGATGGCCTGGAGGGCAGGAGGACTTCAAACTGCCAGCAGGCATTCACTCAGCTGGTGGGCCGATGTGAGAACAGCAGCTGAGACCCGGAGGGGTCTTGTTCACCCACATAGTGGCTCCGTGCAAGGTGCCCCAGAGAGTGTCTAAAGGACTGGGGTGTTTTTGCCCCCTCTGTCTTGACACTGAGCAGCCAGAAGCCTTTTCCAGAGGAGAAGCTTCTCACAGAACATCAGACACAAAGGGAAATGTCTTGATAAAAGTCTGGGGAAGGGTACAGAGCCAGGAAACCTCAGAAAGCAAGCTGCCATGTTTTTGAATACTACATCTGAAAAACAACAACGACAACCCAAAAAACAAATTCCGTGAAGTTAGAAAAGTGGGTCCTCAACCACAACTCCTTTTCAAAGTGCATGAACACTGATTTCACTTAAAACATGAACAAAAAAGGATTGAGGTCTGGTTCTACAGAAAGGTAGTATAGGGTCTGTCTCCATCGGATCGGATGGCGGGCCCCCAAATGGGGGGCGAGGATCGGGTGGAAGCTGGTGGCGGGGGTGGTGAAAGGATTCACCTGAGGCAGAACAAAGGAAGGAGAAGTTCCCGCAAGGGAACAGGGAACAGGACAGCAGACGGAGGCTGTCTGCGAGGAGACAGTGGGTGGCGCTGTATTTAAAGCAGGAAGGTGAGGAGGGATGGGACATAAATGGAATTTTCCCTTTTATGCTAACTGTGCCTGCCTGTAAGTAGCCCATTGGTTAGTTAGGGCCTGTGGCTATTTTGAGGTGGGCGCCGGAGGGGCCCCCCGTCTATCTAGCCACGTGGCCGCTGTGGCCCTTCTGCATTCCATCGCTCCAGCCTGTTTGCCTAAAAGCAGCCTCTGCAGGTAGCATAAGGAAATGAGAATAAGGACCAAAATAGCATCCCCTCAGACAAGGAAAGCAAGTCCGAAAAGAGAGGCCCACAAAACAGATCAAAATCGGAGCACGCTATTTCAAAACACGCTAAAAGACATTTGAGGACACAATGCAAAAGATGAAAGAATATGGGGGCGAGGGAGGGAAGGGGAAGTTAATATCTAACGGCTCCAGGTTTCTCTTTGGAGTGATGAAAGAGCTCTGGAAATGGTAAAGGGCATTTTGGGTTTTGTTGATCTATTTCCGTGAGAAAGTTGGGGAGATTGAAAAACTAGGCTGCTGCCTCCGTCTTTCTGGAGTCCTGCTCAATTTTTGGACACAATTATGTTAAATGTGGATGGTGCTGATTGTGGCACCACGTCAAGGGGGGAACATAATGCCGCTGAGTTCTATACTTAAAGATGGTTACATGGTCAAGTTTGTGTTATGTGTATTTTACCATAACAAAACAACAAAAAAAAGATGAAAGAACAACATAAATCAGAATTCGGTGAGATGAAAGAGCTCGGGACAGAATTAAAAATAAAATAAAAAATATCAGAAATGAAGACTTAAATTAAAAATAACACAAGAGTTAATGAACATCATGGGTAATGACTTAAGAGAAACGAGGAAAGTAGGAAATTTTTAAAAATCAAAAAGAAGGTAAAAAGAATTATAGAGAAATGGTTAATATAAAAGATTGGCCAAGGGCACCTGGGTGGCACAGCGGTTGAGCGTCTGCCTTCGCCTCAGGGCGTGATCCCGGTGTTGTGGGATCGAGCCCCACATCAGGCTCCTCGGCTATGAGCCTGCTTCTTCCTCTCCCACTCCCCCTGCTTGTGTTCCCTCTCTCGCTGGCTGTCTCTATCTCTGTCGAATAAATTAATAAAATCTTTAAAATATATATATATATATATATTTATATATAAAAGATTGGCCAAAAAGCCAGGATAATTCTGAAAAGAGTAATTCAAATACATATAAGAATTTAGTATGCTATAAAAGTAACATTACAAATCAGTGGGACCAATTAGTCAAAACACTGTGATATATACATGTTGAGACATAAATAATTTCTCTGGAGGGATTCACAGTGTGGCAAAAGGAGATGTCTCTAGGGGGGCAGGGAAATGGGCAGCTGGGTATTTCTATTGAATACCTTTTGTACCTTGTCCTATCAGGTGAATTTATTACCTCTGAAGTCTGACTGCCTGAGTTCAAACCCCAGCTCCCCCAATTGCTAGCTCTTAACCTTGGGCAAATTCTTGACACTCTCCAAGCCTACCTCATTATCGGGTAAATGGAGTGAATAAACTCTCAATAAATGTAAAATACTAGTGGGAACAACCCAAATATCCACCAACTGATGAATGATTAAACAAATGTGGTAGAGCCATTTGATAGAATATCACAGTCCTAAAAAGCAATGATGTAGACACACTACAACACGGATGAACTCTGAAAACATTATGCTAAGAGGTCAGACACAAAGGTCATGTATTGTATCATTTCATACATATGAAATGGCCAGAGAAGGCAAATCCAGACAGACAGAAAGCAGATCCCCGGTTGCCAGAGGCTGGAGGGAGGAGGGAATGAGAAGTGACTGCTAATGGTGGAGTGGGTTTCTTTTTGGGGTGATGAAAATGTTAAGGGTTAGATAACGGTGATGGTTGCGCAAACTTGTGAATGTACTAAATAACACCGAATTTACCGTCTCAAAAGGTAACTTTCATGGTATAATAATTATATCTCAAACAAAATAATTTTTAAAATGCGGAGTACCAGTTTTCCCACGCTGATTTTCCGCAGTCCCCGCCTCTCCCCTCCCCTCCACCCCCGCTCCCCTCCGTCCCCCTCCCTTCCCTCCAGCTGCCCACCAGGTCCCAGGCAGCACGTCTAGAGCACCGGCGCCTGCGTGCTGCGGCTGTTGGCGCGCTACCCAGTGCGCTCCCGGCGCCCGGCGCCCGCGGCCCTTACCCTGCGGTGAGGGACCCCTCCTGCGGACTTTTCTCATGCGCTTCGGTTCATCGTGTTTAGAGAAGACTGCACGCGCCAGGGTCGATGGAGGACGACCTGACAGGCCCCTCAAGTTAGCATTTAGGTCCCTCCAGAAGTTTGATCTGGACCACCGGTAACCGCCGGACGCTGTGCTTTGAAAGCCGGGTTGCCCTCCTACCGGCGCTTGCAAATACTGAGGACGTCGGAGCCTTACAGGCCTCAGGAAGCCTTGTTCCTCTGCCTGCAGCGTGATCTAAGCCCGTTGCTGAGTCTCGCCCGTCAAGTGGCACAGCGGGACTGGCCTTCCGTGTGGTCGCGCAGGTTCACCGGAGCAGTGCGTTCGCAGGCCTGGTGCACAGGTGTTTTAGGAAGCGGTGATTTATAGCCCAGGCCCCGTTCTGGATGGCCCTCCAGCGGCAACAGATCCCTTTGCTAGGCTGTTATCAGAGGCCCCCTGGGTAAATGTGAGCCCTTGCCATCCATCTGATAGATTGCTCTGTGATTTGTACTTCCCTTACCCAACCATTATCCTACACGGATGAGGCAACCGAAACCTTCTGGAGGTGTCCCTGGAGTCTCCTGTTTTCAAAAAATCCCTATCTGGTGGACGTGGGCTATAGGGCCAGCCTCCGTGAAAGGCTTTACATTTTTCCTAGTCAACCAAGACTCATCTTCAGTCATCTTCAAGTCTATTCAAAATGTATTCTTTTAGGCCTAACCTCAGACCCTGATTCTGCCATTTCCCCCACTCCTCCCTTTCATAAACCCATACAATCTCTCTGCCCTTTTGGCCTTTCTAGGCCTAGACCAAGTTCCTTCCTCTTTTCTTCTTACCTTTTTCCCCTCATTCTCCCATCCAACTTCCGGTTCTTTCTTTCTCATGCATCCTTTGATTCCCACCCCACCAAAGAAAAACCACAGTTAATAGCATCTCAGAACTCAAAAGGCTTCTTTATTTCTAATCTACTAATTATATTTATTATGTTTTATTAAGTCTTAAAATAAATGCAAATAAATAGAGAAATTTATATCTATCTATCTATATATGAATAAACAGCTGGTACCCAGAGTGGTACCAACAATCCTAGCACCTCTTATATTGCATAGCCATAGTATCGAGCAATTTCCATATCTTTTTCCCGCTCAATGAAAAACTGCACTTTACCCAAAGAGGTGTATTTGGCAGCGTTCTCGCGCTCTTGCTGAGCCTGCCTCTTCATGGCCTCCCGCTCTGGCCTCTGCTCTTTTGTGATGGGCTTGGACATTACTGGCTCAGGAACATTGGGTTTCCTCCATGGGATTGGTTGAAAGCTGAAGTCTTGGAGTAGAAATTGGGTTTGAGGTTTGGGTGGGGACTGGAGCTTGGTCACAGCAGTGGGAACCGGCTCCCGCTGGAGAGATGTGCAAGATGATGTTTTGTAGGGTGCAGGCCTAGAGGCAGCAGACTGCGGGACACTAGGCCGGGTAGGGTTGGTCAAACCCGGTCGGGTCAGATTGGTTGAAATTGGCCGAGTTGGTCTGGCAGGACCTGTGAAGGAGGCAGGAGGCAGCCGGGATGAACTGACTGCAACAGGTTGAGCTGAGCTAGTAGAACCAGGCCGGGCAGGGTAAGCCACGGCAGAGCGGTGGGAGGCCAGAGACTGTGGCCTCCGAGGAACAGGTCGAGCTTGAGGCTTCTCCAAGGTTGGAAAAGGCAAAGGCACCAACTTGACCTTCCCAGGAGGTGGCAGCTCATACTGGGATGGAGACGGACACTCTCTGTCAGCACCTCTGTCTTGTTTCTGGGCTTTGACTTGATTTTTCTCAGGCCCTTTACCCTCACGTGGGGTATCAAGCCATGGTTTGATAGCTGGGGATGGCTGGGCATCTTTCAGGTTGCTGGAGTTTACCAGGGCCCGGGAGGAAGACAGTCCCGTTTTCTTATCACTCTTCTTCCCCAGTGCATGAAAAACCTGCACAGACTCCAGCATGTGCATGCCTAGGCAGCTTCGAGGCTTCTTAAAGGTCTCTTGGCTAAGCTCGGGTTGATTTTTCTTCCGCTTCATCTTGGGAATGGTTGGCTTCTCTTCTGCCTTGACTTTGTTCCCTGACTGCTTACTCTCTTCAGCTTTCTTGGGGTTGTTTTCTCTGGTCCTTTTGGTCTTTTCCTGCCCATGGCTCTTAGTTTTGCTGCTCCTGCTGGATGCAGCTTTCTGAGATTTGCTGTTGGAATGTTTGGCTGGGTTCGCAGGAGGCCTGTCGCTGTCTGCAGCATTGCAAATAATCACTTCTTCCCCTAACAGGCACTCTGGGTTCTTTGCCTGGATTTTGGTCTTGGGAGCACCGTTGATAGGCTCAGTGGCTTTATGTTTGTTCTTCCTGACCTGATCAGAGGGAGCCTTTATGACACTTGACTTTTCTTGCACCTGATTCAACTTGATGACTCTGGTATCTTTGGCTTTGATCACCTTGGGACCTTTGGATTGATCAAGGTCTTTCAAGGAATTAAAGAGCTGGGGAAGATGAATGTCCTCCACCAGTGTAGTGATGTCTGCCAAACCACCACTAGATTCAATCCCATTTTCAAGGGTCGCTTGGTCTTCAAGACTCAGGGTATTTTTTCCCAGATTGGTGTTTTCAGAAGCAGGCTGCTCCTCCTGGCCGAGGGGATCAATGCAGGCCAGGAGCTGGTGAATATCAGGAATTTCTAAAGGGAGGAGTGGAGGATCTTGGTTTTCTAGTGGGATCTGGTAGGCATCCAGAGGCTTTGAAAGCTTGGTTTTAATATCATCCAAATTCTTATTCTCTATTTGTTCTTGGCTTGGAGCTGGAGGCAGTGCCAGGACATTACTAGAACTCTGGATTGGAGCTATCATTGAGATGTCACCAAACTCGGGTGGTGGGTTACTTTCAAGTATCTGGATATTTCTGCTACTGCAGGACTTGGGGAATTCTGGAGTTTGTGGCAGACAAAATGTCTGACTTGGAGGTTGCAATCCCAGGGAAGTCTCCATCCCCAGGGAAGTCTCCATCACTACAAAGGAATCAAGGAAAAAGACAGTCCCTGGTAAGTGAGATGCGCTCTCTGGACACTAACACAGAAATCATGCACCTCCCAGCAATGGGCAGGGCAGCGGTACCAGCTTTTCCTAAGGATCAAGGACAGCACCGTGTGCTAGGAGAAATAAGAGATGACTTCTAGTTCTTATAGGTGATCATTTGATGTCATTGGCTCTTGGTTTTCTTTGTATTTTATAGAGTTGTTATAAGTCAAATAAGAAGTAAAAGTGATTTTTATATTACGAAATGTTTAACAAAGCCTAGCATTCTCATATAGAGTCACTTCAAGTCTCTTCCCTTTCCTTAGAGAATAAGAATACTTCACACCATGGATTGGGAGAGAGAATGGAGCTCTTCCTGATAAAATATGTAAGCGAGGGTAATTCTTAGCCTGCTTGCTTTGGACAGGATCTCAGAATGCGAGGTCTTAAATCCGGGTGTAAATTAAGTGAGGGAAACTTAAACTGGTAAGAGTTCTGAAATGCTTTCCAAAGAGACTGAAGCAATAGCTCAGGGAGGGAGTTCATTACCATGTGGTAGTACAGGGAGGCTGACCGGGAGGGCAGTGAAAAGTGTGGTAGCTCTTCTATAGTCTTGGGGTTCCTGTACCTGTGGCATAGCTGGCCACTAGAGCGTGCCACCTACCCGCCTCTACGTAGTGTTCTTATACGGAGTCTGAAAGTGGAGAGCACCAAGCGAGGGTGGTGGTTATTAATGTCTCAGGACTTCAGTTCTGCCTGTCTGTGGACTCAGTACCTCTCAGCTGCAGATTTGACCCTACTTTTGAATGCTGACCTTATTTGTCTCCCTCTTGCTATTTCTACTCACCTTGAAAACTTGCCTCTGTGATGGGTTGAGCAGACACAGAGTAGTAGATTCCAGAGGCGGAGGCTGGTGGTAGGACGTTTGTGGGCTGAACCTCCTTTAGCACCATCACCATTTCTGGTTGAGGGGCAGAGGCCCTACCTCCCACGTATGACACAGAGCCATAGGACTGCAGGCAGGGGCCAAGTTCTCCAGACAGTAGAGGCCCCAGTGTGCCTTGATTATAGTAATACACCTGGCTTCCTTCCTGGTAAGGAAGTGATAGGCTATGTCCTTGACTTGGAATATGAGATGGTGTTCCCTGAACAAGGCTGGCAGAAAGCGATGGATACAGAGGGACCATGTTATTGGCCTCTGAAGTTTTATCATACGGGGCTGCCATAGACATGGAAGACACAGCTGTGTCCTGGTCAATGACAGTCACGGTGAAGTCTCCGAGGGAAGATGACTTCTTTTCAGTACTTCCTGTGACATCCCACTCAAAAATCCCAGGATAGGAAGCAGCTGATGTGGAGATCTGGCTCTGGCCAGTTACTCCAGACAGCATAGTTGTACTGGAATGTTGGTAAAGGTAGGCACTACCCATGAGTGGCTGGAAGGAGGTGCCAGAAGCTGATGGCAGTAGCCATGCTGAACTGACCGCTGGAGCAGAGACTCTGGAGAAGTTGCAGACGCTTCCTGTCAGGGAAGCTGCATTGCTCACCACAGGGAGGGAGAGCTGCAGAGAGTTTGGAGTTCCAAGTAAAGTTGGATTTTGGAAATTTTCTGTAGGGAACAAGAGGGTGATGAAAAATCAGGGGGATGGATCAATTCTCACTGCTTGAGGAACAGCATTATCTTAAATTTGTTGCTACCAGGAAGACTCGGATACCAACACTTGCTGAGATACCCAAACTCAAACCATGTAGGGTGGTGGTTAGGGGCTGGAGCACTCTGGTCGGTACTCTTCTGTAGTCACCGCCCGTGCTCCCAGCTTGGGCCCAGGTGTGCAGAAGACCCAGGTCTTCTCCATGCCTTCTCCCTGCTCTAGCTTTGCCTGGAGCCTGCACCAGCATCCACTCGCACACTACTTCCTAGAAGGAAGCGTTTCAGCATTCGGAGGGCCTCAGAGAGCCTCTGTTCCCACACTCTCATTCTACGACGGACAGAACTGAGGCTCAGGGAGGTCACATCGACGTGTTCAAGTTCTCCCATGATGTTAGGCCTATTACCAGGTTACAGAGCCTAAGTATCATGACTTCTTGCCAGGACCCTGCTCTGAGCATTACACTGCCAGAAAACCAGGTGAAATGCAACTAATATAGACTTTTTCTCCCCCCACAAGAGAACAGTACAGCTATGACCATTGTAACTTCAGTGTCTTGTTTTGCTCATGCAGTTCACACGCTATTACCTAGAGTTCACATACAGCTCAGTCCAGCTGGTAAATGTAAAGAGTTCCTCTTGGGGTGCCTGGCTGGCTCAGGCATGTGACTCTTGATCTTGGGGTTGTGAGTTCAAACCCCATGTTGGGTATGGAGACTACTTGAAAATAAATTCTTTTTTAAAAGAAAAAAGGGTCATTCTTACCCTTTTAAGCCTGGTTTCTAATCCTGCCTCAAAATGACTACCTGAGAGTAAGTTTCTCAAGAAGTGCTTTTTGAAAGAAAAAAGTTACTTAAACTCTGAGCTTTAGATTACTCATCTATAAAGTGGTTATAATGATAATAATAATGGAAATAATTCTTATATGAATAAAATGGTACATACAGTTTTTATATTTATATGAAGGAAGGTATAATATGTTCTGGAAAGACAGAAAATCATGAAAAACATATATTACAGAATTAAGAAGAAATATATAGATATTAGTGAAAACCAGGATAGGTAGCAAGACTCAAAGCATAAGTTCACTAATAGATGAAGTTCTGTATCATACATGCAATATGGTGGAAGCGAATATTGCCTACCGTATTTTGCTGAACACTACTAACCAAAACACGAATAGCCCACAATAGAAGGTGATTTTGAATGAGTTCCTAGCCAGCGCATACAGGGAAGATATATCAATAAAAATTGCCTAATGAGCAGCAAATGCCATAAATGTGAACATATAGGTAGTCACAATTTTTGTAGACAAATATTTCAATAAAATCTGGTACAGAGCAGAGAGGGAAATAATAAGTGTAAAGGAATTCCATTATTGTGCTCATTCACATTTTTCTGAATATTACCCAGCAAATAACAGGTACTAGGTGTAGTAGAAATATATATTTCAACTGAACTCTACCTCTGAAACTAATAATATACTCTATGTTAATTAATTGAATTTAAGTTAAAAAAATAAAATCAGAAGAAAACAATGAAAAAATAGAAATATGTATTTCAATATAATCATAAAACAAAAGAAAGAACACTTAAAAAGCATCATGAAGATTTTTATATTCATCCAAAAATATATTTTAATCGTTTTCAACATCCAGGAAAATGTCACCCTCAAAACCGAAAAAAGCCATCATCGCTAAAATCAAATTAAAAATTTTTGTGAATGTAGGACAACCCAAAGGACTCCACAAAATCATTTTAGATAAATGTGGAATTAGAGACGTGGGGCTTGACTTTTTCTTTTCTTGTGAGGTTGCTAACTGAGATCTAAAAACAGATGTGTGCCCTCTGTGTTGGGAAGAAAATAACGGCAGAGTCAAAAAGCAGCCTTATGATTCAGTGTAGGAGGTGCCAATTTTTAAACAAACTTAGTCTGATTTTTAATAGGCAAAACATCTACATAGCTTAAAGACCAAAATGAAATGAAACTGAAAATTCTGTTTCTTCCAGCCCCCGAGACAGCCTGTTGAATTAGTTGTTTTTTGATAGGAAGCATCCTTTCTATATTATATCTCTAAAATGCTTACATTTTAAACTGTTAAGTGCTGTCTGTGTTCAGGGAGGCAATAACAGAACCCAGCAACGGAGTATGACTTCTCTGTAAGCTGCTTTTCCTAGTGATGCCCTGTTCTGGCCTTCCTTTCCTGCCTCATTTATTAATGGAAGTGTTTGCTAAAATCAACTTTGTTTTGCCCTGCTCTAAGCAGATTTCACCTTATGCTCTTTCTGCTTTAATTTAAAATCTTTGGTTCCTTCAACATTCCATCCTAAACTACCTCTTTTATTCCTTGAGAGCTCCTCTGTGTTCTTCCTCTTCATTCTTTTAAATTTTTTTTAAGATTTTATTTATTTATTTTGGAGAGAGAGAATCAGACTTCCCGCCGAACATGCAGGGAGCCTGATGCAGGGCTTCATCTCAGGAGATCATGAGCTGAGCCAAAGGCAGACGCTCAACCACTCAACTGCTCAACCGACTGAGCCATTCAGGCGCCCTGTTCCCCCTTCATTCTTACATTTTCTCCTTCCCCTTGGTTCCTGTTGGCCTGTGCTGAGGGAAACAATCCTGAACTTCCTCACCTTTGAAGACTTGCCTCCTTAGAGCCCACTCTTCTCCATCCTCTTTCCCTGCTTTCCCTTTTCACCCACGCTAGGTAGAAAACTTCACATCACGTGACTATGACTTACTGAACAGCACTAAATTTAAAATACTACAGTTGAAATATTAGTGGAGGGACCATTTCAGATGAAACATCTTGGTAAATATTGTTAGTTTTCTACGTAACCTAGGTTTTCTCTCTTTCTGTTGAAACACTCTCAAGAAGTCTCTGATTTCATTTTCTCCATGGGTGCCCTTTCAGACTCAATATTAGAAAAGAAAGGGACCAGAGACAACAACCAATCTAACATCCTAACATATCAGATGAGGAAAAAACAGATTTTGTGATCAATGACTCGTCCAAAGTCACACAGCTAGTAAATGCCAAAGTCAAAACTGAAATGAGGTCTCCGGATTTTTAGTTCAATACTTTCCCCCATTATTCCATGCTATTTTGAATCTACAACTAAATTTAGGGGCAAAAAAATCCAATAAAAAACTTTTAAAAGTTTCATTCCTTACCAGACATGGTCAGAGAAGAAGAGGAAACATCCACTGCAGAAACAAGGGATGAGGAGCTGATACTAGAGGCTGTCGGAGTGGCTGAAGCCAAAGAGTGCATGTGTCCAGTACGAAGGTCACTGGTCACTGGTCACTTGCGATGATCCAAATTTATTTACAGACAACTCCATGGAAACCCCAAGATTCTACCAGGTGGTGGTAGGTTTGGTGGGAGAATGATGTCACAAAGCAGGCAGTTTAAAGGTATGAGGGAGCCAATGGGGAGGTCCGATTCCCAACAAGAAGACGGGATTGGGTGGAAGGAGGGATAGGAGAGCTAAGACAATCCTAATCCTACAAGACAGATGTGATAGCTCACTTTCCCCAGACTCTTATGTTAGGGAAATCATTTCAACGTTTCTTAGAGTTGTTCATTAATATAATTAGCTAATAGTTATTTATATTCTATATATATTTTATCTTGTGTTTTCTACATTTATAATTATATATAGTTAATTAACATCCTTAGAGACAAGGGAAAGGCACATCTAGGTTGGACAGTTACAGATGTTCTGAAATATTAGTTGATCTGATTAATGAACTTACTGCAGCTTTCAAGGAGCAGAGGAAGAGATTAAAGAGCTCTTTTGGTAACTTGGTTAAAGAACAGGGTGAAGTTCCTTGAATGCACATTGTGGGGAACGATGTGGTGCAGGCTCTTCTCTTTCAGTTTCTTCTCCTCGAATCCTAACTTTCTTGGACTGGGCTGGGCTGGGCCAGGTTGGACTTAGATCTCTCTTCTCCTCTCCTTCATCATAGGCATTGTTTCTGGGACAAGCCTTGACGTTGCATTCTTACACTCATGGATGTTACTTCTGGTCAACTTCCAGCAGCAGGAGTTTTCTTTTCAGTGCCTGACGCTTCCCCAAATGAATTCTGCCCTTTAGAAGCAAATACCAGAGAGCTGGAGGACACAGCTGATTGCAGATCTTTCCTTTTCCAGCATTTGGTTGCAAGTCTTTTGCCCATAATTTGCTGCCTCTGGCTCTTTGGGCCACAGGGGCATCCTGCCATCCTGTTCTTTTATAGGTAAGAGGTGTTGGTGGCATTCGGGATACTTTCCCTTTTTCCTTCTCACTTAAGTGTATCCAGTGTGGCAGTTACTGTAGCCTCCGCCCCCCTTGCAAACAGCCACTGTAGAACCTTGGGCCTCTAGGATTCTCTGCCTGCCATGCTTGGGTGCAGGTTCAGACAAAATGAAGAGGAGAATAGTTAGAGAAAGAAGAGGACATTCATTGAGAATAGGGAACATGAAGAGTGAAAGAGTACAGGAAAAAAGAGATTCATGTGGATTTTTAGTTTCTGTGAGAAGCAAATTGACACTGGGACACCTGGGTGGCTCAGTCGGTTAAGCATCTGTCTTCGGCTCAGGTCATGATGCTGGGGTCCTGGAATTGAGTCCTGCATCCCGCTTCTCCCTCTTCCTCTGCCTGCCGCTCCCCCTGCTTGTGCTCTCTCTCTCTCTCTCTCTCTCTCGCTAACAAATATATAAATAAAAGCTTGAAAAAAAAAAAGAAAGAAGTAAGTTGACACATTTTGGCCTCATTTTGTATTAACAGAACATATAAACTTGTTCATATACATATAAATGTAAATTTATATTTATATATTAGTATAACTTTGACATAACAATTATAATATTGATTCATATGTAACATATTGATAATATATAACATATATTTTAGTATTTAATATCTTATAGTCATTAAATTATTTATTTATGCAGCTAGATAGTGCAGCAACCACCATGAATTCTGTAAAGAGTATAATCTTAAAATATATTTTTTCCCTTTTTTGTCCTATTGTCACCTTTATATCATTGATTGGTATGTTTGTAGAATATAGGTGTTTTTTTTAATTTAAAGATTTTACTTCAGTATTTGTCAGAGAGAGAGAGACAGAGAGAGAACATAAGCAGGGGGAGCAGCAGACAGAGGGAATATCCTGCCTAGGTCTGGATTTTCTTGTATCAACTAGAACTGAGTTTGTTGTGTCTTTTAGCACATTGGAAGTGCAAGACCAATATACCTTTTGTAGTTTCTGATAGATTTAAGTCACCTTTTACATATTATCAAATCCATAGATATGTGCACCATTCATCTTTTTCTTGGCCACTACATGCCTATTGAATATTTTTTCATAAATTCCTAAAGAATATTTTATGATTGAGCACCAAATTTGAATGTATCTAATTGTAAGTTTGCAAATGTGCTGTGCTACCTTAAATCTTTTCTTTTTCCAATAGCAACTTGATAATATTGAGCTGTTTTACATTATGTGTAAGTTTTCAGAATTGTAAATGCTTGTAGATTTAAACTTAGTTAGAATATGACTGTCCCAGAAATGTTAAAGCTAGTGATCTTTTTACCCATTCATTTAATCATGTATTCAATAACTCTGATCTTTCTCTGTTTGTCCAGATCTCAAAGGGTAAAGACTAACAGTGTATATAAAATACTTTCAGAAATTAGAAACTAAAAAATACAAATAACAAAAAACCCCAGCTATTATAGCCTGGAATTAGTACTCTATTCTGCTTTCAGTCCTACTGTGGGACATGCTGTCCTTTGCTGTTCCACATATAGCAGAAATTCAGCTTTTCTAACAGGTACAGATCCCTATCCCTGATACTGTGTGGAAATCTTAGACTTCAGCTTCTACTCTTATCTCTCTTAGTTATTTTTTTGTTTTTTCTAGAACCTAAATACCTACTGTCAACCTCTAATGTGAAACCTGGTGCATGATAATAATTCAGTAATAATTTCACTGTGAGTGGGAGTGCAGGCTGATACAGGAGGGTAGTGAGGCACTATTGTTCAAAATGTTAAGTCTACATATCCTTCATTCCAACAATTCTACTTCTAGGGATGTAGATATAGACATATACATATTTCAGGGCATTCACATTGCAGCCTGTCTGTAACAGAGAACAAAAACCTGAAAACAACTAAAAGTCCATCAACATTGGACTGGTTATATAGATTATGTTTCTTATAATCAATGAAATACTATGCATACCAGGCATTAAAAAGAATAGAACGGAAGTATGCATAAATTGGGAAAATCAGTATCCAAGATAGATTGTAGGATACATATACTATACTGCTTTTGTATAAAATATATGTCCATATGTGTACAAATATTTATATATGTATTGAATAAGTATGAATGTGATCAGTTGGAAAATATCTGGAAGAACCACACAAGGAACTGGAGAAGTGGGACTGAACTTTCTTTCTTGTACTATTTGAATTCAGAAGTGTGCGTACGTGCTCATTGAACCTGTGCTACTGGCCCCCAGCTTAGGAGGGCGCTGTAGTTTCCTGACTCCGGTTTAGTAATCAAACTACAGCCAGCCAGCGTAGTGACGTCATCACGACTGCCGGTGGCGCATGCGCAGTAGTAAAGGGCCTGGGAACTGCTTGAGTTGCTGCCTACCTGCTTCCGGTCCGGGTTCTTGTTTTGGCACCGAGGGCGCTGGGCTGGCGGCTTTGTCGCTCTTGCCGTCGGGTGGGCGGCATCTTGCGGCCCAGATGAGCCAGTGGCATCATGCCCGCGGCGGCTGGGGCCAGGGACGCGTGTTCTCTGGACGTAGCTCAGCCAAGAAGAAGCGCGGAAACCACGTCCCGGAAAGGTAATCTACTTTGGCCCCTGGGCGTGGCCCTGCAGCTCGGAGCGCCTGGGCCTGGGCTCCATCTCTTGTGGTCTCTACCTGCCCCAGTCCCCGGCGAACGCTTGGCCGGTCGACCGCCCGAGCTGGGAGGCACTGATGCTCTCGCTGCTCCGCCCACAGAATCTGAGCATCTGTGAGGTTCTGATTTTTCCCCCATTCTGTTAAAAGCGAGGCTGGCCATTGCTTTTCCGGTAAAATGCAGATGGACGGCTTTTTAAGGTGGGACTGCCAGTGTTGGGGACACTCCTTAATTACCAAATTGGAGTCTCCCTCAATTCCTCGAGCTTTGTTATTTTGGCACAGCAAATATGACTCATAAGAACCAAGTTCGAGTGAAAAAAACCCACCAGGACATCCGAACTTTCCACCAAAAAGGTTAATTTATGTTGTTTCCAGGAATCACAGAGGGCATACTGTTGCTTCCTAACACGTCTTATTTGAGATAGATGCTTCTGTACAAATGATTTATTTTGAGACCTTGCCCGTGTGTGTATTGAACTCTTCTGTATTCCTTGAGACCTTTCTTCCCTCCCGTCTCCAATATCAAATCTCCTTCATATTATCTCCTGAATATCTTTAATCTGTCAACTTCTGTCAGCATCCTAAGACAGAATTTGCCTGATCTGTTGTGGTTAGGTCCTAACTAGTGTACGGATATCTGCTCTTGTTTCCTTCCAATCCATTCTTAACACAAGAAGTCCTTTTAATAGACTAGTTTGAATATTGCTCATAAACATATATCAAAAACATTGTTTTAAGAATAGAAAGAAACTCTAGGGGCGCCTGGGTAGCGCAGTCGTTAAAGCGTCTGCCTTCGGCTCAGGGCGTGATCCCGGCGTACCGGGATCAAGTCCCACATCGGGCTCCTCCGCTATGAGCCTGCTTCTTCCTCTCCCACTCCCCCTGCTGTGTTCCCTCTCTCGCTGGCTGTCTCTCTGTCACATAAATAAATAAAATCTTTAAAAAAAAAAAAAAAGAATAGAAAGAAACTCTCTACCATGGTCTTTAAGACTCTGCATAGTCTAGACTCCGCTCTTGCTTCTCCAGCCCTATCTTGTGCCACTTTTGTCCTCACTTTCTGTGCTCCAGCTATACTGAATTAACCTTAGTTAACTAACTCATCCTACAGACATCAACCCAAGTATCACTTTTCACTGTGACTCCTGACATTACTAAATGAAGTTCACAGTCCCTTTTCTATCAGGTTGAACTTGAAGTTCCCTATTGATTGATTTTGATAGCATCAGTTGTATAAGGACTAACAATAAACTGTGAAGTGAAAGAATTGAATTTAAATTATTTCAGTCAACAGGTATGTATTAATGACACCTTAGTATTGAGGATTGATTTAGGTTTTATCAGGGATACAAAAGTACTGGCCAACTCTGGCTTTAGATCTTCCTTATTTGTTGAGACCTTTGCACTGTTTTGTTGCCTTTTATCTAGGAGAGAAGTTGTTACTAGATGGTGTTGAGTAAGTGGAACAGCAAAATTCAAAGCAAAGACAAGAGGGGACCTACTGTGCAGGCTATGGTTTCCATTTACAAGGAGCCTTCATTCTGTGCAGGGAGACAGGCTAACATAAAATTTGGCTAACAAAAAATGTATTAATAGGTGGAAAGACTACCTTCCAGTTGGACAACGGATGCCTGGGACTCGTTTCATTGCTTTCAAAGTTCCTTTGAAAAAGGTGAGCAAAAGTTAATTCAGTATTCTTTCACAAATCCGAATTCACGATGTAGAACACTGGTGCTCGACGATGTCACACTCCATTCCTCCCTCTTTTATTTAAGTTTTGGGTTTTTTTTTATAGTAATCTCTGTACCTAGTGTGGGGCTTGAACTCATGACCCCAAGATCAAGAGTCCCATGCTCAGGGGCACCTGGTTGGCTCAGTTGGTTACGTGTCTGACTCTTGGTCTCCTCTCGGGTCTTGATATCAGAGTCAAAAAGAGTCGCATGCTCTACAAGTTGAGCCAGCCGGGCAGCCCTCCATTTTCCCTTTTTAATGACAAATACTTTGTTATATCCCCTTTACTATTCTGAAATAGAATTGACAGATAAATACTACTTCCATACTTAATTTTAAAGAAAAAAATCAATGTAATGCTGAAACCAATAATATAAACAATAAATAAAATAAAGTAACTTATAATAAAGTAATAAGTATTAATTTCAATATGTAAATATTTGGGCATGACTATATTAGAAATAAAAACGTAGTCAGTTACTTGCACCATGAATACAAAAACTGCCAGTACAGATTGAACTAGGTGGGTTTTCTTGCCTTATTGGAAGAAATTTCCATGATAGTGAACAGCTCTTAGTAGGTTTTCAAATGAAACAAAGTATACGATCTTTACTTGGTTGATAATGTGATTACTGTCTTGGAAAATTCAGTGTACTTTAAAACGAGGCAAAAAAACTCTTGTGTTGACTTGTGAAATGAAGTTAGGTTCTAAGGCTTAGATAATTACGAACAGTTTTTCACCTGTATGAGCACTGAATAGGATATTCGAAAGTCATTCTCCATGTGGCTGCCGGAGGAGGGCGCATCCTGAGGCACCTACAGGCCAGTTGCCAGGCTCTTCGAGGTGCAACGGAGCCTATGACGTGAAGATGAAGGAAGGTCGTCCCGACGTTTTTTGAAAACGTCTCCGATGGTGGCTGCGATAAAACCACTAGGAGCACAGCTCTGTGTCATGAGCATTGAGGTAGCTGCAGGTGAATGTTCCAGTCCATAACTAAGGTGGTAAAAAAGTCTTCATTGCTTCAAAGGCATGCAATTGGAATGAAAAATGAAGAATTGGTCAAGAAGACATGAAAGGAAGCAGATGATGAAAATTAATTATTTAACATTGATCACTCACAATATGTAGGAAAATACATGTTTGAATACTTTTATTTTGTTATTATTTTTAAGGTTTTACTTATTTGTTTGAGAGGGAGAGAAAGAGCACAAGTGGGGGGAGGAGCAGAGGGAGAGGGAGAAGCAGACTCCCCACTGAGCTGGGAGCTAGATGTGGGGCTTGATCCCAGGACCCTGGGACCATGACCTGAGCAGAAGGCAGACGCTTAACCGACTGAGCCACCCAGGTGCCCGTTTGAATACTTTTAATTGCAGGGCAATAAAGTCTCTTATCTTAAAGAAAAAGTCATTCAGGTGTGAGACACTTTTGTAGGACTGTTACGAATTTGGCAAGATTTCTAGCATCCATGACCCCCGATCACTAAATGCTAATAAGACCCCTTCACTCCCATCATCATAACCAAAAAAACCCCCAATGCCCTGGATTAGTAAGTCAGGATTTCAGCGTGGAAATTCTGAAAATTGTGTTTTTGTTTGAACTAAGGAAGGAATAGGTGGGGAAAGCATTTGGTCAGTATAAAAAAGGTGAGAAGAGACTCGTGGCTCATTAATCTGCCCAACATAGAATGGGTTGGTATTTGGAAAAGCCCACTTTGAATGTATTGGGAATTTATTTAATTTGTGACTCTTAGGTCAGAGTTCCTTTCTCACCTATTATGTTAATTCTTCTGCATCTGGACTTAAAAACTAGTCTTTTCATAAAGGTTAAACATATGGTCCTTATTCACATCCATCAACACCAAGCATGGTGCTGTTGGATAAGTTGAATAGTGTTTGGCATATAATAAATATTAGCAAATATTTGTGGAATGGACACCCCCTCCCATTTGCAGTTACTGTGAATTATCTCCTATATTTCTCCTTTTCTCTGTGCAGTTGTCCTAATTCCCTAACTCCCTACTCCATGGCCTCTTAACAGTGGATTCCTGAGGTTCTGCCAGGGTCCCTGCTTAGCCCCTTGCCTAAAAGCACATCAGCAAGATAGAAGATAGGAAGACTCTGCGATTTCCCTTCTTCTACACAGCCACAAATCTTTGCTGTATGATTTGGTGATAAAAAGCCGCCTCCTGGCTCTGTATGCTCTGGTTATCTGTATTCAGCATTGGGATTATTTGGGCACTGTAAGGGGATTACAGAGCTGCATAACCACCCCAGTACAGGTCTTATTCATGCTTAGAGCCAGGGAGTAAAATGTGACATTGATTTCCTGTGTGTTTTATGGAAGTCACCCAAAGAAGAGCAGCCCCAATACTTGACAGTCACTTCTCATGCACATTGGAATATAAACTAGAATATGTTAAGTGTCATATAAATGCCATGGCAAGAAATACGAAGGAGTTCAAAGGAGGGGGAAATGATAACAGACAGGAAGCTTCCTAAAGGTTTTGTAACTTAAATGAGTTATCCAGAGTTAGTTGTTCACATGGCTAGAGATGATATTTGATCTATCAGCTCCAAGTCTTTTAGAGGCTTATTGGAGAGATTGTATGCCTTGTTGTAATTAATTTACTCTTCAAAACTTTCACGGTATTATGTGGAAGACTCAATATCATCAGTATGTCAAATCTTCCTAAGTTAATTTATTACAAATTTAACATCATCTCAAATAGGCCGATTCTAAAACTCATAGAGAAAAGTAAACCTAAATAGCCAGGAAAATGCTGAAAAAGAAGAATAATGGTGGAAGGGGATCATGTAGCACTGCCAGGTACTAAGCCTGTATTAAAAGTGTTGCTAGAGCCCAGGGATTTTTAGGGCAGTGAAGCTATTCTGTGTGATACTATAAGGGTAAATATGTGTCATACATTGGTCAAAACCCATAGAACGTACAATACATAGTGATTTGTAATGTAAACTGTGGACTGAAAAGGACATGTCAGTGTCGGTTCATTGATTCTAACAAATGGACCACAGTGGTTTGGAATGTTGATGGGGGAAAGCTGTGTGGGGTAAAGGAGAGGGGGTATAAGAGGGGACTCTGCTTTCTTCTCAGTTTTGCTTTGAACCTAGAACTGCTCTAAAAACTAGTCTATTTCCAAAAAAAAAGTGTGTTGCTCGCATTTGAAAAACGAAACAGATCAATGAGCAGCGTATGTAAATAAGCCAAATACATAAAAGACTATTTAGCAATAAAAGCCACCCTTTGTATATGTAAGTATTCAAGAAGTATTTAGAAGTACCTATTTATGTTTCATGTGGAGCTGGAGATACAGTGGTGGGCAAAATTCATGTGGTCCCTGTCTTCTGGGAGTTAAAGTCTGGTGAGGAGATCAACATAAAACAAACAAATAAATACATAGAATTGAGCTTATTTTCTTCCCTCTCATTTCTAGAAGAAAGGATTGTAATATAGCTTGTAAATTCCAGCAGAGTGGAAACTTTGCTTTGAATCTCATTGTGTGTCGGCATCACAAGGCTTGAATACATGGAAAAGGATTTTTAAGCACACGTTTGCTCTTTCTTATTTCATTCTCTCTAACAGAGTTTTGAAAAGAACCTTGCTCCAGAAGAACGTTTTTCACCCTCGGATCTTTTTAACAAAATCCAAAAACAGAATCAAGAACTTGGATTAATTATTGATTTAACTTATACTCACCGCTATTATAAACCAGAGGTAAATGAAACCCTTCATTGAAAAGAACCTACTTTCTGATACGGTAATAATGCATGGTAATTCAGGAATTACCACCTTATGCTAAGGTGAATCCTGGCTTTCTTCCAGGGGTAATAGTTCAAAAAGGGAACTTAGTGGTTTCCTTAAGTACGTATTTCTATTTGGTGTCTCAAAATGAGATTAAAGACATGAATTAAACTGTAATACTGGACAGTAAGGTCTTATGTGCTGAAGAAATTCTATAAGCTTCCATGTTCCATATTTTGAAAATGAAATAAACCTTCAGTATGAGTAGTAGCAGCCTAAAAGGGAAGAAGTGAATATCCGTTATGTCTTTAGCATTTACTTTAAGCAGTTTCCTGAGCATGTGAGCATCATGGTAAAAGACAACTCTCTAAATTTCATGCTTTGCTTTTCCTAATATTTCTTGATAAAAGGCAGAAGCCCATATGATCTGTTGGCCTATGTGGCATATCAGTGGGAGGGAATTATCCTTCTGACCAATTTCATGGCCTAAACACTTAATGTTTATTAATATTTGTAAAGCAGTTTGCTATTTAAAAAGTGCTTTTACATGCATTAACTTGGTTAATCCTCACACTACTTGCTGATGAAGTAGTAGTAGTATTGATACCTCCTGCTGAGTGCTTACTCGGTGCCAGGCTCGGAGGATAGACGATTCCAGGTGCTAATTTTATAGATGATAAAACTTGAGTCTCAAAAAAGGAAGAATTGACACTTGAATCCAGTTATTCTCTTGGGTTTTTTTTATTGTGGTCAAATATACATAAATAATTATCATCGTAACCATTCATAAGCGTACAATTCAGTGGCATTAAATATATTCACAGTGTTGTGTAAGCATCATCACTGTCTATAACCAAAACTTTTTCAACATCCTAAACAAAAACTACACCCATTAAATAATCCCACTTCCTCTCCCTTCAGCAGTAACCTCTATGTCAGTTTCTGTCTCTGTGAATTTGACTATTCTAGGTACTTCATATAAGTAGAATCCTACAGTATTTGTCCTTCTGTGTCTGACTTACTTCACTCAACATAATGTTTTCAAGTTTCATCCATGTAACAAAATGTCATTCCTTTTTATGGCTGAGTAATACTCCATTATTTGTACATTCCATATTTTGTTTATCTGTTCACCTTTGATGGACACTTGAGTTGTTTCCACTTTTTGGCTATTGTGAATAACGCTCTGTGAGGGTTGGTAAGCCAGTATTGGGTCAGATCCCTGCTTTCAAGTCTTCCAGATGTATAGGTAGGAGTGGAGTTATTGGATCATATGGTAGTTCAATGTTTAGGAACCTTTGAGAGACCATCAAACTGTTTTCCAGTATCGTTTTGTTTTTAAACAATTATCACAAACTTTAAACATACACAGAAGTAGACATATAATCATTGTACACCCATGAACTCATCCAGCTTTCATCTTTATTAATTGATGGCTGTCGTGTTTCATCTGTACACCTACTGGTTTCACCCCATTCCGTATTATTTAGTAGATCCCATATATCATAGTATTTCACCTGTGCATTTTTGGTATATATAGATTTAAAATATAGGACTTTTATTTTTTGCTATCATTGTTTAACATTAATACCAGTTAGTGCTCAAATTTTTGTCTTCTAAATGTCACAAAAAATGTTTTTTTAAGAGTTGAATTAAATCCAAATAAGGTCCACACTTTGCCTTTGATAATTAGATCTCTGAAGTCTTATTTAGTCTGTAGGTTCTCCCTGCATGTCTCTCTTACTTTCTTTTATTTCCCCTGGTGAATTTTAATTTTTGAAGAAACCAGGTAGTTTATTCATTCTGATTTGATGATTCCCTCCCCATGTGGTGTTAACATATTCTTCAATCCTTTTATTTCCTGTAAATTGGTAGTTGGACCTAGAGGCTTGATCAGATTCAGACTTAATTTTTTTTTTTTTTGCAAGACAGTTTCAGAGGTGATGATGTGTTCTTCTGTGGAGACATATAAATGATTATCTCTTTCTGTGATACTGGTAGTCACTGATGATTGATGTCTACATCCATTAATTCATTTGGAACTTCAAAAAATAGTGAATTCTGTTCCTTTTTCATTGATTAGCTGGGTATATTTCTGTCAAGAGAAGCTTCCCCTCATCATCTGTTTGGTTGCCCAGTTGTAGAGGCATGATTCTTTCATTTAACAGGTGTCAAAATAATGAGTTGATTCACTAATATCCTCCAGTGGTGATCAGTAAATTTTATTTATTTACTTTTGTATCATTATGAACATCATTGCGGTTCTTTTTCTCCTGAGGCACAAATTGAGGCCCTATCTTTGCCCAGTTGCTTCTCAGCGTGGCTCCTGAGTCCTTTAGACATGACATCAGTTGTTTCTAGGCTTTTTCTGTGGTCAGGGCTAGGAAATGTGTATTTATATTTAATATATTAAAAAATTATAGGTTCATACTGGTACTTTCCATTTAAATTCAGAATTATAGGATTTTCATTTAATCTCTTCTTTTATTGGTGTCTAATTTCTCCTACCCCAAGAATACCAGTTCTCATCAGTGCCTGCAATTTGCTTTATCTTACAATTCAAATCCAAGTTTTTCTGTTCTGCTTAAATCACAGCTGCTTTATGGCCCTTAAAAAATAAAATATTAAGTAGAACTACTTATATAATTCATCGTTTTATATGCATTCATTCGCATGGACTTGGCTTTCAGTTTTGTATGCCTGTTGCCTATCCATTCTGTAGGGGTTTCTTGGTTTTTGTTTTTTTCCATTCTGTAGTTTTAATGAAAATCAGATGATACTTCCTGGTTGGAACAGCTTTGGAAAAAATGGCTCTTTTATCAGAATTACTGACAAACTGTGTTTATTAATAATCTCTTGGTTTATATTCTGATTTCTCTGATTGCTTTTTACTCCTTTCCTTACAAATGAAATAATACACATTTTCATGGTTTTGCCTTCTAGGACTTACCAGAAACGATTCCTTACTTAAAAATTTATACAATTGGGCATCAGGTGCCTGATGATGACACTATTTTTAAATTCAAATGTGCTGTTAATGAGTTTTTAAAAGAAAATACAGATAATGGTGAGTTTGTTGTTTTTTTTCCTCTTACCTGAACTTTGGAATGCATTATGAATGGGTTGGGACTTTTAGTAGTTCTAATAGTTTTAACATTAGGCCAGTTGTGTTTGATAATGTTAAGGTTGAAATGTCAGATAGTACAGATAGAGTGAGGTATTTTTCCTTTTATGGTCACAAATTAACAATTTAGTTTGAGAAGTGGTTTTAATGACAAATGTGAACTAGCTTCCCCATCTCTTTTTAAAATACTTGACTGGGAAATCCAGACTAGAATAAAAACATTCTTTTGTCTTATTTTATTGGTTCAGAGGTGAGAGGTGGGGGGAAAAGGTTAAGGATGTCAGGGTATTGGGTCAAAGGGTATGGGGAGCATGGCTTGTGTGACCCTCTGCTGAAAACAAGGAACAAAGATGTCAAGGTCTTAGGGTATATAAAAGAGACAACAAGGAAAAGGTTTGGAGTGAGACAGAGCCCTGGAAGCAGAGCAAAGCGAGGTGTGCCAGCGGGCCGGTCTCCTCATCGTGTGCATTTCACGTATTCCTGTTGGTTTTCCACTGTGGGCACAGATGAGGAAGGACACGACCACTTCTCTTTCAGACAGGAAGGACTTTAAAAAACTGGTGTTTCTTGTTCCTGCTTTAAGATCTACCTTACTCTGTGGGAAATAATCTCAGTAAGCTATTAGCTTCTGAATTTTAGGGATCCACCTACCTATCTCTGGCTTCTGGCTATCAGAAGGAATGTGGTATTTGCCATATTTTAAGATTGAGGAATCTTTTGTCTTTGGAAACTCACTGACCTACAGCGCCAAGTGCTCATTTTGTTCTCTTTCTAAATTGAGTTTGAGGAGCATATATTTTGTTAAATAAATATGACAGAGTAAATATTCCATATATATACACATACATAAACAGGGAGAAAGGGAAGAAAAATAGAGATGGAGGTGGGAAGATAGGGGCTGGGGGGTGAGAGAGAGAAAGAAACGGGAATTTTAAGATAATTTTTCAGACTATAACCTGGTTGCCCGATGCAGGCACTAACTAGCTTTTAAATATCTTAAGCCCTGTTCCCAGATCTTCCCCGTACTTTAGAACTTGAGAGGCTTGGCCTTGCCTCTGACAACCACGTCGTCTAAGGGGGAGATAGATTCCCTGATTTGTATTAACTTGTCTCAGAAACATTACCTCGTAAGATGTTAGGGTGCAGCTGCCAGCCTGCTCACTGCTTCCCGGCTCCTCTGTGTGCAGCTGCTCCAAGTATGCCATCTGTTGTGTGCGGGCGGGAGACCCGTCCGAGTCTGTGGGAGTGGCTCTGGAAATCTGGTTTGTTCACCTGCTGTACCGTGTTGGGCTGACTTCACGGTGCCCCCTGCCCTGGCAGTCTCGGGACCTTGCTTATGATGCATTTTGGCTACCTCTGCTCGAAGCCCCTCCCACCGATACCAGGCTCCCCGATGAAGAGGAGGACACTGTACTGGCCACTCCCTAGAACTGCTAGAGACTCAGAAAATACGTTGATTTAGTAAATGCTGAGGGTCTTTTAGATGTGTTGGTACGGCGCCGGGATACAGAGGTGATAGCAATCTCTGTTCATTAGAAACTTAGTTACCGTGGAAGATAAATGTGTGGTAACTGTAAGACGGGGTTAATTATAATTAAGTGCAACAGGAATATGGAGGAGAGGTTGAGAAGCCTGACTGAGGAGACAGCATTTGAGCTGGGCTGTGGGGAAGAGGATTTTGCCAGAATGAGAAAAGGAATGTCCAGGTTTGGGGAACAAGTGCAAAAGGCACAGGGCTTGACCTTGTGCCTGGGAGCAGCGGCCTCTGGAGTGACTAGAGGATAGTGTGAAAGGGCATAGAATTCACATGTTCATTCTCAGCAAACATTTATAGGACACCTTTTAGTTAAAGGTACTGTTCTAGGGGCTCCTGGGTGGCACAGCGGTTAAGCGTCTGCCTTTGGCTCAGGGCGTGATCCCGGCGTTATGGGATCGAGCCCCACATCAGGCTCCTCCGCTATGAGCCTGCTTCTTCCTCTCCCACTCCCCCTGCTTGTGTTCCCTCTCTCGCTGGCTGTCTCTATCTCTGTCGAATAAATAAAATCTTTAAAAAAAAAAAAAAGGTACTGTTCTAGAAAGCAGGAACAGAGGAAAGTTCTTGCCCTTTTATACTCTGCATTCTAGTGGGGGAGAGGGATAAATAAGTATATGAAATGTCAGATGGTGATAAAATGTGCTTTGGAGAATAACAAACAGGATTCAGAAGTGAGGGCATATGTGAGGTGGTCAGGGAAGGCCTATTAAGATGTCATTTGAGTAGAGCCTAAAAGAAGTGAGGAACCATTGTCTATCTGGGGAGTTCAGGGGGATGGAGTGTTGCAAAGCAGAGGGAATAGTAGGTGCAAAGCCCCTGAGGCATGACCGTGCTAGGCATGTTTGAGAATAGTAAGACCATGTAGCTGGAGTGGGGAACATGGGTGAGGTCAGGGTGTAGAAAATGGGATCTGAGAGGTTGGAGGGGCAGGAGGACATGGATCATGGAGGACCCTGTAAGTCCTAGTTTGAATCATTGTGGACGTACAGTTCAGCTGGAGAGATTGATGATACCGTTTATAAAGAGTTCTAAATGCTGTGCTAAAAGTATGGGCTTTTTTTCTATGCTAAATCGAGATTTTTAAGCAAGGGAGTAACCTTACGAGTTCATATTTTGGGAAGATCACATCTGGAAAATCACCTGCGGATCACTTGAAATAGACAAGATTTAGAGGTAGGGAGTTAGTAACCCAGGCAGGAGAGGATGAGTGCTTTCCTCCAGACACCACCTAGTCACAGACGTACATTGTGCAGAGATGGATTACACTTGATCATTTTTTAATTTCTCACATAATTTTTTAATTTATTTTTTAAGATTTTATTTATTCATTTGAAACAGACAGAACATGAGCAGGGGGAGAGGCAGAGGGAGAGGGAGAAGCAGACTCGGTGCTGAGCCAGGAGTCCGACGTGGAGCTCAGACCCAGGGCCCTGGGATCATGACCAGAGGAGAAGGCAGATGCTTAACCATCTGAGCCACCCAGGCACCTCACGTAATTTTTTTAAACGATGGACTAAGAAATACTGTGGCACAGTTGGAAAAATCTTAGACTTGCTTCTAGTCTTTGTTCCGTCTGCCTGCTGTGCTGCTTGGGCTTCCATCTCCAGTTCTCACTTTTTCAGCGTAAGATACGAACAGCGCTGCTTCCCCAGGTGCTTCACGGGCACACAGACTGTGGTGTGTGAGGAGCAGCAAACGAGAGAAGGGTTGGAAGCACTTTGGGAATTTATGAGTCCCACAGAAACTGGTTTTTTTCGTATTCAGTATCCAAAGTAAAGGCATTTGATTTGTTTCACTCCGAAACAAGTTTCATTCTTCTAGCCTGTTTTTTTTTTTCTTCTTGCTCTCATTTTCTATAATTAAGTCAGTTACTGATGGTCATTCTATAGTAAGAAGCTGGGTTCGTCTCAATGCCATTTTAGCTGTTAGTACCTGACCAGGCCTTCTCTAGTTTACATGACTGCATCTAATAGGGGCTATGCAGAATTTTTCAGAGGCCATGAATTTCAAATTTATGTTAGATAATTCCTTATAGTGTATTCCTGAAATAACACACTCCTCATCAGTTATTCCTTTTCAGGGTAGTACTAGTGTTGTAGCAACTAATAAATGGTACTCTAAAGAAAATTGTAGAATTTGTTTTAAGTGTATGTACTTCACTTATTTAACTGTGTACTCCTTGTCTTGTAGACAAACTTATTGGTGTTCACTGTACCCATGGCTTAAACAGGACTGGCTATCTCATCTGCAGGTGAGTTGTCAGCCCTGAGAGAGACCACGTTTGCGTTGTTTTGTTTATAGCAGTCATGTAAGCTAGTTGCAAAAAATGCAGTTGGTATTGAAATGTATGAAGTAGAAAGCACTCTTGCTCTCCACTCAAAGATACCACCAGTGATAATTTAGTTTGTATTTTTTCAGACTTAAAAATGCAGACAGATGTAAGTATATACATGTAATTTAATGGTGTAATCTTAGACATCCTGTTATATAATTTAATATATCGTGGACATCTTCCTGTGAAAATATTTGGAAACCTCATCCTTTTTTAGAAGCTGCCTTGTTCCTTTGCTTCCAGATGAACATAAAAGTCAGAAGTTTTTAATATCTTAAAACATTGTATCAATGAATATTCCTGAATGAACAAATTTGAATGTATGTGCTATTTTCTCAGATAATTTCACTCAGAATGGAATTTCTGATTCAAAGAATTTATGCCTTTCTGCTTTTCATGGACTTTGCTATCACTGTACCGAATTACATTTGTTCATTCAGAAAACACTTACTAAGCATCTTTTCTGTGTAAGCACTGTGCTGGGTGCTAGCAGAAAGACTTGAGAGACTTGACTGGCCCTTTGGGAACTCTAACAGTCTAGAGAGAGAACAGACATTCAAGAGTCACACAAACGCATGTGGAATTACAGCTCTGAAATGCCAAGGAGAGGGAAATGGTACGTGAGAGCATATTAATAGGGGGGATTTTACCTTAGCGTGGAGGACACAGAATGTTTCTTTGGGGATGTTTGGGCTGATATCTGAAGGATGATGAGGTGTTAACCTGTTAGACACTGGAGAGAGCATTCTGGGCATAAGGAACAGCAAAGACTGATAATAGGAAAGCGTATGCTGTGTTGGAATGAGCCAGGGAGGCTGGGCCATGGAAATATGGTGTTAAAATGGAGCTGAAAAGTTTAAAAAAAAAAAAAAAGGTTGGGGGTGGGAGTGCCTGGCTATCTCAGTCAGTACAGCTTGTGACTCGTGATCTCAGGGTCATGAGTTTGAGCCCCGTGTTGGCTGTATAGATTTATTTTATTTATTTATTTTCTTTTTGAGATTCCCTTTTTTTTTTTAAAGTGAAAATGGAGCTGGAAGTGTGGGGGAGGAGTTAGATCATGTGGGTCTGTGTTTAGACTTTATCTTGAAAACCACTGAGCTGTTTTTGTTAAGGGTGAGTATGTAGAGCATAATCACATTTGCATTTTCAAGCCACCGTTTTGCTGCTAAGTGGAGAATACACTGCAGGGGGGAAGAGCAGAAGCAAGGAGATAAGTTAGGCTTTTGTAGAAATCAAGGCATGATGGGGGCCCAGACAGGGTGTGGTGGTCATTTGGGTAGAAAGATGTGGACATGTTCTAGAGACAGTCATTGTTAGGACTTGGTGGTGTGAAGGTAAGGGTGAGGAAGAAACGGCTGGCGGTGGTAGTGACTCCTAAGCTTCTGGCCCATACAGTTGGTTAGATAGTATTTAGATTTGATGTTAATATTTTTCCCAATTCATCTTTTGCTATCTATCAGTTCCTCATAAATACGCTGTCATATTAAGTCTCCTGTTTCTAGTATACAAAACACTTTGATAAAAAATGACTGTTGTGGGGCGCCGGGGTGGCTCCGTCGGTTAAGCGTTTGCCTTCTGCTCAGGTCATGGTCCCAGGGCCCCAGGATTGAGTCCCATATTGGGCTCCCTGCTCAGCAGGGAGTCTGCTTCTTCCTCTGCCACTCCCCCCTGCTCTGCTCTCTCACTTGCTCTCTCAAATAAATAAATAAAATCTTAAAAAACAAAAACCAAGAAACCAAAAATGACTGTTGTATTTTTATCAGATACCTTTTTAACATCTGCCAATTTGGTCCTATATTTTCTTCTCCTTCATTTACTAATTAAATAGTTGTATTAATGTAAATAATTATATTAATAGATTTGCTAAAGTTGGGTCGTCCTTGGAATAAAGTCTTTTTGTGGTCACGGTATATCATTCTTTCATAATTACTGGATTTGATGTGCTAATGTTTTTTTAGGATTTTTATATCTATTTGTAAGTGAAATTGGACCTCTTTTGAAAACACTTGATTTTTTTCTTTTCATGTATATAAATAACTTGAATTATGTTGTTTTGTTAGATATTTGATTGATGTACAAGGCATGAGGCCAGATGATGCAATTGAACGTAAGTATGAGGGTTGTCACCATTTTTTCCTTTTTATAAAAGTTGAAGGTGGAAATGTAGATGAATTTCTCAAATTTTGGAAAAAAGAAATGTTTGTAATTCATTTGCTCTGACATAATACATTCTTTTGCCAAAAGTTTATAAAGGGATGTATCTGGAAATAATGAGGTATAACAGCCTGAATAATTAGTGGATTTCAGCTTTGATCTGCTTTCTCTGGGAAAGATTTGCTTTTAGTACAGTGATTTCTAACAGTTCATCCACTCTTCAGTATTCAATAGATGCCGCGGACATTGCTTGGAGAGACAAAACTACATTGAAGACCTTCAGAAAGGTCCCATCAGAAAGTAAGTAGCATTTTATATGTGAGATCTGTGGTTAGGGAGATCTTGTTTTCCGTCATTTAAGTTGCATATATCCATTCTTCTTGCAGCTTATTTACTTGCTTGGGGAACCCTAAACAAATTGGGGGTGGGACTGATATTTTCATATTGCCTAAATAGCATCACTAAATTGGCTACAGAATTTGGAAACCAGTAATACTGTGTGGAAACGTTCTCTTTGAGGAATTGGGATTCCAGTGTATCCAGATCAAGTGGTTTTGAAGATGCAACACATATGATGGAACCAGTCCACACCACTATTAAGTCTGTTAACCAAGGACATTGGTATAACCTACATCAGACCCAAGGTTACCCAGTACCTTCTCGGCATTTCCACAGCCAAACCCAGGATTTGCAGCAGTCAGTAAGGTATCTCTGCTGTCCACTTTTCTAGAATTGAAATAGAAATTTATATTGTAAATTAGTGCAAACACATGAGAATGGTGAGAATTGATGTTTTCTAGCTGATCAGTGTCCGCTGATCAGAGGTATCATTTGCTCCACATTTTGCATTCAGGGCTAGAAAATCAAGTATAGGATGGGGGGGAATTTGAGACTTTTCAGAGGCAGTTGGGAGAAGGACTTGGAAATTTTCATTGATTCTAAACTTAGTTTAAGCCAGCAATTTGATGTGATTACCAAAAAGGATCTTGCATTCTTAGGTTCTATTAATAGTGGTAAAGTTTGCAGAATAAGGAAGGTTGTTATTTAAAGAGTAAATACAAATTATAGAAAAAGTAGTAAAATTCCAGTATATTAGATTTACTGATCTTGTTTTTGAAACAAACTTCAATCTTAATCTTCCAAATCTGTTGCATGTGTAGGTAATAATTAGAATTTCTACACTTTATAGCTCATCTATATATGTATTTATTTATAAAGTGAAGACAGCTGTTTTTAAAAATAAATACCTTATACTGTCTCATGTCAACTCTGGAAGACTTGGGTAGAAAGTATTTGATTAGAAAAGTGTAGATTTATCTCTGTAAGGAAAAGTGGAATGGCTCCTGGGAATCTACCATGTGCCAAAGTGTTACGGTAGGTAATTTAAATATGTTGTCTTGATTTACCTTGAAAACAACCCATGAAGATGGAAGGTATTACCTCCATCTTATAAAGAACTAAGAAATCCAGAGATGAAGCAATTTATCTGCTAAGGTTATACAAGTAGAAAACAGTAGAACCAGAGTGTCTATGTATTATTTTATAAAGCTTATTCATATATTTTATTAAAACTAATAATAATTCATTACTTTTTGTTTTCTTTAAGAAAATTTTCACAGAACCAGAACGTTTACCAGAGAGGCCATATCCCTCCTCCTTGTCCCCCTGGAGAGGACTATTCACAAAGGAGGTACTCCTGGAATGTAAAGCCAAATGCCAGTCAAGCAGCCCAGAATACAGTGTGGTATCCTGGCAATTACTACAGACTATCCTATCCAACCTATTGTGGATGGACCGAATGACACAAACCTGTCCTGGAAATCTCTCTGCAGATAGAGCAGGGCTGAAGACAGCTGGAGTGACTTTTTATAAGATCAGGTCAAATGAGGTTTATAATCTATTTTATTGCTCTGTCATGTGTTCAAACTTAAAGAAAAATTACATTGATACTTAACCTCTTTGCTGATAAATTTGCAGTATTTGCAACAGTAAAGGAAATAATCTGTCATTCAGTCTTAAATTTTTTTAAAGGAAGATGGTATTTTAGAACTGAGAAAGTAATAAAGAATTTCCCTTGTAAGTTATTTTTTCAAAATTCTGTCTTCCTTATTGATGTATTTCTTTCTGACTAGACTTGTGATAGGAGTGTATGTGTGGAAATTTCTGGTGTTTTTGTCATGTTCTGTTACTGACCCAATCATTAAGGCTATCTTTTTTCCCCCTAACTGTTCAAGATTTCTATTAAAACCTACCTAAGAGACAATCTCTTTAAAATCTCTTCGAAATTAGTAACTGTATTTTTGTGATTAGACGTTTCTTTCTTTGGCAGTCTGTTGTGGGATTTGACCAACTTCTTCACTGAATTGTCAGATATGCCATCTAACAGGAATGGATAAACTTTTAGGTAACTGTCAGTTGGGCAAGAGAAACTGATAAACCAGAATGCTGTTAATTTACCTGACAGGGTAATTGTTATCAACTGGGTAGAACTATTCAGAAAACGTGAAAACTTTTATAGACTACAAAAGTTCTTTAATGAACAGAATAGGATACAACACTTAAAGCCTGGGATATCTGGAAGACTTGTGGACAAGCATGGCTTCCTTGTTTTATTGCTTCTCTGTTGAACATAACCTGCTGGAATCTTTTTCCATTTGCCTCACAGTAGAGTGGTGCCTTGATCTTGACTTTTTCTAAGTTATCTTTTCTGCTGGTATACCTCTGGAACATACAGATGGATCACTTGGGAGGTGTTAAATATTTTTAGTTGCAGAGGAAGCCAGAGACCTTAGTTTGCTCAGGGAAGTGTCTCGCCAACATGACATCATAATCCTCAGTAGATATGTGATGAATACTTGGGCAACTTCGCTTCATTTTTTTTAAAGGCTCTGACTTTGAAGAGTTGTATCCTAGAATGTCTCATACTATACTGCATGCGACACGCATTTTCTTTATCCTCTTTTCCATATGAACAACATGTGGAACCTGACCATAAGGAAATGCTCTCGTTCAGCCAGTCCCCTGGCCTGTGTCTAATTAGCTCGGTCAAGCTGCTACCCTTCATCTAAGCGATGCTTGTGAAGCGCTCCTCTGCCTGCCACGTGTAACAGAGAGAAGTTCTTCGTGCTGAAAGGCTGCTCTTGTGCAAGTGCTGCCCGGGACACAGCGTGAAGGCTCACGGGGACTGAAGTGGAACTGGACAACTGGTGAGGCATGGAAGAACAAGAAGGGGCAGGCACGGGAATCCAGCCAGTCTGAGAGTTCTCCTTGGCGAGCAGTTTCTAAGGAGGACACTGCCAGCAGGAGTGCCATCACTAGAAGTACTGCTACCTTCAGAAAATGTGACCCTGAATTCCCCTCTGTCCCCTTCCCATTTCAGTTGTCAACATGGTTTGTTAAAAAACGAGACTCCTTAAAAACAGAACAAAACAAAACAACAGAAAAACTAGGCTCCTTTTGCTATCTCCTGTCTCATTTATTCTTCACCACACTAGAGTTCTGGGTTCTCCTCGCATGGTAAAAGTCCTCTGGCTAAAGGGACTGGCGACTTCCGTTTTTTTAAAGTCTTCAGTAGCCTTTTAAGCTTTTAAAGTTTTCATTTTTATTTAAAAAACACATATGAGTAGTTTAAATGCAAAAAGTTCTACTGAGATTACAGTGGAAAAGAATAGCCCCTGCCCCCACCCCACCCTACCTCTGGCAAACATTATTTATTTGTACCTTGGTTTGTTTGAGAGGGAGAGGGGGGAAGGGCAAAAGGGGAGAGAGAATGAATCTTAAGCAGACTCCATACTGAGCTCGGAGCCTGACGCAAGGCTCCATCTCAACCCTGAGATCATGACCTGAACCCAAATCAGGCAGGGGGAGGAGTTAAGATGGTGGAGGAGTAGGGGACCCCTTTTTCAGCCGGTCCCCTGAGTCGAGCTGGATAGGTACCAGACCAGCCTGAACATCCACGTAATCAGCCTGAGACGCAGGAAGATACATCTGGATCTCTACAAATGAACATCTCCAGCGCTGAGTATTGAGGTACGAAGCGGGGAGCCGTGAATCCGTGCACAGATATCAGAAGATGAACGGAGGGGGAGGAAGCCGCCGCATTCGGGCACCAGGAAGCGGTAGCCACCTGCACGGGGGAGCGGGCGGACTCGCGGACGGCACTCCCGAGACAGCAGACTGAGACCGTGAGCCGGGAACGTGCGCCACCAGACTGAGGGCCGGAGCTTCGGAGCGCGCAGGGGCAGCTGGCGGTGTTAGAAACACAAAGGACAGAGACGCGCCGGCCCTGGAAGTGAGGGCTGGGACGCTGGCTGTGGGGCTGCAAGGTTGAGCAGCACCAACAGAAACAGAGTTAAAGTGGCCAGAACATCAGTGGAGAACAGTCTGCGATCCCTCTGTTCTGAGACAAAGGCTGAGATTCGGCCACTGCTGCTCTGACTCTCAGAAGAGGCACAGCAAACCCCCAGGGAAAGCCGCCAGAGAACAAAAGCCTGGAAATACCGGCTCACAGTGCGCCCATCCCCATCCCCCCTTGCAGGGGACACGGAGACTCTACCCAAACAGGGTTGCCTGAATATCGGCGCGGCTGGCCCCTTCCCCAGAAGGCAGGCTGAAAAATCAAGAGGCCCACATCCCTAAGGTCCCTATAAAACAAGTGCACACGGCCTGGGTCCTGGTCAATAATTTGGGCTCTGGGCAACCCCGCAACCTCTCCTCATCAGAATGATGAGAAGGAGAAATCCGCCCCCCTGCCCAGCAAAGAAAAGACAATGAGTCTGTGGCCTCTGCCACAGAACTAATGGATATAGATATAACCAAATTATCAGAAATGGAGTTCAGAGTAACAATGGTCAAGATGATGTGCAGACTTGAAAAAAGTATTAATGAAAATGTTAATGAGAATATAGAATCTCTAAGGGCAGAAATGAGGGCGAATCTGGCAGAAATTAAAAATTCTATGAATCAAATGCAGTCAGAACCAGAGGCTCTGACAGCCAGGGTGAATGAGGCAGAAGAACATATTGGCAAATTGGAGGATGGGTTAGTAGAAGAGAAAGCTAAATTAGAAACTTGGCTCAAAAAAATCCAATCTCAAGAATGTAGGTTACGGGAGATTACTGACTAATGAAACGTTCCAATGTCAGAATCATCGGCATCCCAGAGGGGGTGGAGAAAAACAGAGGTCTAGAAGAGATATTTGAACAAATTGTAGCTGAAAACTTCCCTAATCTAGCAAAGGAAACAAGCATTTGTGTCCAAGAGGCAGAGAGGACCCCTCCCAAGCTCAACCACGACAAACCTACACCACGTCACGTCATAGTGCATTTCGCAAATATCAGAACCAAGGATACAGTGTTGAAAGTGGCCAGGGCAAAGAAATTTCTCACGTACCAAGGCAAAGTTATCAGAATTACGTCAGACCTGTCCACAGACCTGGAATGAGAGAAAGGGTTGGGGGGGGGCATTTTTAAAGTTCTTTCAGAGAAAAACATGCAGCCAAGGATCCTTTATCCAGCAAGGCTGTCAT